>NC_069500.1:198946215-199246215 GCF_027579735.1 Bombina bombina | reverse complement strand
AAGTTGGCTAACTCTTTTATTTTAGATGCCGCTTTGCAAATAGCTAGATTAGCTGCGAAAAATTCAGGGTTTGCAATTGTGGCGCGTAGAGTGCTTTGGCTAAAGTCTTGGTCAGCGGATGTATCATCCAAGACAAAATTGCTTAATATCCCCTTCAAGGGTAAAACTCTCTTCGGGCCAGAATTGAAAGAGATTATCTCAGACATCACTGGGGGAAAGGGCCACGCCCTCCCACAAGATAGGCCTTTCAAAGCCAAGAATAAGTCTTATTTTCGTTCCTTTCGTAATTTCAGGAACGGACCGGGCTCTAATTCTGCATCCTCTAAACAAGAGGGTAATTCCTCACAGACCAAACCAGCCTGGAAACCGATGCAAGGCTGGAACAAGGGTAAGCAGGCCAAGAAGCCTGCCGCTGCTAACAAAACAAAATGGAGTAGCCCCCGATCCGGGACCGGATCTAGTGGGGGGCAGACTCTCTCTCTTTGCTCAGGCTTGGGCAAGAGATGTTCAGGATCCCTGGACGCTAGAAATAGTTTCTCAGGGTTATCTTCTGGAATTCAAGGAACTACCCCCAAGGGGAAGGTTCCACATGTCTCACTTATCCTCAAACCAAATAAAGAGACAGGCATTCTTACATTGTGTAGAAGACCTGTTAAAGATGGGAGTGATACACCCAGTTCCAACGGCGGAACAAGGAATGGGATTTTACTCAAATCTGTTTGTGGTTCCCAAAAAAGAGGGAACTTTCAGACCAATCCTGGATTTAAAGATCCTAAACAAATTTCTCAGAGTACCATTGTTCAAGATGGAAACCATTCGAACGATTCTACCCACAATTCAGGAAGGTCAATTTATGACTACCGTGGATCTAAAGGATGCGTATCTACATATCCCTATCCACAAGGAACATCATCAGTTCCTAAGGTTCGCCTTTCTGGACAAACATTACCAGTTTGTGGCCCTCCCATTCGGGTTAGCCACTGCTCCAAGGATTTACACAAAGGTACTCGGATCCCTTCTAGCGGTTCTAAGACCAAGGGGCATTGCAGTAGTACCGTACTTGGACGACATTCTAGTACAAGCGTCGTCTCTTTCAAAGGCAAAGGCTCATTCAGACATCGTTCTGGCCTTTCTCATATCTCACGGATGGAAGGTGAACATAGAAAAAAGTTCCCTGTCTCCGTCGACAAGAGTTCCCTTCCTGGGAACAATAATAGATTCCTTAGAAATGAGGATTTTCTTGACAGATGTCAGAAAGTCAAAACTTCTAAACGCTTGTCAAGTTCTTCATTCTATTCCTCTTCCTTCCCTAGCTCAGTGCATGGAAGTAGTAGGATTGATGGTTGCAGCAATGGACATAGTTCCTTTTGCGCAAATTCATCTAAGACCATTACAACTGTGCATGTTGAAACAGTGGAATGGGGATTATACAGACTTGTCTTCAGTGATTCAAGTAGATCAGAAGATCAGAGACTCACTCCGTTGGTGGCTAACCCAGGATCACCTATCCCAGGGAATGAGCTTCCGCAGTCCAGAGTGGGTCATCGTCACGAGCGACGCCAGTCTAATGGGCTGGGGCTCGGTCTGGGAATCCCTGAAAGCTCAGGGACTGTGGTCTCGGGAAGAGCCTCTTCTCCCGATAAACATTCTGGAACTCAGAGCGATATTCAATGCTCTCCAGGCTTGGCCTCAGCTAGCAAAGGCCAGATTCATAAGATTCCAATCAGACAACATGACGACTGCTGCGTATCTCAATCATCAGGGGGGAACAAGGAGTTCCCTGGCGATGAAAGAAGTGACCAAAATAATACAATGGGCGGAGAATCACTCCTGCCACCTATCTGCGATCCACATTCCAGGTGTGGAAAACTGGGAAGCGGATTATTTGAGTCGTCAGACATTCCATCCGGGGGAGTGGGAACTCCACCCGGAGATCTTTGCCCAGTTGACGCAACTAGGGGGCACTCCAGATATGGATCTGATGTCGTCTCTTCAGAACTTCAAGGTTCCTTGCTACGGGTCCAGATCCAGGGATCCCAAGGCGACTCTAGTGGATGCACTAGTAGCGCCTTGGACCTTCAACCTAGCTTATGTGTTTCCACCGTTTCCTCTCATTCCCAGGCTAGTAGCCAGGATCAAACAGGAGAGGGCCTCGGTGATCTTGATAGCTCCTGCGTGGCCACGCAGGACTTGGTATGCAGACCTGGTGAATATGTCATCGGTTCCACCATGGAAGCTACCTTTGAGACAGGACCTTCTTGTTCAGGGTCCATTCGAACATCCAAATCTGTTCTCCCTCCAGCTGACGGCTTGGAGATTGAACGCTTGATTCTATCAAAGCGTGGGTTTTCAGATTCAGTGATAGATACTCTGGTTCAAGCCAGAAAACCGGTAACTAGAAAGATTTACCATAAAATATGGAAAAGATATATCTGCTGGTGTGAATCCAAGGGATTCCCATGGAATAAGGTAAAGATTCCTAGGATTCTTTCCTTTCTACAAGAAGGTTTGGATAAAGGATTATCTGCAAGTTCTCTAAAGGGACAGATTTCTGCTTTATCTGTCCTACTGCACAAACGACTGGCAGTTGTGCCAGATGTTCAAGCATTTGTTCAGGCTTTGGTTCGGATCAAGCCTGTTTACAGACCTTTGACTCCTCCCTGGAGTTTAAATCTAGTTCTTTCAGTTCTTCAAGGGGTTCCGTTTGAACCTTTACATTCCGTAGATATTAAGTTGTTATCTTGGAAAGTTTTGTTTTTGGTTGCTATTTCTTCTGCTAGAAGAGTTTCTGAGTTATCTGCTCTACAATGTCCTCCACCCTATCTGGTGTTCCATTCAGATAAGGTTGTTTTGCGTACTAAGCCTGGTTTTCTACCAAAGGTTGTTTCCAAGCTACGAAAGACTTCAGACAAACTTCTTCTCTGTTTGTCGTCTATTCTGGAAAAAGGAGAGGTCAAAAAGAAACTTCTACCTCTCTTTCTTTTTGGCTTAAAAGCATCATCCGATTGGCTTATGAGACTGCCGGACGGCAGCCTCCTGACAGAATCACAGCTCACTCCACTAGGGCTGTAGCTTCCACATGGGCTTTCAAGAACGAGGCTTCTGTTGATCAGATATGTAAGGCAGCGACTTGGTCTTCACTGCACATTTTTGCCAAATTTTACAAATTTGATACTTTTGCTTCTTCGGAGGCTATTTTTGGGAGAAAGGTTTTGCAAGCTGTGGTGCCTTCCGTTTAGGTGACCTGATTTGCTCCCTCCCTTCATCCGTGTCCTAAAGCTTTGGTATTGGTTCCCACAAGTAAGGATGACGCCGTGGACCGGACACACCAATGTTGGAGAAAACAGAATTTATGCTTACCTGATAAATTACTTTCTCCAACGGTGTGTCCGGTCCACGGCCCGCCCTGGTTTTTTAATCAGGTCTGATGAATTATTTTCTCTAACTACAGTGACCACGTCACCATATGGTTTCTCCTATTTTTTCCTCCTGTCCGTCGGTCGAATGACTGGGGTGGGCGGAGCCTAGGAGGGACTATGTGGCCAGCTTTGCTGGGACTCTTTGCCATTTCCTGTTGGGGAAGAGATATTCCCACAAGTAAGGATGACGCCGTGGACCGGACACACCGTTGGAGAAAGTAATTTATCAGGTAAGCATAAATTCTGTTTTCCAAATATTTATCATCACTTTTCCAGCTAACTTAAATGGCCTTAATAGTGAAAAGATGACATGCTCTAATTTGTTAGAGCATGTAATTTTATGACTATTGACCCTGTGCTACTGTGTGTTCAACCCCTACAAGGTAGAAATGCCGACAGAAGCTATGTACTAATCGGCACTGAAATTAAATAACATAAGCAATACCATTTTTAGCATTCTGTATGATGTTTCTATGTATATTTTGGCTTATAGATGAGCATAATTTTTAAAAAATACACTATTATACAAATAAAAATTTCTTTAAAATGATTTTAAATAAAGTGAAAGTTAATACAGTTTACTGTTAAAGTTTATTAAAAAAACTTACAGCATTAGCATCATCTCAACAGTCCAGTCCATTAGCGCCATCTTTGCTAAAGAGCTATGCGAAGCCTGTCAGATGGTGCTAATGTATAAGTGTTGAGATGATGCTATTGCTGTAAAGTTTTTTTTTATGGACTTCAATAAACAGTATGTTTTAAACTGTATAAATGTAAAGTGCTTTACTTGTATTGAAACTGCTTTAAATACTCAACACCATTGGTAGTTTATATCAAGGACCGTAAGTGCCTGTCAACTATTATTCTGTATAACTATAAAACATGCATAAACGTAAAGCCTTACAGTTTTTGTATATAAGTAATGATAAAACTTACATAAAATATGTGTAAATAGGAATCAGATTTACTCTGTACCCACAGCTTAGTCTCCCATATAAATATTGAAATAATCGTGGTGCTCACAAGAAACAATAAAAGCTTTTGTCGGTTAAACGTACTAAAAAACACAAATGTATTATGTTTTGTTTTATATTTTTTAGAGTCTTCCTACAGTTGACGAAGAAGGGTTTAGTATTAAACCAGAAAACGAGGATTATATCCTTTTAACAATGTTAACACTTGTTTTCTTTCACACTCTAATGTTAACATCATATTCTTCTTATGGGACTATAAATGCATAAACATGTAAGAAGCCTTTATGGGATAAAAAATACAAATGTTTGTTTTGATTTTTGGAATGATACTTGTTTGACGCTGAAGAGCAGATGTAGGATGTGATGTCAGTGACAGGCTCTGGAACGCTGAATGGGCAGATTGGTTCACAGACTTGATGGCATGAGCAGAGTGATTGGATTTGGACTGTTATGAGGACAGTGAAAGGAAGTCCAGTGTCTGTTGTGCCAAGTTTGGTGTAATTCTTACAAATGAGATGCCAGTGAATTTACCACACAAACGTGTGTGTGTGTCTGTGTGTGTGTGTGCACTCTGCTTGTGGGGTTGAACTGCGTTTTATAGTAGGTATATTCCCTTAATTTGTGGAGTCAGTGTTTTTGTCACCTCTGTTTTAATTACTGAATTCTTTTTATATTAAGCTATTGCTACATTATTTTTATGTGTTTAATGTGTATTGGTTCAAACTTGGTGTTTTGCATGTGTTTGCTTCACACTTTGGTGCATGTTTTTTCCTGAATTAGGACTAGTATTGGTGTTTGAGGGGATGGGACTTGTGCACAAGCGAAGCTATTTTGCTTTGATATGAGAACCAGCTTTCTTCTAGGGATGCTGCTTATTGTTTCCAGCTACTGTTCCAAGGTCTCTTGTCCATCAGCTGGGTTGCATTGGCTCTTTTCACCCCTATTGCTAAGTTGTTAAATGGACTTTCTAGTTCAAAAATAACATTTTCTTTCATGTAATTAGCAAGAGTCCATGAGCTAGTGACGTATGGGATATACATTCCTACCAGGAGGGGCAAAGTTTCCCAAACCTCAAAATGCCTATAAATACACCCCTCACCACACCCACAATTCAGTTTTACAAACTTTGCCTCCGATGGAGGTGGTGAAGTAAGTTTGTGCTAGATTCTACGTTGATATGCGCTCTGCAGCAAGTTGGAGCCCGGTTTTCCTCTCAGCGTGCAGTGAATGTCAGAGGGATGTGAGGAGAGTATTGCCTATTTGAATGCAGTGATCTCCTTCTACGGGGTCTATTTCATAGGTTCTCTGTTATCGGTCGTAGAGATTCATCTCTTACCTCCCTTTTCAGATCGACGATATACTCTTATATATACCATTACCTCTGCTGATTCTCGTTTCAGTACTGGTTTGGCTTTCTACAAACATGTAGATGAGTGTCCTGGGGTAAGTAAATCTTATTTTCTGTTACACTCTAAGCTATGGTTGGGCACTTTGTTTATAAAGTTCTAAATATATGTATTCAAACATTTATTTGCCTTGACTCAGAATGTTCAACATTCCTTATTATTCAGACAGTCAGTTTCATATTTGGGATAATGCATTTGAATTAATCATTTTTTCTTACCTTCAAAAATTTGACTCTTTTTCCCTGTGGGCTGTTAGGCTCGCGGGGGCTGAAAATGCTTCATTTTATTGCGTCATTCTTGGCGCGGACTTTTTTGGCGCAAAAATTCTTTTCCGTTTCCGGCGTCATACGTGTCGCCGGAAGTTGCGTCATTTTTTGACGTTATTTTGCGCCAAAAGTGTCGGCGTTCCGGATGTGGCGTCATTTTTGGCGCCAAAAGCATTTAGGCGCCAAATTATGTGGGCGTCTTATTTGGCGCTAAAAAATATGGGCGTCGCTTTTGTCTCCACATTTTGTCTCCACACAAGTCTCATTTTTCATTGCTTCTGGTTGCTAGAAGCTTGTTCTTTGGCATTTTTTCCCATTCCTGAAACTGTCATTTAAGGAATTTGATCAATTTTGCTTTATATGTTGTTTTTTCTCTTACATATTGCAAGATGTCTCACGTTGCATCTGAGTCAGAAGATACTACTGGAAAATCGCTGTCTAGTGCTGGATCTACCAAAGCTAAGTGTATCTGCTGTAAACTTTTGGTAGCTATTCCTCCGGCTGTTGTTTGTATTAATTGTCATGACAAACTTGTTAATGCAGATAATATTTCCTTTAGTAAAGTACCATTGTCTGTTGCAGTTCCTTCAACATCTAAGGTGCAGAATGTTCCTGATAACATAAGAGATTTTGTTTCTGAATCCATAAAGAAGGCTATGTCTGTTATTTCTCCTTCTAGTAAACGTAAAAAATCTTTTAAAACTTCTCTCCCTACAGATGAATTTTTAAATGAACATCATCATTCTGATTCTGATGACTCTTCTGGTTCAGAGGATTCTGTCTCAGAGATTGATGCTGATAAATCTTCATATTTATTTAAAATGGAATTTATTCGTTCTTTACTTAAAGAAGTACTAATTGCTTTAGAAATAGAGGATTCTGGTCCTCTTGATACTAATTCTAAACGTTTGGATAAGGTATTTAAATCTCCTGTGGTTATTCCAGAAGTTTTTCCTGTTCCTAATGCTATTTCTGCAGTAATTTCCAAAGAATGGGATAAATTGGGTAATTCATTTACTCCTTCTAAACGTTTTAAGCAATTATATCCTGTGCCGTCTGACAGATTAGAATTTTGGGACAAAATCCCTAAAGTTGATGGGGCTATTTCTACCCTTGCTAAACGTACTACTATTCCTACGTCAGATGGTACTTCGTTTAAGGATCCTTTAGATAGGAAAATTGAATCCTTTCTAAGAAAAGCTTATCTGTGTTCAGGTAATCTTCTTAGACCTGCTATATCTTTGGCTGATGTTGCTGCAGCTTCAACTTTTTGGTTGGAAACTTTAGCGCAACAAGTAACAGATCATGATTCTCATGATATTATTATTCTTCTTCAGCATGCTAATAATTTTATCTGTGATGCCATTTTTGATATTATCAGAGTTGATGTCAGGTTTATGTCTCTAGCTATTTTAGCTAGAAGAGCTTTATGGCTTAAGACTTGGAATGCTGATATGGCTTCTAAATCAACTCTACTTTCCATTTCTTTCCAGGGTAACAAATTATTTGGTTCTCAGTTGAATTCTATTATCTCAACTGTTACTGGTGGGAAAGGAACTTTTTTACCACAGGATAAAAAATCTAAAGGTAAAAACAGGGCTAATAATCGTTTTCGTTCCTTTCGTTTCAACAAAGAACAAAAGCCTAATCCTTCATCCTCAGGAGCAGTTTCAGTTTGGAAACCATCTTCAGTCTGGAATAAATCCAAGCCTGCTAGAAAGGCAAAGCCTGCTTCTAAGTCCTCATGAAGGTGCGGCCCTCATTCCAGCTCAGCTGGTAGGGGGCAGGTTACGTTTTTTCAAAGAAATTTGGATCAATTCTGTTCACAATCTTTGGATTCAGAACATTGTTTCAGAAGGGTACAGAATTGGTTTCAAGATGAGACCTCCTGCAAAGAGATTTTTTCTTTCCCGTGTCCCAGTAAATCCAGTGAAAGCTCAAGCATTTCTGAATTGTGTTTCAGATCTAGAGTTGGCTGGAGTAATTATGCCAGTTCCAGTTCCGGAACAGGGGATGGGGTTTTATTCAAATCTCTTCATTGTACCAAAGAAGGAGAATTCCTTCAGACCAGTTCTGGATCTAAAAATATTGAATCGTTATGTAAGGATACCAACGTTCAAGATGGTAACTGTAAGGACTATCTTGCCTTTTGTTCAGCAAGGGCATTATATGTCCACAATAGATTTACAGGATGCATATCTGCATATTCCGATTCATCCAGATCATTATCAGTTCCTGAGATTCTCTTTTCTGGACAAGCATTACCAGTTTGTGGCTCTGCCGTTTGGCCTAGCTACAGCTCCAAGAATTTTTACAAAGGTTCTCGGTGCCCTTCTGTCTGTAATCAGAGAACAGGGTATTGTGGTATTTCCTTATTTGGACGATATCTTGGTACTTGCTCAGTCTTTACATTTAGCAGAATCTCATACGAATCGACTTGTGTTGTTTCTTCAAGATCATGGTTGGAGGATCAATTTACCAAAAAGTTCATTGATTCCTCAGACAAGGGTAACCTTTCTGGGTTTCCAGATAGATTCAGTGTCCATGACTCCGTCTTTAACAGACAAGAGACGTCTAAAATTGATTTCAGCTTGTCGAAACCTTCAGTCACAATCATTCCCTTCGGTAGCCTTATGCATGGAAATTCTAGGTCTTATGACTGCTGCATCGGACGCGATCCCCTTTGCTCGTTTTCACATGCGACCTCTTCAGCTCTGTATGCTGAATCAATGGTGCAAGGATTACACAAAGATATCTCAATTAATATCTTTAAAACCGATTGTTCGACACTCTCTAACGTGGTGGACAGATCACCATCGTTTAATTCAGGGGGCTTCTTTTGTGCTTCCGACCTGGACTGTAATTTCAACAGATGCAAGTCTCACAGGTTGGGGAGCTGTGTGGGGATCTCTGACGGCACAAGGAGTTTGGGAATCTCAGGAGGTGAGATTACCGATCAATATTTTGGAACTCCGTGCAATTTTCAGAGCTCTTCAGTTTTGGCCTCTTCTGAAGAGAGAATCGTTCATTTGTTTTCAGACAGACAATGTCACAACTGTGGCATACATCAATCATCAAGGAGGGACTCACAGTCCTCTGGCTATGAAAGAAGTATCTTGAATTTTGGTTTGGGCGGAATCCAGCTCCTGTCTAATCTCTGCGGTTCATATCCCAGGTGTAGACAATTGGGAAGCGGATTATCTCAGTCGCCAAACGTTGCATCCGGGCGAATGGTCTCTTCACCCAGAGGTTTTTCTTCAGATTGTTCAAATGTGGGAACTTCCAGAAATAGATCTGATGGCGTCTCATCTAAACAAGAAACTTCCCAGATATCTGTCCAGATCCCGGGATCCTCAGGCGGAGGCAGTGGATGCATTATCACTTCCTTGGAAGTATCATCCTGCCTATATCTTTCCGCCTCTAGTTCTTCTTCCAAGAGTAATCTCCAAGATTCTGAAGGAATGCTCGTTTGTTCTTCTGGTAGCTCCGGCATGGCCTCACAGGTTTTGGTATGCGGATCTTGTCCGGATGGCCTCTTGCCAACCGTGGACTCTTCCGTTAAGACCAGACCTTCTGTCACAAGGTCCTTTTTTCCATCAGGATCTGAAATCCTTAAATTTAAAGTTATGGAGATTGAACGCTTGATTCTTGGTCAAAGAGGTTTCTCTGACTCTGTGATTAATACTATGTTACAGGCTCGTAAATCTGTATCTAGAGAGATATATTATAGAGTCTGGAAGACATATTTCTTGGTGTCTTTCTCATCATTTTTCTTGGCATTCTTTTAGAATACCGAGAATTTTACAGTTTCTTCAGGATGGTTTAGATAAGGGTTTGTCTGCAAGTTCCTTGAAAGGACAAATCTCTGCTCTTTCTGTTCTTTTTCACAGAAAGATTGCTATTCTTCCTGATATTCATTGTTTTGTACAAGCTTTGGTTCGTATAAAACCTGTCATTAAGTCAATTTCTCCTCCTTGGAGTTTGAATTTGGTTCTGGGAGCTCTTCAAGCTCCTCCCTTTGAACCTATGCATTCATTGGACATTAAATTACTTTCTTGGAAAGTTTTGTTCCTTTTGGCCATCTCTTCTGCCAGAAGAGTTTCTGAATTATCTGCTCTTTCTTGTGAGTCTCCTTTTCTGATTTTTCATCAGGATAAGGCGGTGTTGCGAACTTCTTTTGAATTTTTACCTAAAGTTGTGAATTCCAACAACATTAGTAGAGAAATTGTGGTTCCTTCATTATGTCCTAATCCTAAGAATTCTAAGGAGAAATCATTGCATTCTTTGGATGTTGTTAGAGCTTTGAAATATTATGTTGAAGCTACTAAGTCTTTCCGAAAGACTTCTAGTCTATTTGTTATCTTTTCCGGTTCTAGAAAAGGCCAGAAAGCTTCTGCCATTTCTTTGGCATCTTGGTTGAAATTTTTAATTCATCTTGCCTATGTTGAGTCGGGTAAAACTCCGCCTCAGAGGATTACAGCTCATTCTACCAGGTCAGTTTCTACTTCCTGGGCGTTTAGGAATGAAGCTTCGGTTGATCAGATTTGCAAAGCAGCAACTTGGTCCTCTTTGCATACTTTTACTAAATTCTACCATTTTGATGTATTTTCTTCTTCTGAAGCAGTTTTTGGTAGAAAAGTACTTCAGGCAGCGGTTTCAGTCTGAATCTTCTGCTTATGTTTTTCATTAAACTTTATTTTGGGTGTGGATTATTTTCAGCAGGAATTGGCTGTCTTTATTTTATCCCTCCCTCTCTAGTGACTCTTGTGTGGAAAGATCCACATCTTGGGTAATCATTATCCCATACGTCACTAGCTCATGGACTCTTGCTAATTACATGAAAGAAAACATAATTTATGTAAGAACTTACCTGATAAATTCATTTCTTTCATATTAGCAAGAGTCCATGAGGCCCGCCCTTTTTTTGTGGTGGTTATGATTTTTGTATAAAGCACAATTATTCCAATTCCTTATTTTATATGCTTTCGCACTTTTTTATCACCCCACTTCTTGGCAATTCGTTAAACTGAATTGTGGGTGTGGTGAAGGGTGTATTTATAGGCATTTTGAGGTTTGGGAAACTTTGCCCCTCCTGGTAGGAATGTATATCCCATACGTCACTAGCTCATGGACTCTTGCTAATATGAAAGAAATGAATTTATCAGGTAAGTTCTTACATAAATTATGTTATTTACAGTGTTCTCCACAATGTTTTGCTAGCCGGGTGGCATTATGAAGTAGCTGGGTGGGGGCAGTGTAATATTTTGTAATATTATTTTATTTATAACGGTTACTTTGTCCAAAGCACAGTTTAATTGCTTAATTTTACATAAATAGATTAAATTATAATTTACTCAACAAACTTTGAAAACATTCAATTTTAGCTTATTTTAACTTAATATTGGGTTAAATTTTAGCCTGGTGGTCAGTAAATCTGCCAGGCAGTGTGTCCATTTAATAGGTCCTTGGGAGAACACTGCTCTAATTAATTAATGCCATTTGTACATTTATGACCTTATCTTACTATGTGCTTAACCCATGCAAAGGGTTTAAACTGGTAAAATCTCACTCCGGGACCACTAGCCTTATAGCTCTTGAGCAGGAAGCAGCTGCAGAGCCAATCAGGAGTGGCAGTCAAGCACCCAAACACACACACACACACTAGTTGTGGAATCAGAGCACGTAATTTATTTATTTATATTTTGCTAAGATTTGTTTGTATATATTTTGTTTGCTGCCTGCCATTTCCCAGTAGTAGTTAAGAGGGTTGTTGTCTGCCTTGGAGAGGAACAAGGTTAAAGAGACAAGCCTAGCTTGTTGTTATGATCAGAACAATAGTTTGCTTATGGTTAATACTGTATTTTGACCCCTTTGCTACTGGGGATTTTAGAGAAAAACTTGCCCAAAATACAGGAGACATTTTTATAGCATTTTTGCTATCCCTCCATTTAAACATGAATAGAGCCCTTTTTAAAAAAAAAAAAAAAATTATTTTATTTATTATTTACCTATCATAACTATATATATATATATATATATATATATATATATATATATATATATATATATATATATATATATATATATATATATGTTTATTTAATTAGACAACCCACGGTATGATCTAGGCCCAATTTGATAAATTTCATGCTACCAAATGCTAGAATATAAAAAAGAATTGTTAACGTTTTCAAAAACTTTGGGTTTCCAACTGAAATTATTTACATACCGCTTGTGCAATCATGACACAAATGATTGTAAAAGCTTCTCTGGGATCCACTTTGTTTGGAAATACCAGACATGCATTGCTTTACCATTGTGGTATTGTGATCACTCTCCAACTACTAGTGGCAGCCATCTTTGATATTGGCAGCTGCTTGCCAGTACCTACATATGTTTGTTTGTGTTTGATTTATTTATTTGTTTTTTTATTATGTCATTGCCTGTAACAGTCTGTTGATCTGCATTCATATGATAATGGAGCATAGATTGTTCTCAGTTACCATATGAAGTGAATGTCAAGTTTGATGAATCCGTGCCCGGTTTTTAAAAACCCTATCAAAAACAGGGGCACTTTCATTCATCAAACTTTACATTTCACTCGTTTTGTTAAAATACCTTTTTAATTTTTTGATAGCCGCTCCAGCGCTTCCCCAGCCCGTCGCAAGCCTCTTCATATGTTAAAAATGACGAATCCGGCTTCCTCCAATCATGTAGTTGCCTCAGACAATGATTCCCCTGGGGGGGGGGGGGGAGCCATGAATGGACGATGCCGTATTCGTCATTGGTGAAGTATGAAGTGACGAGCGGCAGGCGGGGAAATCGCTGGCGCGCCTTTCAAGATTAAAAGGTAAATATTTTAACAAAACAAGTGAAATGTAAAGTTTGATGAATGAAAGTGCCCCTGTTTTTAATAGGATTTTTAAAAACCGGCACTGATTCATCAAACTTGACATTCACTTTAACGGTTTCCTATTCCTTGTGTGCTTTGTTTTCTGTTATCTTAGGGTCTTTACAGATCAGGGAGTTTATCAAGCTTCCATGTTTAGTATAGTTTGTCAGCGTTTTGAAGTGTACAGTGCATTTATATAAAGAAATGGTAAATACACATAGCTGGAAATACATCACACTAAGGTATTTGTAATGTATTATATTTTCTGTTTTTTTAATTAATGTAAAATGTTGAATATGCATGTCTTTTATTTCCTTTTCAAATATATTATAAACCCCTGTAATTATGCTTCAGATATTAGTTTCTTTAACTGCTGCAAACATACCAAAGAAAATAATTTCTATTCCTCAAGTGATTCTGACTCTGAAGTTGAGCAAAAGAAAATCCATATAGAGATCAAACCTGTGCAGCCAAACAGTGGAACTCACCACACAATAGCCTCTTTGGATGAGCTTAAAGTATCAATAGGAAACATCACCCTTTCTCCAGCTATCTCAGTGAGTGTTCTCTTATGTTGATGTTAAATAGTATGTAAGCGGCATGAGAAAACGGAATTATTTTGAAACCGCATCTAGCAAATATAAGAGAGGCGCCTCATGTGTGCATCAGTCACCAAATAACACAAATCAGATAGAAAATGTCAAACACAGGGTACTCACATTTCCATAGAGCACCCTTATGTGCTGGTAGACGCAGGCTGGCAGTATAAAGGTGTGTCAGCTCACCTCCTCCCGACAGCTGCACGTGGTCCAGGGACAGCTCAAACACACAGTGATAAACCAAACAGTAGGCCCAACACGTGGCAATTAGGGCTTGTAAACACTGTAGTTCAAAACTGATTTATTAAAACCATATAAATTTCAAACATTAAAGTGTTAAAAACTGGTGGGTATACAAAGTCTGTACCCCCGGATATGCAACACGTTTCTCAGCAGTTATGCTGTTTTCCTCAGGGTAAAAGGTTTTTTCTTTCATAAGGTGGTGAGAGTCAACAACCCATTACAAATGGGATTCACTTACTAGCCACTAGGAGGCAACGATTCCCAAAACTCTCGAGTACTTCATCTCTCCCATATCACTGGTATGCCAGTTTTAAACATTGCCTCCGAGAAGGTGGGTGGAGAATTGAGATGCTCTTCAGTTTTTCCATTAGAGGGGGTTTCTCAGACTGATTTGAGACCCATTTCCCCCCTCGGAAAGCTGCTATTGAGAGACACAAGATTGAAGTATGGGGCAGTGACACAATTGCTCCTGTCAAAGGAAATAGTCCATAGCCTCTTCCTGTTGGGTTGTCAATATACTCATTTATATCCTCAACTGTAATGTGCTCAGTACTGGATAGGCTGTCTACTTACAGCAGTCATATCTGCAGCTGTTGAGTACAGTGGATGGAGTGCTTGTCAGGTAAGTATCATTTTAGCACTAGTTTTTTATGCCACATCATACCCGGGGGATGTAAAAACAGCAGACATCTACACCTTGGACCCTATGCAGGTTCAAGGTTTTATTTTATTTATAATGACTAGGAGAGCAATGGAGACCTCTGAATCATGTATACACTTTATTATGTCAGTGTATGTGCTTTTCTGTGTTAACAAAGATTATGCTCGAGATACTCCAATCATAACCCAGGGAGAATGGCTACAACCTTGCCCTGTTTACACTGTTGATTCCTATTAGTATAAGGGGGTTAAACAGATAGTCTTGCAAAATTAAACGCTCATGATTCAGATAGTGCATGCAATTTTAAGCAACTTTCTACTTTACTCCTATTATCAATTATCAATTTTAGGACTAAATTAGAAAGTTGCTTTAAATTGCATGCACTATCTGAATCATGAGCGTTTAATTTTGACTAGACTATATCTATAATGTTTAGTGACCTTTCTCTATCATGGAGAAGGTGGTCACTTCTTTTTTGTTGCACTTTTTTCCCCCCAAAAAGCAGCACTTGAGAGCTCGAGCTTGCCTGTCGTTTTTTTGTACGTACTTGCTTGTTCTATTACAGAAGGGAGGCTGATCCACATCCTGTGCAAAGCTCACGATGATTAGTTAGCGCTGGTAGATTTAGCTGGGAAGCAGTTGAAAAATGTTATCGCCAATAAGGAGTACACCTTCATTTTTTACATACCTTATGAAAGAAAACAAAATGTATGCTAACCTGATAAATTAATTTATTTCATGGTAGTTAGAGTCCACAAGCCCCACCTAATTTTTTATGGATAAGAAAATGTTTTTGGTGATAGTTTTCTATTTCCCCTGCTTTCCTTTCATACCTATTCTCCTTACTTGGCTATACGTTTAACTGGCATACCAGTGAAGTGGAGGAGATGAAGTACTATTGAGAGTTTTGGGATACTTTGCAGCCTCCTAGTGGCAAGGAAGTGAATCCATGTATAATGGATCGTGAACCCTCACCAACATGAAGTAAATTAATTTTAGGGAGGGGGGTGGTATGTGCAAGAGTTGAGCAGATAAAAATATGGAGGGAGAAGTTTTCAGTGGAATCTCAGAGGGATCAAAAAGGAGAAAGAGGGATAATGCAGATTTACTTTTAAAATGTATAGTGATTTAATTGAGATTTTGAAATAAAATATTTTCATGATAAAACGAATTCAAACTGAATGATTACAATGTAGTAAAGACAGAAGGATTTGTCCGGTTTTGCTAAATAATAATAATAATATATATATATATATATATATATATATATACAGGTATACCTCACTTTACAGCGCTTCACTTTACAGCGATTCGCTAATACAGCGCTTTGTGGAGCTGAAGTTGAACCTCCAAGGATTTTGAAACAGTGCTATAATCATCGTGAGATTGCTAGAAAAGTGAATGGCACCATTTTGTTATGCTTAGTTCACTCTGTTTATAGCATTGCAGTGCAATCTGTGTCTCAGTGCAATAGTCTGGCAAATTTTACTACAGTAATTGTCACAATTTTACAGGTACAGTATTTATTGAATACTAATTGAATACTGTGCTGTGCTAGTGTTAAACTAAACATAGCACTATTGCACCCCTAATATATGTTAGTTCAAACATGTTTTCAGGATTTTAAACACTGAAAAGAAAGCTAAAACTGCCTTGTTTCACTTTAAGGCGGTTTTCACTTTACAGCGGGGCTCCGGTCCCTAACCCGCTGTATGATCGGGGTATACCTGTATATATATATGTATATATATATGTATATATATATGTATATATATATATATATATATATATATATATATATATATATATATATACACAAACAATTAAAAGACCACTAAACGCAATAGAATAAATGTATAATAACTATAAAAAGCAGAAGCACTTAGTTTGAATACACGTATTTATATATATATATAAAATCTCCTAACAAAATACACTTACAAATGGTCTACAAATACATCATAAGTTATATGCGTAGTCCATTCTTTGGATCTCATTATCTGTATTTACGAAAGCCCAGTGGAGTGTTGTATAGTTAGAGGAGGCCAGAAATCAGCAGCTGTTTTTAAAATTAAAGGGACAGTAAACATACATTGCTGTTGTTTTGCAATAGAATAACATATCGGCCAATTTTAAACATTCTTAAAGCCAATTGTTTGCTACAGTTGTTTTTCAAACTCCACCCACCACTTGCTTAATTTGGACGAACCAATCTCTAATCTGGGCTTGAGTCTGCGGACAACAAAGTTAGCAATGGTTATAATATTAGTATAAAGTAAGTTGTTTTTGCAGTTGTTATCAGTAAAAGCCAATTAGGGCAAAATATATAGCAGCGTTCGCCTTATAAGGTTAGCAAGGTGAACTTCAGGTTTAGAAAATTAGAAAATCTTTTCAGAACTAAATCCATGAAAAGGGAGCAAAAATAAAGCATTTTGCACAGTTGTTTTAAGGTCAAGTTGTTTACTGTCTCTTTAAGGGGGGAATATATTAGTGTCCCTATAAAGATCAGATGATGCCTGAAAGAAATTCACAGAAAGGTGTATACAACTGTATTGTGTCAGGTAGCAACTTGGCATATACCACATCCTCAACAGGTGGCATATACCACAAAGGACAAGGGATTGTTTATTATAATGATAGTTTTCATGAGCACGCTTAATTTTCCTCTGTCACTTCCGCATTCTGGTTTCCCATTTCTTTCTTTCACCTACATTTCCAGAGTTTACTGTATGGTTTGTTTTATATACATATTTCACCCTGAACTTTAACCCTGTTAAACTGGTAATATGTGAAAAAGTTTCAATTCTAATGTATTGTACTGTTCTCCTCCCCCATGCCTTCTCCGTGTGCTATGCTGACTACAGAGACAAAGTCCGGTGAGTCCAGTAAATGATTTACAGTGCAGTAAATGCTTGTTGAATTATTAATGCATATAGCAGGCATTGTTTGTGTATGTTTGCGTGTGTATATTACATGGGAAATCACAACAGGAATTCAACTATCACCAGCTAAAAAGGATGTTTCAAGCCTAGAGAAGCCACTAGACTCAGCTGTGTTTTCCATCCAATATGAGGTGAAAAAAGGCTGAAAAGCAAATGTTTTTAATACCTAGTTGATTTTATTAATATTTTAGGAAGACTACTGGCAATGTTGGCTTCCTAATATAATGCAAAAAAACAAAAAAGATAGACTATAAATATATATATATATATATATATATATATATATATATATATATATATATATATATATATATATAGTTCCGATGTAAACAAATAAGTTAAAAAGTGAAATCACGCGATTGTTCATGTGATCACGTGATTTCAATGATGGGATTGTGTCTGAGGGAAGTGCCTATGACGCTAGGCACGCCCTCCAGCTCGCAATCCTATTCGGGAAGCGCCTTTGGCTTCAGTACAGCCAAAAGGTTAGGATGTTCTATGCCATCCTAAGGGAGTTAAAGCCCAGTGCGATTTGGACGGCATAGAACGTCCTAAGGGCGGGAAGGGCTTAAGGATCAGATAAGTAAACATTGCCCTTATTAAAAGCCCAGTACTTTTATTGCGACTCTATAAAACAAAAACTGTGTTTGGTACATAGATATTTTATATAGGTTAAAAAAAAATGCCTTGAAACCTCTAAACTCTATTAAGTATGAGGTTAAAGTTAATAACCCTTAAATGTATACTGCAAAAATAAATAATAATAATGAAAAAAAAATAGTATTAGAAAAGAAGTTGTTGGATAAAAAAAAGTCCTGAGTTCTTCCTGGTGGTCTAGTGTGCAGGATGTATGGCGTCCTTGTTTGCCAGTGCTCACACGTGAAACTGGAAGTGACATCACTTTCTCGCGGTACCTTACACATTTCATGGGTTACTGATCTGCTTCATCAGCGGTTTATATTTAAATTATATCCATAATTTGCAGTTTTAGTGCCATTTTTTGTTTGTCATAGTATCCTATTAGATTTATGACTGACGCACAACTCTAAACTTACCTTTTGACATTGATATAATTTTTTTCGTCTATCAAAATCTTGTGAAGCTGTCAAAGTAACTTTGAGAGCTTGTACTGTAATTGTACTATTAATAAACAAACTCCCCCTGACATAAAGCAACTTGTAATTACAAGACTTTAATGTTGTCTTGCAGTAGATTAATATGTCAGCTGAATGTTATAATTTTAAGAACAGTTTAACACTTGTTTGAGGCAATTGTTTTTCAAGGGCAAAACTCGCCCTCACCACCTTATTTGTATGAGCCAATCCAGACTTGTTATTGTTAGTAAAATCTGCATTGCCTTGTAGTACATTAACTTGTCACCTCTGCTGAGATCAATGAGGAACTTATATGTAGCAGGGTTAGGCTTGTGAAGTTAAAGGGACATGAAACCCAAAGGTTATCGCTTATGATTGAGGTAGAGAATACAATAAAAAAAAAATGTAAAGTTTACTCTTCTCGTAGTATCCTTTGTTGATGGAGCAGCCATGCACCACTGGGATGTTAGTCAATAACAGTAGGCATATATGTGCTGCCACAGAATCAGCAGCTAGCTCCCAGAAGTGCATTGCTGTTCCTGAGCCTACCTAGGTAATCTTTTCAACAAATGATACCATGAGAACAATGCAAATTAGACAATATAAGTAAATTGGAAAGTTGTTTAAAAATACATTCTTTATCTGAATAATGAAAGTTTAATTTTGACTTGAATTTTTTTTGTGTAAGTTTTTTGTTTTTCTTGACATTGTGCATAAATAGTCAGTTTGTATTACAACCATAAAGTTTTTATATGGGGAACAAAATAAAGAAAAATGAAGAGTTAACAAGATATATAACAAAAATAGAGCAATACCTTGTGAGATCAAACTAGAAATGATTGCCAAACTAAAAAAAAGGTGAAAGGAGCAGAAGTAGAGATAGGAAGTTATGATCTATTATAGAAATTACTTTAAATATATTGAATAAAGTCAGCAAACAACTTCTAAGGTCAAGAACAACTCTTACACCACATTATAGGGCAGAACTGGATGTAACAATAGCATATGGTTAACACAAAAAGAAAACGCAGCATGCTACTGGCTCCATAAAATATATTTTTAAAGTGATGGTAAATTTCAGTCTATAAGAATGTTGCAATGAAAAATCTATTAGTTTGCAAGTAAAACCACAATTTTTTTTAAGTGTGTGTGTATATACAGTATATATATATATATATATATATAATATATATATATATATATATATAATAAAAGATTTATAATCCTAGTTGGTATTGCCGGTTCCTCCGCCCGCATTCATTTCCTCTTTTGGCTGGGCTGTAAAGCAGTCACATCCACTCTCTACATAGGCTTTCTAAGGGCTGGACTTCAAGATTGTCATATGACACACACGTTGATTGGATGTTCACTGGAATTGTGATAAAAAAGTGGGCCGGCATAAACTTGCAATAGGAGCATTACTCTATGCACTAATTTAACCCTTTCACAGATGGATTAAAAACAAAAAAGGTACACCCATACTTGTTTTATTGGCAAAGATTAAATATATTGCATTTGATTAGTTAAGGTTTACCATAACTTTAAGTGTGAAACCACATATCTACACCAAAATTAGTGAGCGCTCAACTAAAGCTGATAAAAGGGGTCTTGAATTAATTATGGCAGATGCTTCTGCCAAGAAGGTGGTTAGAATCTCATCGGTGAGTCTTGTGGATTTCAAGTCCATAAGCATGGAGTCCAGTATTTTACGTGTGATGCCTATCGTTCTCTCCCATGAGCCACCCATGTGGGAATAATGAGGAGTATTGAAAATCCATCTACAGCCCTTTTCAGCTAAAAGGTCTTGAATTGGCCTAGAGTTGAGATGTAACTCTCGACAGGCTCCAACGAAATTAGTTCCACAGTCAGATCTTAATGTTTTGACTGGTCCTCTGATGGCAAGGAATAGCCTTAGAGCATTTATGAAACTTGAGGCATCCATATATTCTATTACTTCAATGTGTACTGCACGCACACTCATGCAAATGAACAGCACTGCCCATCTTTTGCTATTTGCTTGGCCACCTCGAGTTCTGCGGGCTATTACCATCCATGGTCCAAAGACATCCAATCCAACATGAGTGAAAGGTGGGTCAGTACTTCACCTGTCAGCTGGCAAATCTGACATTTGGTGTTGCTGATGTTTACCTCTTAGTTTACGGCACTGAACACAGCTATGCAGTGTAGCTGTAATCTGTCTTTTTGCTCCTATAATCCAAAGGCCTGCAGCACTTATGGCACCCTCTGTAGTGTCTACTTTGGTGCTTAACCCCTTCATGGTAGTGCCGTATAAGCAAAGTGGTGATATGATTGCGAGCAGGTATAATGAGAGGATTCTGTTCTTGACCTCCCAACTTAGCCTTGTTTAATCGTCCTCCAACCCTTAACATGCCATCATCGTCGATGAATGGGTTCAGGTTAGCCATTGGACTGTTTTTTGGTATGTCCCTCTTGTCACAGATACATTTACTTTCTGAGCCAAAGACATCCTGTTGTACACTGCATATTATGAACAGTTCACTTTCAGCAATATCCTTTGCAGAAAGAAACTCTTGGCACACATGCCAACATTGACAGTGAGCATCTGTGGGCTTTGCGTGAAAGCAGTGTGCAATATGGACTAACCTTGCAATGGTACGTACAAGCCTTGTACACTTGGAGAAACGTTTAAAGCGTTGACAGCCCAAGACCAAACTTTGTTTAGTTCTGGTGACAAGGGTTTTTACTTCAGGAAGTTCTAGAAGACTGAAGACCTCAGCTGTGGTTTCTTCTGGATGATCCAGCAGGAATTCAGGGCCTGTTGACCAAGAAGAATTTGCTAAGACACTTGCAGACACCAGCCTGGTGGCATGATCTGCAGGATTAATTTCAGATGGAACATAATGCCATTGTTTGGGCTTAGATGATTTCCTGATTCTTTCTACATGGTTGCTGACATAGACATAGAAACATTTAGTCTGGTTGTATATGTAGCCCAGAACAACTTTGCTATCTGTGTAGAACTTGACGTCATCTATCTGAATGTCTAGCTCCCGCAAAATGAAATCTGCAATTTCTACAGCTAGCACGGTCCCACAAAGTTCAAGCCTGGGAATTGTGTGTTCAGGCTTAGGAGCTAACTTAGCTTTCCCAAACAGAAACCCTATATGGGTTTGATTAGAAGAGTCTCTTACCTTGAGGTAGGCAACAGCTGCTATGGCCTCAGTCGAAGCATCTGAGAAAATGTGAAGCTCTTTTCTCTGACTTGTAGCAAGGGAAGCTGAAGTGTAGCAACATGGTATACAAATTCCATCTAAGGCATGTAGCAATTGTTTCCAGGACTCCCACCTTGAAAGCTTGTCTATTGGTAGTGGATCATACCAATCTTGAATAGTCTCTGGGAGCTGTCTCAATAGGGCTTTACCTTGTATGGTGATGGGAGCCACAAATCCCAGTAGATTGTATAGACTGTTCACCACCGACAGAACACCACGTTTGGTAAATGGCTTATCTGCAGAGCTGACTTGAAAGCCAAAGGTGTCCTTTAACAGGTCCCACCGTAGGCCCAGACTTCTCTGTACAGGTGGAATGTCCATTCCCAGATTTAAGTCTTTAAACCCTGTAGCATGGTCGCCAGGTTGAAGGCCTTCATAACACTATTTATTTGAAGCAATCTTGTGTAGTCTGAGGTTAGCCTCAGAACGCATAATTTGTGTCCTTTGGAGCAGATCTATGGCTTCTTCATCTACAGGTAAAGATTTAAGTCCATCGTCGACATAGAAGTCTCTCAACGAAGTGTCGAGCATCCACACCATACTCTTTTTCTCCATGAAGAGCAGTCCTTCGTATTCCATATGTTGCAACAGCAGGTGAAGGGCTATTTCCGAGAACATGTACCTTCATGCGGTATTCAATCATCTCATTGTCCATGTTGTTGTCACAGTGCCACAGAAACCTTAGGAAGTTCCTATGGTCTTCTTGTACAACAAAGCAATTAAACATTTGTTCAGTATCAGCAGTTATGGCAAATGGCTCTCTTCTGAACCTCATAAGTACACCTACAAGGTTGTTGGTTAGGTTAGGACCAGTGAGAAGAACATCGTTCAGGGATACTCCTTGATGCTTGGCACTGGAGTCGAACACTACCCTTATTTGTTTTGGCTTACGTGGATGATACACTCCGAAGAAAGGCAGGTACCAGCACTCTTGGAGCTTTTGAAGTGGTGGAGCTGGCTCGGCATTGTCAAAGATTCTTTTCATAAAGGCAATGGAATGGTCCTTCATTTCAGGCCTGTTCTTTAGTGTTCGTTGAAGTGAGTTGAATCTGGATAATGCCTGTTCTCGATTGTTTGGGAGTTTGACCCTTGCAGCACGAAAAGGCAATGGTGCAACCCAGTTGTTAGACTTGTCCTTGAAGAATTCTTTGCCCATTACTTTGATTAATTCTCTGTCTTCAACTGACAAGGCTATTTTGTTGTCATCACTTATAGTACAAAACACTGTGGTACCCAGATTGTCATCACAAAGTATAGGAGTAACATCAGGTATTTGGATGATGTCAGGAGGCTTCTCCCTTAGTTCATAATGTAAGTTTTGAAGGAGTGGATCTCAGATGACCTACGCATACTATTCAAGCATACATCGCCCACTATCACCCAGCCTAGATCAAGTCTTTGTGCATAAGGGGCATCGTCGGGTCCATCGCACTGCTCGCGTACTTTATGTACTCTGAGAATGTCTCTTCTTAGCAGGACCAAGATTTCTGCATTCATGTCTATTGGCGGAATCTCATCAACAAGTTGCCTTAAGTGAGGATGGTGATATGCAGCCTCTGGCATAGGAATCTCTTCCCTTTCGTCTGGTATCTGATCACACTCGACTAATGTTGGTAGGGGTATGCCTTTGTTTCCTTTAATATGAGAGACCATGAATCCATCGGCCCTTCTGCCGAAGGCCTCTACACGACCAGAACAGGTTCTGAGAGTATACGGTGTTGCATGACCCTCTATGCCGAAGATCTCAAAGAATTTAGGCTTTACCAGGGATCCGTTGCTATGTTCATCTATTATAGCATACATCCTATCAACTTTCTCAGGTTGATCCTGTGGGTAAATCTTGACTAGGCATACCTTGGCACAGCATTTGTGGTCTAAGCCTTCTCCACAGACTTATGTGCATGCAGAGGAAACACTCGCTTTGAATGGAGCATGAATTTGTTGCTCCCCACCATGAATTGAGAGAGGGGAGGAGGCAGTTAGCTGCTGTGGGTTGTCTGGAAGTGGAGTAGGATGCATAGCTGTAACGTGTCTGTCGCTACTGCATTCTGTGCACTTGATGACAACTTTACAGTCTTTAGCAAAGTGACTATAAGAAGCACAACACCTGTAGCATACTCCAAGTTTCTGGAGAATCTCCCTGCGCTCTTGTAAAGTCTTTGCCCTAAGCCCACGACATTTCTTAAGAGGGTGAGGCTTCCTGTGAATAGGGCACTGACGATTGGGGTCTTTATCCCTTTCGCCCGAGTCACTCTGGTGTGCAGGAGAGGATACGGGTGGTGAGATGTCTGTCCTTTTAACAGATATTGCTCTATTGAAGTCTCTTTGTTTAGCTGCTGTGTTATCATACCTTGATGATGTTGGTGAGGATGATGAGGCAGGCAAGTTGGGTTCGCTGAAGCTGGGATCGTTTCTCATCCAGGCTTGATCGCTGATGAACCTTCAAAAATTTGAGAATGGAGGAAAAGATACGTTATAGTCTCTTTTGTATCTTGAGCCCTGTTGCACCCATTTCTCTTGCAGGTTGCATGGCAGTTTAGACACCACTGGATTGACACCATGAGCAGTGTCCAGGAAGCTTAGTCCAGGTAGATGTGGGTCTGTCTTTGCCAACTCTAGCTCCCTGAGGAGGTCACTTAGTTCTTGGAGCTTGCGATAGTCTTTGTTCCCTATTTTTGGGAAGTTTTGCAATCTCTTGAACAGAGCGCTTTCTATGGCTTCAGAGCTACCATAGGCTTGCTCAAGTCTTACCCATGCAGCAACAAGGCCTGCATCTGGGTGGTCAACATGTACTGTTCTCAGTCTTTTAACACAATCTGCAGATTCTGGCCCCAGCCACTTGATGAGCAAATCGAGTTCCTCCTTGGTTGTAAGGTCGAGATCAGCAATAGTAGCCTTGAATGTTGATCTCCAGGCCCTGTAGCTCTCTGGACAGTTGTCAAACCTTGAGAGACTTGTGTTAATGAGCTCACAGCGTATCATGTATCTGGCGAAGTCAGTCAAGTCTGATCTCTCACTCTTTGGTGCTAAAGTAACTTGAGGAACCCCTTGGGTGTTAAAGCTCTCTGGTGAAGAAGGGTGAAGTTTACCAGGATAAAATGATGTTGCAAGAGCGTTCAACTGTGGTGTCGTCTCTAAGGCTTTTGCTGGCTGTGGCTTGAGCTGCGGCTTGTCACTGGAAGTCACCTTGTCATCGGGAGGTGATGCGGTTTGCTGCCTAGATGCACTTGTGTTGTGGATTTGAAGAGGCTCAGGCATGTGTTACTGAGAGCTCTCTGTGTTGAGATTGAGAACGATGGTGTTAGTAGGAGGTACAGGAGTTGACTCTGTATCGTTGCAAATATTATGCTTTAGCACGTATTTACTAGTGCGTTCAACTGGGTCTTCCAGATCTGCTGGGATATGGCAGTCTGAATTGGTACTTTCTCCCATTGCTTGTTCAAGGACTTTCAGCCTTGCGAGGGCCGCTGCTTCTTCCTTTTCCATTTGCAGAACCTTTATTTGGGAATCCACCTCTGCTTGCTGGGCAGCCATTTGTGCTTGGAGAGCTTTGCTTTGGGCTTCCCTCTCTGCTTCCCTTCTGGTAAAGGAGCTTTGCACTTTTTTTGATTCTGCATTAGCACGGGCCTCTATTAGCTTGTCGCTTAATGTTGAACCTCTGGAGCGAGAGGATCTAGAAGAACGTGCAGTGAGCTTAGTTGATGTGGATCTATGAGATCTGGTCTCCTGCAGTTGAGCAATGCGGAACTCCTCCCTTTCTTTAGCGATTTGTACTAAGAGATCTCTATGTTGGTCCAGTGCCTCAGTCCTGGTCAGTTCTGCTGAAGAGTCCTCTATATTAAAGTCCTGTAAGAAGGCTGTGTATTTTGCAGACAGCTGCTGGTAGCGTTCATACGCAGCAGATAGGTGATCTATAGAGTCTCTCAATTCGGTTGGTTGATCATTAAAGTGTGACAAAACTGACATGCATTGCGAAATTCTGTCCCATAAGTCTGACAGATTGCTGGAGAACTCATCTCTAGTGGTTTCATAGTTTTCTCTGAGTTTCTGTGTCGGTTTTATTGTACATTTGGGTCTTACACTCTGTTCGGCAATATCTGCAGGATCTGCTCCCTGTACGTCTGGGGGATCAGAGGCATGATGTATGCGTTTGTTCAGCCATAAAAGAGTGCTCAGAGCCTTGTCGACATTTTTTCAAGTTTTGCAAAAAATGGTACTGTCTCTTTAAGAAAACGAACAGCAGCTTAGACAGGTGAGGTAACGCAGTTCAATGCAGAGAAACAGTTTTCAACATTCACAGACTAAGTGCAGTAAGCTTGTGAAACCATGTGCTTTCACAAGATGATGGCACTGAGCTTGATTGCAGATTAGGCACGCACATATACATAGCAGGCTGTAGGAATTCTATACAACTTTTGACTATTCTGACTCAGTTGTAATAGTGATCTATCCCTTGCTGAGACCTCTTTGCCTGGCCTGTATAAGAAGATACAATCACTGCGGACAATCCTTGTCAGATAGCTGAACTCACCAATACCTTGTCCATCCACAAAGTTGCTTTATTCTGAATATCAGGTTACAGCTGATAATAAAATACAGCAGATGAATGGTTACAGTATTTAAGCTGTCAAAAGTTGATTCTGTTCGTAGCATGCAATGTAGATTAACATGTGTGCTTGTTACATGAGGCCTGTTAGCTGCAGCCATGACACAGGAAAAGCATCATCAAACTACAAGGGCGGAGCAATACACAAAAGGGAAATGCATAATAGGTCTGAGGGAAGGTACTACAGAAAACAGAAGTTTACCAAAAAAGGTCACTAGATGGCAGCACAGAATAAACATAGAGAAGCTTTGAGAAAAATTGAATAAAAAAACTATATAATTTCTTAACTACATCAACATGAATATTAACAGAGGCTATGTCATATTCTATGCCCCATTGAGGCAGAACACGGGGACTGCCTGTATATATTACACATGTGTTTCTCCTGTTAAGTGTGGTCAGTCCACGGGTCATCATTACTTCTGGGATATTAACTCCTCCCCAACAGGAAGTGCAAGAGGATCACCCAAGCAGAGCTGCTATATAGCTCCTCCCCTCTACGTCACACCCAGTCATTCTCTTGCACCCAACTAATAGATAGGATGTGTGAGAGGACTGTGGTGATTATACTTAGTTTTTATATCTTCAATCAAAAGTTTGTTATTTTAAAACAGCACCGGAGTGTGTTGTTCCTTCTCAGGTAGAATTTGAAGAAGAATCTACCTGAGTTTTTGGATGATTTTAGCCGGCGTAGCTAAAATTCATTTTGCTGTTCTCGGCCATTCTGAGGAGTGAGGTAAAGATCAGATCAGGGGACAGCGGGCAGGTTCACCTGCAAAGAGGTATGTTGCAGTATATTATTTTCTGAGGAATGGAATTGACTGAGAAAATACTGCCAATACCAATATAATGTAAGTTCAGCCTTAAATGCAGTAGTAGCAACTGGTATCAGGCTGTTTATGTATATATGTGTACACTTCTGTATTCTGGGGAATGGCACTTCTCTGGGTAATACTATATGCATATAATCTTTAGCCTTACTTGCAGTGGGAACGTCTAGCAACAGGCTGTTTAATGGCATTTCATGATATTTGATTTTAAACGTTTTTGCTGGCATGCTAAATTGTTTAAATATCTGAGGTACTGGGTGAAAAATTGTTTTTGGGCACTGTTTTTCCACTTGGCTATCGTTTATTTTAATCTGAGACAGTTTACTGAACTTCCCTCACTGCTGTGAGTGAGGGGGAGGGGCCTATTTTGGCGCTTTTGCTACGCATCAAAAATTCAGTCAAAAGTCTGTTTCTCTTCCTGCATGATCCGGATCGTCTCTACAGAGCTCAAGGGTCTTCAAAAATTATTTTGAGGGACGTAATCACTCACAGCAGACCTGTGAGATTGTGCTTTGACTGTGATAAAAAACGTTTATATTTTGTACATTTTTTTCTGCCATTAAGGGTTAGTTATCCATTGCTAATGGGGGCAATCCTTTGCTAAATTTATGCCTTTACTGGGAAAAATCTGATTGTTATAATTTTTCCAGTTCCTTATTATTAAACTGTCATAATTTTTTTCTGTGCTTCTTAAAGGCACAGTGCGTTTTTCACATTACTTGTAATTTGAGTAAAAAGTATTTCCAAGCTTGCTAGTTTAATTGCTAGTTTGTTAAACATGTCTGACTCAGAGGAATATCTCTGTGCTATATGTGCAAAAGCCAAGGTGGAGCCCAATAGAAATTTATGTACTAATTGCATTGATGCTACTTTGAATAAGAGTCATTCTGTACAAATTGAACATCATTCACCAAACAACGAGGGGGAAGTTATGCCGACTAACTTGCCTCACGTGTCAGTACCTGCATCTCCCGCTCGGGAGGTGCGTGATATTGTAACGCCGAGTACTTCAGGGCGGCCATTACAAATCACACTACAGGACATGGCTAATGTTATGACTGAAGTTTTGTCTAAATTACCAGAACTTAGAGGTAAGCGAGATCACTCTGGGGTGAGAACAGAGTGCGCTGATAATATTAGGGTCATGTCAGATACTGCGTCACAATTTGCAGAACATGAGGACGGAGAGCTTCATTCTGCGGGTGACGGATCTGATCCAAATAAACTGGATTCAGACATTTCAAATTTTAAGTTTAAGCTGGAAAACCTCCATGTATTACTAGGGGAGGTCTTAGCGGCTCTGAATGATTGTAACACAGTTGCAATACCAGAGAAAATGTGTAGGTTGGATAAATATTTTGCGGTACCGTCGAGTACTGACGTTTTTCCAATACCTAAGAGACTTACTGAAATTGTTACTAAGGAGTGGGACAGACCCGGTGTGCCTTTCTCACCCCCTCCTATATTCAGAAAGATGTTTCCAATAGACGCCACCACACGGGACTTATGGCAAACGGTCCCTAAGGTGGAGGGAGCAGTTTCTACTTTAGCTAAGCGTACCACTATCCCGGTGCAGGATAGCTGCGCCTTTTCAGATCCAATGGATAAAAAATTAGAGGGTTACCTTAAGAAAATGTTTGTTCAACAAGGTTTTATATTGCAACCCCTTGCATGCATTGCGCCTGTCACGGCTGCAGCAACTTTTTGGTTTGAGTCTCTGGAAGAGACCCTTGAATCAGCTCCATTAGATGAGATTACACACAAGCTTAAAACCCTTAAGCTAGCTAATTCATTTATTTCTGATGCCGTAGTACACTTAACTAAACTTACGGCTAAGAATTCCGGATTCGCCATTCAGGCACGCCGAGCGCTGTGGCTAAAATCCTGGTCAGCTGATGTTACTTCTAAATCTAAACTACTTAACATACCTTTCAAAGGGCAGACCTTGTTCGGGCCCGGTTTGAAGGAAATTATCGCTGACATTACAGGAGGTAAAGGCCATGCCCTGCCTCAAGACAGAGCCAAACCTAGGGCTAAACAGTCTAATTTTCGTGCCTTTCGTAACTTCAAGGCAGGAGCAGCATCAACTTCCTCTGCACCAAAACAGGAAGGAGCTGTTGCTCGATACAGACAAGGCTGGAAACCTAACCGGGAACGGATCTAGTGGGGGGCAGACTCTCTCTCTTCGCCCAGGCTTGGGCAAGAGATGTCCAGGATCCCTGGGCGTTAGAGATCATATCTCAGGGATATCTTCTGGACTTCAAAGCCTCTCCCCCAAAAGGGAGATTTCATCTTTCAAGGTTGTCAACAAACCAGATAAAGAAAGAGGCGTTTCTACGCTGTGTACAAGATCTTTTACTAATGGGAGTGATCCATCCGGTTCCGCGGTCGGAACACGGACAAGGTTTTTACTCAAATCTATTTGTGGTTCCCAAGAAAGACGGAACCTTCAGACCAATCTTGGATTTAAAGATCCTAAACAAATTCCTAAGAGTTCCATCGTTCAAAATGGAAACTATTCGGACAATCTTACCCATGATCCAAAAGGGTCAGTACATGACCACAGTGGATTTAAAGGATGCCTACCTTCATATACCGATTCACAAAGATCATTACCGGTATCTAAGGTTTGCCTTCCTAGACAGGCATTACCAGTTGTAGCTCTTCCATTCGGGTTGGCTACGGCTCCAAGAATCTTCACAAAGGTTCTGGGCTCTCTTCTGGCGGTGCTAAGGCCGCAAGAAATTTTCGGTGGCTCCGTACCTAGACGACATTCTGATACAAGTGTCAAGCTTTCAAACTGCCAAGTCTCATACAGAATTAGTACTGGCATTTCTAAGGTCGCATGGGTGGAAGGTGAACGTAGAGAATAGTTCTCTCTTACCACTCACAAGGGTTCCCTTCTTGGGGACTCTTATAGACTCTGTAGAAATGAAGATTTACCTGACAGAAGACAGGTTAACAAAGCTTCAAAATGCTTGCCGTGTCCTTCATTCCATTCAACACCCGTCAGTGGCTCAATGCATGGAGGTAATCGGCTTAATGGTAGCGGCAATGGACATAGTACCCTTTGCATGCCTACATCTCAGACCGCTGCAATTGTGCATGCTAAGTCAGTGGAATGGGGATTACTCAGATTTGTCCCCTACTCTGAATCTGGATCAAGAGACCAGAAATTCTCTTCTATGGTGGCTTTCTCGGCCACATCTGTCCAGGGGGATGCCATTCAGCAGACCCGATTGGACAATTGTAACAACAGACGCCAGCCTACTAGGTTGGGGCTCTGTCTGGAATTCCCTGAAGGCTCAGGGATCATGGACTCAGGAGGAAAGTCTCCTTCCAATAAACATTCTGGAATTGAGAGCAGTTCTCAATGCCCTTCTGGCTTGGCCTCAGTTAACAACTCGGGGGTTCATAAGGTTTCAGTCGGACAACATCACGACTGTAGCTTACATCAACCATCAAGGAGGGACAAGAAGCTCCCTAGCGATGATGGAAGTATCAAAGATAATTCGCTGGGCAGAGTCTCACTCTTGCCACCTGTCAGCGATCCACATTCCTGGAGTGGAAAACTGGGAGGCGGATTTCCTAAGTCGTCAGACTTTTCATCCGGGGGAGTGGGAACTTCATCCGGAGATCTTTGCCCAAATACTTCGACTTTGGGGCAAACCAGAGATAGATCTCATGGCGTCTCGCCAGAACGCCAAGCTTCCTTGTTACGGGTCCAGGTCCAGGGACCCGGGAGCAGTCCTGGTAGATGCTTTGACAGCACCTTGGACCTTCGGGATGGCCTATGTGTTTCCACCCTTCCCGATGCTTCCTCGATTGATTGCCAGGATCAAACAGGAGAGAGCATCGGTGATTCTGATAGCGCCTGCGTGGCCACGCAGGACCTGGTATGCAGATCTAGTGGACATGTCATCCTGTCCACCTTGGTCTCTGCCTCTGAGACAGGACCTTCTAATTCAGGGTCCTTTCAAACATCAGAATCTAATTTCTCTGAAGCTGACTGCTTGGAAATTGAACGCTTGATTTTATCAAAGCGTGGTTTTTCTGAGTCAGTTATTGATACCTTAATACAGGCTAGGAAGCCTGTTACCAGAAAGATTTACCATAAAATATGGCGTAAATACTTACATTGGTGCGAATCCAAGAGTTACTCATGGAGTAAAGTTAGGATTCCTAGGATATTGTCCTTTCTACAAGAAGGTTTAGAAAAGGGTTTATCTGCTAGTTCCTTAAAGGGACAGATCTCAGCTCTGTCCATTCTTTTACACAAGCGTCTGTCAGAAGTTCCAGACGTTCAGGCTTTTTGCCAGGCTTTGGCCAGGATTAAGCCTGTGTTTAAAACTGTTGCTCCACCATGGAGCTTAAATTTAGTTCTTAATGTTTTACAGGGTGTTCCGTTTGAACCCCTTCATTCCATTGATATAAAACTGTTATCTTGGAAAGTTCTGTTTTTAATGGCTATTTCCTTGGCTCGTAGAGTCTCTGAGTTATCAGCCTTACATTGTGATTCTCCGTATCTGATTTTTCATTCAGATAAGGTAGTTCTGCGTACTAAACCTGGGTTCTTACCTAAGGTTGTCTCTAATAAGAATATCAATCAAGATTGTTGTGCCATCATTATGTCCGAATCCTTCTTCAAAGAAGGAACGACTTCTGCACAATCTAGATGTAGTCCGTGCCCTAAAATTTTATTTACAGGCAACTAAAGATTTTCGCCAAACTTCTTCCCTGTTTGTCGTTTATTCTGGACAGAGGAGAGGTCAAAAAGCTTCTGCTACCTCTCTCTCTTTTTGGCTTCGTAGCATAATACGTTTAGCATATGAGACTGCTGGACAGCAGCCTCCTGAAAGAATTACAGCTCATTCCACTAGAGCTGTGGCTTCCACTTGGGCCTTTAAGAATGAGGCCTCTGTTGAACAGATTTGCAAGGCTGCAACTTGGTCTTCTCTTCATACTTTTTCCAAATTTTACAAATTTGACACTTTTGCTTCTTCGGAGGCTGTTTTTGGGAGAAAGGTTCTTCAGGCAGTGGTTCCTTCCGTATAAAGATCCTGCCTGTCCCTCCCGTCATCCGTGTACTTTAGCTTTGGTATTGGTATCCCAGAAGTAATGATGACCCGTGGACTGACCACACTTAACAGGAGAAAACATAATTTATGCTTACCTGATAAATTCCTTTCTCCTGTAGTGTGGTCAGTCCACGGCCCGCCCTGTTTTTTATGGCAGGTCTAAATTTTTAAATTATACTCCAGTCACCACTGCACCCTATAGTTTCTCCTTTCTCGTTTGGTTCTTGGTCGAATGACTGGGTGTGACGTAGAGGGGAGGAGCTATATAGCAGCTCTGCTTGGGTGATCCTCTTGCACTTCCTGTTGGGGAGGAGTTAATATCCCAGAAGTAATGATGACCCGTGGACTGACCACACTACAGGAGAAAGGAATTTATCAGGTAAGCATAAATTATGTTTTTATAATGGTTTATTTGCACCAGATCTCTTTAAATTGTCGCTCATTTGTATGAAATTATCGTTTTACTATTATGGAGCAAAATATTTCAGCACCCACATGCAGTAACACTAGAGGCCTCTCCATTATCTCCCTGCCAGATTCCTCGCTAGTCCATTTTGCTTCTTGTAGCTCTGTATGGGGGTCTAAAAAATGTTTTCACTTTTTTCTTACAGGTTTTAATTGTCCAATTGACTTTACAGTTCTCATTCACGTGTCAACTTTGTACATATCCGAAATGTGTTGGTTTTAACTAAACTACACATCAAAATTTGCTTATAGACAAAAATGAGTTTTGTTTTTTTAATTTGTGTTTATATTTTTCATTGCAATTATGACAAATCATTACTTCTCACTTTTTTATGGTCACTTTATAGAAGACCATAAAGAATGTACATTAAATTAGTTTGTTTACGCTTGAACATTTTCATTTTAGTTTAACTTTTAAGAATGCATCTTATATTGGTTATTTACTTTAGTTATTCTACTTGCAGGCACAACTGACCCGCAATTCTTCAAGTAAGTGTATAATTTTCTTACCTTTTATACACTATAAACGGGAATGAGAGAACCAAATATTATGCCATTACAGCAGGGAGTATTTTTTTTTTTCTTTAAAAAGGGCTATTAATTTCCATCTAAAGGGGAGAAGAGTCCACTGCTTCATCACTTGTGGGAAATAAGAACCTGGCCACCAGGAGGAGGCAAAGACACCCCAGCCAAAGGCTTAAATACCACCCCTACTTCCCTCATCCCCCAGTCATTCTTTGTTTTTCGTCACAGGAGGTTAAGCAATCAGCATTGACGAGTTTCGCTGCCTGCTTTTATTATCTCAAGTCCATGTCAGGAGCGACATTACTACCTGTTACACTTGAAGGGCCGTGTTCCTGTTCCACGGTGTTGATTCTGGTAAGATTGTTTCATTATATATACTGTATATATATATATATATGTGATAACGCAAGAAGACAGGGTCACAGTGTGACTCCTTTTATCTGTATAGAAACTAGGCTAATGCCCTCGGAAGGGGGTTATGGAACAGGTGGGATTTTAATATACATAATAATGTTTGTGTTTTTTGCTGCACTTGTGTGAGATGAGGCTGTCAGTGTGGAACAGTTAGAGAGAGATTGAGGCAGGCTTTTTTGGCGCGTCTCTTGCTCAGTGCAGGGGCGGTACTGCATGGCATTCCATGTGACCCTGTGTGGCCTCAGTAACTTCCTCTTTTGCGACCTGTGTTTGGAGGAGACGAAAGCTGTTTCTTGTAGTCTGGGTCATAGGAGGTGGTGAGTGCACTGGCCATTGGTATATAAAGGTGCCATTTAATCAATAATCAAGTCCGTAATAAAGGCGCAAGTTATGGAGGACTCTGATATGTTGGAGGATACTCCTTTATCTAAACCTACTAACTGTGTATACTGTGAGGAGGTTTTGGTGGAACCGCTATTATTACATCTCTGTTCCACGTGTTATGACTATATTACTACTTCCCAAAAAAATAAGGTATTTAGTACGACTGAGCCGTCCACCTCTGAGGGTTCTCCGCCCCGCAAGGTGCGTTACCTACAAGCAGCTCTGATTACACAAGTAGTTCCCCAGGGCACTGCTAACCCTCCCGCGGGAGGGGCCCTTTGGCTTCCAGACTTCGCCGATCAGTTGCAGACGGCCATAAATGCGATGCCTCGTCCTACTAAGCGCAAGCGGAAGGTACTGCACTGCTATCTATCTCAGGGGTCTTCGACTCCGCTGGATATCTCGGACAGATTATCTGCTGAGGAGGACAATTCTGACTTTTCAGAGGATGTCGCTTCTCTTTCGGAATCGGCTACTTCTAGGCCTCCGTCCACGGAGGAACCAGATTTCAATTTTAAAATGGAGCATTTGCATTTCTTGCTGAAGGAAGTGCTTGCTACGCTGGAGGTTCCGGAACCGAAACTCCCGGAGGAACCTTTGATCCCTAAACTGGATAGGGTTTACGAGGACAGGGTAGTGCCCCAGGCCTTCCCGGTTCCTATCAAAATGGCGAACATTATTCAGAATGAATGGGAGAAACTGGGTACGCCTTTTTCTCCCTCTTCTTCTTTTAATAAGTTTTTCCCCATTCCAGACTCGCAGCTTGAACTGTGGGGAACTGTCCCTAATGTGGATGGTGCTATCTCCACGCTCGCTAAGAGAACGACCATTTCGCTTGAGGATAGCTCCTCTTTTAAGGAACCCATGGATAAAAAGATGGATTCTGTGTTGCGGAAACATAGAAACATAGAAACATAGATATTGACGGCAGATAAGAGCCATAGGCCCAGCAAGTCTGCCCCACCTTACCTAACAGTATAAACTTATCTAGTTCGTAGGATAGCCCTATGCTTGTCCCATGCATTTTTAAAGTCCCCCACAGTGTTTGTTGCTACTACCTCTTGAGGAAGTTTATTCCATAAATCAATCACTCTTTCTGTAAAGAAGTGCTTCCTCAAATTACTCCTGAATCTACTACCCTTTAGCTTGAGCTCATGACCCCTTGTTCTTGAATTTTCCATTTTATGTAAAATACCCACAGCCTCAGTTTTACTAAACCCTTTAATGTACTTGAAAGTTGCTATCATATCACCTCTTTCCCTTCTCTCCTCTAAGCTATACATATTTAGGTCATTGAGCCTATCCTGGTAAGTTTTATTTTTTAGACCATGTACCATTTTGGTAGCCCTCCTTTGCACAGATTCAAGTTTGTTAATATCCTTCTGAAGATATGGCCTCCAGAACTGCACACAATACTCAAGATGAGGCCTAACTAATGATCTATAAAGTGGCATAAGAACCTTACTATTTCTGCTGCAAATACCTCTACCAATACATCCAAGCATTCTGCTAGCCTTACTCGCTGCCTTACTACATTGTTTACTAAGTTTTAAATCATCTGAAATAATAATTCCCAAGTCCTGTTCCTCGTCTGTAACAGTCAGTAAAGTGTCATTGAGTCTGTAATTAACATTCCAACTGACGGGGTTCGTTTTCTAACCAGCGGCGGCAGTCGCTGCGGTGGCTGGTGCGGCTACCTACTGGTGTGACGCACTATTAGCAATGGTTGAAGTGGAGACCCCGCTCAATGAGATTCTGGATCGAATCAAAGCCTTAAAAGGGACCTTTAACACTTGCCATCAATGAACTAAACATACTTTTGCTATCATATATCTTTGCCAATACTGAGCAATACAGCATAGACCATTTTGCATTTAAATAATGTCTACCTAAATATTTTTTAATCTAAAGGCAATCTTCCCCCTCCTATGGCGATCGCTTCCAGACAGTGACAAGGGGGCTGGGCACATTCTTGGTTCTCACGTCATCCCCCCTGTGAGCGCGCACGCAATTGTGAATAAAATTTTCCCTCACCGGCACGATAATATCCACTCAGTTCACTATCAAGAGAAAGGGCATTTAAAATAAAAAAAAAAAATATTAAACGTAATGGATGTTTTTGTAGTTTGTGGCTATATGTAGGCAGGAATGCACTGACCTTAGTTACCTATAAAAATATATTAGATGATATATAATGCTGATCCTTTGCTGAGCTGTACACTAGAGGTGCTGTGTGAACCAGTCGCTCATCTCTCTAAGTTGTACTATGGTTTGCTGCTTAGTCGGAGAGGAAGCGATTCAGAAGTAATGTAAACGAACTTCAAAGAAAAAAAAACTCCTATGCACAGGCTCTTCCGGCAACACGGACGAGCGCATCACGTGACCGCATATCTCCTCGTAAAGTGCGTTACAACATGGCGGCTCCCTATCTAACACATAGACTACAGTTTAGAGGAAAAGTTCAAAAGGGTAAAATAGTACAATAACAGGTCAGATGCACATAATATTGTAAGTATGGAGATTGTTGCTGCACACACTTTATATTTATTGAGATGATTTCTTGAATGACAAGGTGTTTAGGATCCCTTTAAGGGTAGCACATTTGTTCATTTGTGATGCTAACATGCATATTATTCACCTGAATGATAAGACGTCAGGGTTTTCTGTTTGCTGACATGACGTCTAATCCTTGCTTGCTTTCTCTACCATTCAGGGGGAAGGTTTTGTTTGGGCCGGGTCTGGATTCTATCATATCTACAGTCTGCATGAAGGGGTGGCCCCCGGCCCGTCCTTGGACCAGGTAGGGGGAAGACTATCTCTTTTTGCGGGGGGCCTGGAGGGAAGACGTTACAGACCCAGAGGCAGATTCCTCCTGTCAAACATCTCTTCAAGACCAGAAAAGACGCCTTCCGGGGGTGTGTGAGGGATCTCTCATCTTTTGGGGTAACCGTCCCAGTTTCTCCGGCAGATAGAGGTCTGTGGTATTATTCAAACCTTTTCGTGATCCCAAAGAAGGAGGGCACATTTCGTCCATCTTGTCGGTCCTATCGTTCAAGATGGAGACGATCAGGTCAATTTTGCCCCTGGTTCAAGAGGGGCAATTCATGACGACTATATAGACCTAAAGGATGCTTACCTTCATGTTCCAATCCACAAGGATCACTTAAAATTTCTAAGGTTCGCCTTCCTGGACCAGCACTTTCAGTTTGTGGCTCTTCTGTCTGGCGACGGCCCCAATAGTCTTTGCAAAGGTTCTGGGAGCTCTTCTCACAGTAGCGAGAGCCAGAGGGATTGCAGTGGCTCTGTATCTGGACGATATCCTGGTCCAGGCTTAATCCTACAGTCTGGGGAGGATCATTTGAGAGCTCTCCTCCTACTTCGGTCCCACGGGTGGATGATAAACGAGGGAAAGAGTTCATTGGTCCCCAGCAACAGGGTGGAGTTCCTGGGTACGATACTAGATGCAATGTAGATATTTGATAGACCAGAGACATTGCAAGCTTGCGTCCAACTGTCTAGCCCTGCAGACATCCTCCAATGCATCTGTGGCCAAGTGTATGGAGGTAATTGGGCTCATGGTATCCAGCATAGATCCCCTTCGCCAGGTTCCATCTCAGACCTCTTCAGCTGTGCATGTTGAGACAATGGAACGGCGATCATTCAGATTTGTCCCAACAGATATCTCTGGACAGACCAGTGAGGGAGTCCCTGTCTTGGTGGACCCGACTGGGCCAGTTGTCTCAGGGGACTTCGTTCCTGAGACCATCCTGGGAGATTGTAACCACGAATACGAGTCTATCTGGATGGGGAGTCATTTGGGGTGCCAGAAAGGCACAAGGCAGATGGACTCGAGAGGAATAGAGTCTACCTATAAATATTCTGAAACTTCGAGCAATATTCAACGCTCTAAAGGCTTGGCCCCCTCTGGGGTCGTCCCAATTAATCAGATTTCAATCGGACAACATCGCCTCGGTGGCTTACATAAACCACCAGGGGGGACGAGAAGCTCCCTAGCAATGAGGGAAGTATCTCGGATTCTGGATTGGGCAGACACTCACAATTGTTCGCTCTGAGCGATTCACATTCCGGGTGTGGACAACTGGGAACCAGATTTTCTGAGCAGACAGACGTTTCATCCAGGGGAATGGTCTCTCCACCCTGAGATGTTTGCGGAGATCTGCAGCAGATGGGGACGCCGGAAATAGATCTCATGGCATCTGGACTCAGTTGCAAGCTACCCAGTCGTGGCCGGGGAGGACGTGGTTTGCGGGTCTAGTGGCGATTTTGTTGTATCTGCTGTGGAAGTTACCTTGTCGCAAGGATCTGCTAGTTCAAGGTCCTTTTCTACATCGATGAAGAAGGAAGCCGGTCACTAGACACATTTACCACAAGGTGTGGAGGACCTACTTAGCCTGGTGTGAGGAACGAGGATACCCATGGCACAAGGTCAAGGTATACAGGATTTTGGCCTCTCTACAGGATGGTCTGGATAAGGGTCTTGCCTAAGGGGACAGATCTTGTCTTTATCGGTACTGTTGCATAAGAAGCTTGCGGAGCTTCCTGACATTCACTCCTTTGTTCAGGTTCTGGTTAGGATTCGACCGGACTTCAGGAATCCGGCTCCTCCCTGTAGCTTAAACTTGGTGCTTAAGGTTTTGCAGAGGGCTTCATTTGAGCCTATGCATGCCCTAGATATTAAGATTCTCTCATGGAAGGTCCTGTTTTTATTGGCTATTGCATCAGAACGCAGAGTCTCTGAGTTGGCGGCCTTACAATTTGAGCCTCCTTACTTTTTTCATGCTGACAAAGCCGTTCTGCGTACTGGTTTGGGATTTCTTCCCAAGGTAGTGTTGAGTCGTAACATTAACCAGGAAATAGTGGTTCCTTCCTTGTTTCCTAACCCTTCCTATTCGAAGGAGAGGTTATTTCATAATATGGATGTGGTTCGAGCCTTGAAGTTTTATTTTCAAGCCACAAAGGAATTCAGACAGACGTCTGTCTTCGTTGTGTACTCTGGAAGGTGCAGGGGCAGAGAGCCTCTACAACTTCTTTATCCTTTTGGTTGAGGAGTATGATCCGTCTGGCTTATGAGACAGCGGCACACAAGCCTCCTCAGAGGATTACGGCTGACTCGACCAGAGCTGTGGCTTCTTCTTGGGTCTTTAAGAATGAGGCTTCTATGGAGCAGATTTGTAAGGCGGCCACCTGGTCATACTTTTGCAAAATTTTACAAATTTGAAGTTTTTGCTTCGATGGAAGCAGTTTTTGGTAGAAAGGTTCTGCAGGCTGTGGTGCCCTCAGTATAGGGTCTGCCTCCTTTACCCTCCCATTTTCTTCATTCAGTGTCCTCTAGAGCTTGGATGTTTGTTCCCACAAGTGATGAATGAAGCAGTGAACTCTCCTCCCCTTTAGATGGAAAACATAAATTATGCTTACCTGATAATTTCATTTCCATCGTGGGGAGGCGTATCCACTTCACCCGCCCGTTCTCCGGTGGGTGGACCTAAATTTATTTTTATTCTTCTGGCACCATTTATACCCTGATATTTCTCCTACTGTTCCTTGTTCCCTTGGCAGAATGACTGGGGGATGAGGGAAGTGGGGGAGGTATTTAAGCCTTTGGCTGGGGTGTCTTTGCTTCCTCCTGGTGGCCAGGTTCTTATTTCCCACAAGTGATGAATGAAGCAGTGGACTCTCCTCCCCACGATGGAAATGAAATTGTCAAGTAAGCATAATTTATGTTTTTTGAGTGAAGACAGGAAACTCACTCGATAATTTTTGTATGTCATATCACACTATGACATGACATTTGAGGAAATCATTGACTCCCATTAGGGCTGGAATACATACCTTCTGCTAATATAATTATTAGTAATATTTTCCTTTTTCTAGGTTTGAAAAAAAATCTTTTAGTACTCTTTAAGCACTCAGATTTTAGTTAAAAAAATGTCTGTATCCTTTGCTTATATTATACTGAGAGAGGGAAATAAGCTTCAGATTTGCTCTGTGGCTATATTTGTTATATTTTGTTGTGATACATAGTTTTTTTTTTCTTTAGGTGAAGAATTATCCAAGACAAAACAGCCAGCAACACATGAGTAAGTTTTGACTTTCAGAGTAGAGTTTGCTTGATATTTGCTAAAAAAAAAAAAAAAAATCACCTTGTTAAAGGGATTTTTTTCACACTATTTTTTTTTTTTTACTAAGACAGTGAACATGTTATTAGTATTTTATTTTGTTGACCAGATTAAAGCTATTTAGTTTTTATGTACTAAGTATTTTCATATCAGCATGGGCTTATTGCGTTTCCGGTTAACGGGACATTTAACAACTTGAGATTGAGAAAAAAGTTTGCACTTTAGTTTTGTTTTTCATTTTACCCCCTTTGTTTAAACTTTGAAAGGTATTGGCTTTCTCAGTTCCACTTAGTTTCTATAAAGTAATGGCTGCTGCCATGTTGGAACCTAGGTTTTCCCCTTATCTTTCTCTTCTGCTGAGAACACATAGGACAGATATAAAACGGACAGTAAAAGAGAATGGTCAAACCAGGCTGTGTAGAAAGCCTGCTATACAGTATACACAGCCTTATTTCCATACAACCTCTTTACTGACTGTTTATATTTCTTTCTCTAGCAGAATGAAATTACATGAAAAGTGGGGAAAATAAAATTTACCTATACTTTTGAATATGTTTTTTTTCTAATTATGCATAATAATATCCTCCATAATAATGTTATGGAGGATTTAATGATCAATTTAATGTCTCTAAATCTATTAATCTTTTGCCATTTGCAGAAGAGTTAACAGTGATCTTCTTGCATGGGATCCGCTTTTTGGTTCCTCCCTTGAGACATCCTCTCTCTCCTCGTCAAGTTCCACAGGTAAAATCAATGCAATTATTTGATGGTTTTCGTTAAGCATATTTAGTGGTGGTGTCATTGTAATGTGCAAGTGTTTTTATCTAATCCTGACGATGCTTATATTGTGACATTATGGTATCACAAATGAATAAGTTCATATTGCAGATGAAGTGCATATGCATTATAAAAACGCTTATTTTAATTTCATAAGAATCAGGTCTGTTCAAGAATCTGTATAGTTAATGTGAGATAATTTTATCAATGAAGGGACACAGTACTCAAAACTAGAGTTGCACCGATACTAGTATCGGTGCTGATACCAAGTATTTGCACGACTACTTATGCAAATGCCCTGATACCAAGTATTTGCACGACTACTTATGCAAATGCTCTGATACTTACGATACCTTTGAATCTTTAGCGCAAGGGTAGTTTCCAGAAGCGCTATCCGCCAATCATTCATGGTAGTGCCAATCAGCGTGGGCGGAGATAAGAGAGATGACTATGTGACTGATCTGAAGTACTGGGCAGTTAATAAATTGAGATTTCCAGCTCTGGCTAAAATGGTCCAAAAATATTTTTCTGCCACATGCAGTAGTGTGGAAAGTGAAAGACTGTTCAGCTTAGCGTCAAACGTCTTTACTGATAGCAGAAACATATTATAGCGGAACATGCAGAGATGCTTCTGTTCCTTAAAAAGAACTTGCCACTAACTTTTGAAAAATTATTCTAATTGTTAGATTGCCTGTTATACTGCTAGTCCTCATCTTTTGCACAATTATTTTCAAAAGCATACTGTACTCTGAGGAACATCCTTTGCTTATTTAATTGTAGGAAGAGTGTTTATAGGACAAATTCATTATTTAATTAAATTAATTGGTAAGCTCTGTTCACATTTCCAACTCCATAGACTTTAATTGAGTTGGACATGTAATGAGAGCTTTGGTATAGCTTACCAGTCAAATGTAATCTAGCCCATACTGTTGTTCCCCACGTTTAAACAGTGCACTGTTATATTTTTTACTGTATTGCACTTTTGGTTGGTTGTGATTTTGCATTTGTTATTTATTGTTGTTAATATATTTTATTTTAATATTTGTATTTATAAACATGTTCTTTGAAATGTCTGAGTTTTTACAACTTTGTGACAACAAGCAAGTTACAGTTCTTCATAATTATAAAGAAACTATCTTAAATCATTAGTCTGTATTGTGCATGGGAACGTTTCACATAACATTAAAAGAAATATCGGTAATTGGTACAGGCGAGTATCGGTACTTGTACTTGGTCTTAAAAAAATGGTATCGGTGCAACCCTACTCAAAACATTTCTCTCATCCATAGAAAACAGCTTCATCTAAATGTGAATGAAAAGCTTTTTAAAACTGCAGTAAATACAGCGGTAGCAGTTGTGCTTTCCCTTCTAATCCTCATTGGCTGATATGTACTTCCTGCTGATATAGTTTACATTTAAACAGCTTTTACTTCATATTTCTTTCATAAGGTGGTTAGAGTCTACAAGCCATTACCCCAGGGATTTAACTCCTAGCCATTATGAGGAGGCAAAGATTCCTAAAAGTAAGAGTACTTATTCCCTCCCACCTCTCTGGTATGCTAGTCTTATCTTTGCCTTTCTTTTACCCCTCAGAGAGCTGCTACTGAGTGACAGAGGAGAAAATGGAGTATTGGGCAGTGACACAATCACTCCCAATGAGAAGTTAGTCACAAGCCGGTCCCTTAGCCTACTCCTTTTGAGTTGTTCATATTCTCTACATACATTTGCTGTGATATACAGAGCACAGGATTGGCTCTCTACTGGAAGCAGTTTATTTCTGCAGCTGTGGGTGCATAGGCTATTAGTAGGAGTAGTTTGTTTGTACATCATAGCTGGGGGACACAGTCAAATACAGACATTACCACTTTTACACTACTCTAGACTTATTCTGGCATACAGTCTATGGGGACATTGTATTTTGACCTTTTGAATCCTCTTAGTGATTTACTGTCTGTTTTATTGCATGTATTTTAAAGCAGACCAGATAGTCGTGTTTGGCAGAGCGGCAATAAAATTTCCCCACCTTGCTAGCGATCGCCATTGAATTTATAAAACTTGGTAAAAACGGTCAGTATTGCAAGACTTTTAAGGTACAACTTTGTTTTTTTTCTGTGAAAGGATTAAACTTTTTTTCATAGAGATAGTATATTTTCTTTCATGTAATTAGCAAGAGTCCATGAGCTAGTGACGTATGGGATATACATTCCTACCAGGAGGGGCAAAGTTTCCCAAACCTCAAAATGCCTATAAATACACCCCTCACCACACCCACAAATCCGTTTTACAAACTTTGCCTCCTATGGAGGTGGTGAAGTAAGTTTGTGCTAGATTCTACGTTGATATGCGCTCCGCAGCAGGTTGGAGCCCGGTTTTCCTCTCAGCGTGCAGTGAATGTCAGAGGGATGTGAGGAGAGTATTGCCTATTTGAATGCAGTGATCTCCTTCTATGGGGTCTATTTCATAGGTTCTCTGTTATCGGTCGTAGAGATTCATCTCTTACCTCCCTTTTCAGATCGACGATATACTCTTATATATACCATTTCCTCTACTGATTCTCGTTTCAGTACTGGTTTGGCTTTCTACTACATGTAGATGAGTGTCCTGGGGTAAGTAAGTCTTATTTTCTGTGACACTCTAAGCTATGGTTGGGCACTTTTATATAAAGTTCTAAATATATGTATTCAAACATTTATTTGCCTTGACTCAGGATGTTCAACGTTCCTTATTTCAGACAGTCAGTTTCATATTTGGGATAATGCATATGAATAAATCATTTTTTTCTTACCTTAAAAATTTGACTTTTCCCTGTGGGCTGTTAGGCTCGCGGGGGCTGAAAATGCTTCTTTTTATTGCGTCATTCTTGGCGCGGACTTTTTTGGCGCAAAAATTATTTTCTGTTTCCGGCGTCATACGTGTCGCCGGAAGTTGCGTAATTTTTTACGTTCTTTTGCGCCAAAAGTGTCGGCGTTCCGGATGTGGCATCATTTTTGGCACCAAAAGCATTTAGGCGCCAAATAATGTGGGCGTCTTTTTTTGGCGCTAAAAAATATGGGCGTCACTATTGTCTCCACATTATTTTAAGTCTCATTATTTTGTGCTTCTGGTTGCTAGAAGCTTATTCACTGGCATTTTTTTCCCATTCCTGAAACTGTCATTTAAGGGATTTGATCAATTTTGCTTTATATGTTGTTTTTTCTATTACATATTGCAAGATGTCCCACGTTGAAGCTGAGTCAGAAGATACTTCTGGAAAATCGCTGCCTGGTGCTGGAGCTACCAAAGCTAAGTGTATCTGCTGTAAACTTTTGGTATCTGTTCCTCCAGCTGTTGTTTGTACTGTTTGTCATGACAAACTTGCTAATGCAGATAATATTTCCTTTAGTACTGTTACATTACCTGTTGCTGTTCCGTCAACATCTAATATTCAGAGTGTTCCTGATAACATAAGAGATTTTGTTTCTAAATCCATTAAGAAGGCTATGTCTGTTATTCCTCCTTCTAGTAAATGTAAAAAGTATTTTAAAACTTCTCATTTTTCAGATGAATTTTTAAATGAACATCATCATTCTGATACTGATATTGGTTCTTCTGATTCAGAGGATTCTGTCTCAGAGGTTGATGCTGATAAATCTTCATATTTATTTAAAATGGAATTTATTCGTTCTTTACTTAAAGAAGTCCTAATTGCATTAGAAATTGAGGATTCTAGTCCTCTTGATACTAAATCTAAACGTTTAGATAAGGTTTTTAAATCTCCTGTAGTTATTCCAGAAGTATTTCCTGTCCCTGGTGCTATTTCTGAAGTAATTTCCAGGGAATGGAATAATTTGGGTAATTCTTTTACTCCTTCTAAACGTTTTAAGCAATTATATCCTGTGCCATCTGACAGATTAGAATTTTGGGACAAAATCCCTAAGGTTGATGGGGCTGTCTCTACTCTTGCTAAGCGTACTACTATTCCTATGGCAGATGGTACTTCCTTTAAGGATCCTTTAGATAGGAAAATTGAATCCTTTCTAAGAAAAGCTTACTTATGTTCAGGTAATCTTCTTAGACCTGCTATATCTTTAGCGGATGTTGCTGCAGCTTCAACTTTTTGGTTAGAAGCTTTAGCGCAACAAGTAACAGATCATAATTCTCATAGCATTATTATTCTTCTACAACATGCTAATAATTTTATTTGTGATGCCATCTTTGATATCATTAGAGTTGATGTCAGGTATATGTCTCTAGCTATCTTAGCTAGAAGAGCTTTATGGCTTAAAACTTGGAATGCTGATATGTCTTCTAAGTCTACTCTGCTTTCCCTTTCTTTCCAGGGTAATAAATTATTTGGTTCTCAGTTGGATTCTATTATCTCAACTGTTACTGGAGGGAAAGGAACTTTTTTACCACAGGATAAAAAATCTAAAGGTAAATTTAGGTCTAATAATCGTTTTCGTTCCTTTCGTCACAACAAGGAACAAAAGCCTGATCCTTCATCCTCAGGAGCGGTATCAGTTTGGAAACCATCTCCAGTCTGGAATAAATCCAAGCCTTTTAGAAAACCAAAGCCAGCTCCCAAGTCCACATGAAGGTGCGGCCCTCATTCCAGCTCAGCTGGTAGGGGGCAGATTATGTTTTTTCAAAGAAATTTGGTTCAATTCCGTTCACAATCTCTGGATTCAGAACATTGTTTCAGAAGGGTACAGAATTGGCTTCAAGATAAGGCCTCCTGCAAAGAGATTTTTTCTTTCCTGTGTCCCAGTAAACCTAGCGAAGGCTCAAGCATTTCTGAAATGTGTTTCAGATCTAGAGTTGGCTGGAGTAATTATGCCAGTTCCAGTTCTGGAACAGGGGCTGGGGTTTTATTCAAATCTCTTCATTGTACCAAAGAAGGAGAATTCCTTCAGACCAGTTCTGGATCTAAAAATATTGAATCGTTATGTAAGGATACCAACATTCAAGATGGTAACTATAAGGACTATCCTGCCTTTTGTTCAGCAAGAGCATTATATGTCCACAATAGATTTACAGGATGCATATCTGCATATTCCGATTCATCCAGATCACTTTCAGTTTCTGAGATTCTCTTTCCTAGACAAGCATTACCAGTTTGTGGCTCTACCGTTTGGCCTAGTTACAGCTCCAAGAATTTTTACAAAGGTTCTCGGTGCCCTTCTGTCTGTAATCAGAGAACAGGGTATTGTGGTATTTCCTTATTTGGACGATATCTTGGTACTTGCTCAGTCTTCACATTTAGCAGAATCTCATACGAATCGACTTGTGTTGTTTCTTCAAGATCATGGTTGGAGGATCAATTTACCAAAAAGTTCATTGATTCCTCAGACAAGGGTAACCTTTTTAGGTTTCCGAATAGATTCAGTGTCCATGACTCTGTCACTAACGGACAAGAGACGTCTAAAATTGATATCAGCTTGTCGAAACCTTCAGTCACGATCATTCCCTTCGGTAGCTTTATGCATGGAAATTCTAGGTCTTATGACTGCAGCATCGGACGCAATCCCCTTTGCTCATTTTCACATGCGACCTCTTCAGCTCTGTATGCTGAACCAGTGGTGCAGGGATTACACAAAGATATCTCAATTAATATCTTTAACACCGATTGTACGACACTCTCTGATGTGGTGGACAGATCACCATCGTTTAGTTCAGGGGGCTTCTTTTGTTCTTCTGACCTGGACTGTAATTTCAACAGATGCAAGTCTCACAGGTTGGGGAGCTGTTTGGGGGTCTCTGACAGCACAAGGGGTTTGGGAATCTCAGGAGGTGAGATTACTGATCAATATTTTGGAACTCCGTGCAATTTTCAGAGCTCTTCAGTCATGGCCTCTTCTAAAGAGAGAATCGTTCATTTGTTTTCAGACAGACAATGTCACAGCTGTGGCATACATCAATCATCAAGGAGGGACTCACAGTCCTCTGGCTATGAAGGAAGTATCTCGAATTCTAATATGGGCGGAATCCAGCTCCTGTCTAGTTTCTGCGGTTCATATCCCAGGTATAGACAATTGGGAAGCGAATTATCTCAGCCGCCAAACGTTACATCCGGGCGAATGGTCTCTTCACCCAGAGGTATTTCTTCAGATTGTTCAAATGTGGGGACTTCCAGAAATAGATCTGATGACCTCTCATCTAAACATGAAACTTCCCAGGTATCTGTCCAGATCCAGGGATCCTCAAGCGGAAGCAGTGGATGCATTGTCACTTCCTTGGAAGTATCATCCTGCCTATAGCTTTCCGCCTCTAGTTCTTCTTCCAAGAGTAATCTCCAAGATTCTGAAGGAATGCTCGTTTTTTCTGCTGGTAGCTCCAGCATGGCCTCACAGGTTTTGGTATGCGGATCTTGTCCGGATGGCCTCTTGCCAACCGTGGACTCTTCCGTTAAGACCAGACCTTTTGTCGCAAGGTCCTTTTTTTCCATCAGGATTTCAAATCCTTTAATTTAAAGGTATGGAGATTGAACGCTTGATTCTTAGTCAAAGAGGTTTCTCTGACTCTGTGATTAATACTATGTTACAGGCTCGTAAATCTGTATCTAGGGAGATATATTATAGAGTCTGGAAGACTTATATTTCTTGGTGTCTTTCTCATCATTTTTCCTGGCATTCTTTTAGAATTCCGAGAATTTTACAGTTTCTTCAGGATGGTTTGGAAAGGACAAATCTCTGCTCTTTCTGTTCTTTTTCACAGAAAGATTGCTAATCTTCCTGATATTCATTGTTTTGTACAAGCTTTGGTTCGTATAAAACCTGTCATTAAGTCAATTTCTCCTCCTTGGAGTTTGAATTTGGTTCTGGGGGCTCTTCAAGCTCCTCCGTTTGAACCTATGCATTTATTGGACATCAAATTACTTTCTTGGAAAGTTTTGTTCCTTTTGGCCATCTCTTCTGCCAGACGAGTTTCTGAATTATCTGCTCTTTCTTGTGAGTCTCCTTTTCTGATTTTTCATCAGGATAAGGCGGTGTTGCGAACTTCTTTTAAATTTTTACCTAAGGTTGTGAATTCTAACAACATTAGTAGAGAAATTGTGGTTCCTTCATTGTGTCCTAATCCTAAGAATTCTAAGGAGAGATCATTGCATTCTTTGGATGTAGTTATAGCTTTGAAATATTATGTTGAAGCTACTAAGAATTTCCGAAAGACTTCTAGTCTATTTGTTATCTTTTCCGGTTCTAGGAAAGGTCAGAAGGCCTCTGCCATTTCTTTGGCATCTTGGTTGAAATCTTTAATTCATCATGCTTATGTCGAGTCGGGTAAAACTCCGCCTCAAAGGATTACAGCTCATTCTACTAGGTCAGTTTCTACTTCCTGGGCGTTTAGGAATGATGCTTAGGTTTATCAGATTTGCAAAGCAGCAACTTGGTCTTCTTTGCATACTTTTACTAAATTCTACCATTTTGATGTGTTTTCTTCTTCTGAAGCTGTTTTTGGTAGAAAAGTACTTCAGGCAGCTGTTTCAGTTTGAATATTCTGCTTATAATTTCAGTTTTTTTTCATTTAATCTTTATTTTGGGTGTGGTTTTTTTTCCAGCGGAATTGGCTGTCTTTATTTTATCCCTCCCTCTCTAGTGACTCTTGCATGGAAAGATCCACATCTTGGGTAGTCATTATCCCATACGTCACTAGCTCATGGACTCTTGCTAATTACATGAAAGAAAACATAATTTATGTAAGAACTTACCTGATAAATTCATTTCTTTCATATTAGCAAGAGTCCATGAGGCCCACCCTTTTTTGTGGTGGTTATGATTTTTTTGTATAAAGCACAATTATTCCAATTCCTTATTTTTTATGCTTTCGCACTTTTTTCTTATCACCCCACTTCTTGGCTATTCGTTAAACTGATTTGTGGGTGTGCTGAGGGGTGTATTTATAGGCATTTTGAGGTTTGGGAAACTTTGCCCCTCCTGGTAGGAATGTATATCCCATACGTCACTAGCTCATGGACTCTTGCTAATATGAAAGAAATTAATTTATCAGGTAAGTTCTTACATATGCATATATTTCTTTCTAATAAAACGGTGAGTCCATGGATCATCTTAATTACTGTTAGGAATATCACTCCTGACCAGCAGGAGGAGGCAAAGAGCACCACAGCAAAAGCCACTCTGTCCACTCCCCCTACTCACAATCCCCAGTCATTATTTTTGCTTGTATCAGTTGCAAGGAGGAGTAAAGATAGGTGTCTGATTCTTCAATTAAGAGTTTATTTTCTCTTGTTAAGTGTGTTCAGTCCACGGGTCATCCATTACTTATGGGATATATTCTCCTTCCCAAAAGGAAGTTGCAAGAGGATCACCCAAGCAGAGCTGCTATATAGCTCCTCCCCTCACATGTCATATCCAGTCATTCTCTTGCAACCCTCAACAAAGAAGGAGGTCGCGGGAGGAGTTGGAGTTTTTACTTAATTATTCTTCAATCAAAAGTTTGTTATTTTAAATGGCACCGGAGTGTGCTGTTTTTCTATCTCAGGCAGTATTTGGAAGAAGAAACTGCCTGCGTTTTTCTATGATCTTAGCAGGCGTAACTAAGATCCACTGGCTGTTCTCGACATTCTGAGGAGTGGGGTAACTTCAGAACATGGGAATAGCATGCGGGGTCCCCCGCAAATGAGGTATGTGCAGTTCAATATTTTCTGGGAATGGAATTGACTAAGAAAACACTGCTGTTACCCGTATGATGTAAGTACAGCCTTAAATGCTGTAGTAGTGACTGGTATCAGGCTGATGAATGTATGCACAGTAGAGTTATTTTCTAGGGACTAGAATTTGACTGAGAAAATACTGTTAATACTGAAATAATGCTTAAGCCTTATCTGCAGTGGAAGCGACTGGTAGCAGGCTTAGTGATAACTTTGCATGACATTTAAAGAAGTTTGTTTTTGAAAAACGTTTACTGGCATGTTATTCGTTTTTGTGAGGTACTTTGGTGATAAATCCTTTTGGGCATGAATTTTTTCTTATTTTCCACATGGCTAACGTATATTTCTGCATAGAAACCGTTATATCAGGTCTCCCACTGTTGTAAATGAGCGGGAGGGGCCTTTTTTAGCGCCTTGTTGCGCAGTTAAATTCTAGCACAGTCTTCCTGTTTCTTCCTCCTTGATCCAGGACGTCTCTAGAGAGCTCAGGGGTCTTCAAAATTAGTTTTTGAGGGAGGTAATCAGTCACAGCAGACCTGTGACAGTGTGTTAGACTGTGATAAAAACGTTTAATATTAATTTGATATCCGTTTTTTTGGGTACTGAGGGGTTAATCATCCTTTTGCTAATGGGTGCAATCCTCTGCTAATTAATACATTTAAAGAATTGTTGACTATAACTGAATTAGTTCTTTGTTATTCAACTGTGTTTTTTAAAAGCTCTGCAGCGTTTTTTATATTGCTTGTGAACTTATTGAAAGTAATTTCCAAGCTTGCTAGCTTCATTGCTAGTCTGTTTAAACATGTCTGATACAGAGGAATCTGCTTGTTCATTATGTTTAAAAGCCGATGTGGAGCCCAATAGAAATATGTGTACCAATTGTATTGATATTACTTTGAATAAAAGTCAATCTGTATCGATAAAGAAATTATCACCAGACAACGAGGGGGCAGTTATGCCGTCTAACTCTCCTCACGTGTCAGTACCTTCGTCTGCCGCTCGGGAGGTGCGTGAGATTGAGGCGCCAAGTACATCAAGGCCCTTACAAATCACTTTACATGATATGGCTAATGTTATGAAGGAAGTATTATACAATATGCCCGAGTTAAGAGGCAAGCGCGACAGTTCTGGGTTAAGGACAGAGCGCGCCGATGACACGAGAGCAATGTCTGATACTGCGTCACAATTTTCAGAACATGAGGACGGAGAGCTTCATTCTGTGGGTGACGGTTCTGATTCGGGGAGACCGGATTCAGAAATTTCAAATTTTAAATTTAAGCTTGAGAACCTGCACGTGTTGCTAGGGGAGGTGTTAGCGGCTCTGAATGATTGTGACACGGTGGCAATCCCAGAGAAATTATGTAGGCTGGATAAATACTACGCGGTACCGGTGTGTACTGACGTTTTTCTTATACCAAGGAGGCTTACAGAGATTATTAGTAAGGAGTGGGATAGACCCGGTGTGCCTTTTTCCCCTCTTCCGATATTTAGAAAAATGTTCCCTATAGACGCCACCACACGAGACTTATGGCAGACGGTCCCTAAGGTGGAGGGAGCAGTTTCTACTTTAGCCAAGCGTACCACTATCCCGGTGGAGGATAGCTGTGCTTTCTCAGATCCAATTGATAAAAAGTTAGAGGGTTATCTTAAGAAAATATTTGTTCAACAAGGTTTTATATTGCAGCCTCTTGCATGCATTGCGCCTGTCACTGCTGCAGCAGCATTCTGGTTTTAGTCTCTGGAAGAGGCGATTCGCACAGCACCATTGGATGAGTCTTTGAGCAAGATTAGAACCCTTAAGCTGTCTAATGCGTTTGTTTCGGATGCCGTAGTGCATTTAACCAAACTTACGGCTAAGAATTCCGGATTCGCCATACAGGCGCGCAGAGCGCTATGGCTTAAATCCTGGTCAGCAGATGTAACTTCTAAGTCTAAACTACTAACCATTCCTTTCAAAGGGCAGACCTTATTCGGGCCCGGCTTGAAGGAAATTATTGCTGACATTACTGGAGGTAAGGGCCACACCCTTCCTCAGGACAGGGCCAAATCAAAGGCCAAACAGTCTAATTTTCGTGCCTTTCGTAATTTCAAGGCAGGAGCAGCATCAACTTCCTCCGCTCCAAAACAGGAAGGAACTACTGCTCGTTACAGACAGGGTTGGAAAGGCAACCAGTCATGGAAAAGGGCAAGCAGGCCAGAAAGCCTACTTCCGCCCCTAAGACAGCATGAAGACAGGGCCCCCTTTCCGGAGACGGTTCTAGTGGGGGGGCAGACTTTCTCTCTTCGCCCAGGCTTGGGCAAGAGATGTACAGGATCCCTGGATGTTGGAGATTATATCTCAGGGATACCTTCTGGATTTCAAAACTTCTCCACAAGAGAGGTTTCATCTGTCAAGGTTATCAACAAACCTAGTAAAGAAAGAGGCATTTCTACAATGTTTACAAGACCTCTTAGTGATGGGAGTGATCCACCCAGTTCCGCGGACGGAACAGGGGCAAGGGTTTTATTCAAATCTGTTTGTAGTTCCCAAGAAAGAGGGAACCTTCAGACCAATCTTAGATTTAAAAATCTTAAACAAATTCCTAAGGGTTCCATTGTTCAAGATGGAAACCATTCGGACCATCCTACCCATGATCCAAGAGGGTCAATATATGACCACAGTGGATTTAAAGGATGCCTACCTTCACATACCGATTCACAAAGATCATTATCAGTACCTAAGGTTTGCCTTTCTAGACAGGCATTACCAGTTTGTAGCGCTTCCCTTCGGGTTAGCTACGGCCCTTAGAATTTTTACAAAGGTTCTGGGCTCTCTTCTGGCGGTACTAAGACCACGAGGCATAGCGGTGGCTCCGTACCTAGATGACATTCTGATACAAGCGTCAAGTTTTCAAACTGCAAAGTCTCATACAGAGATAGTTCTAGCATTTCTGAGGTCGCATGGGTGGAAAGTGAACGTGGAAAAGAGTTCTCTGTTACCACTCACGAGGGTCCCTTTTCTAGGGACTCTTATAGATTCTGTAGAGATGAAGATTTACCTGACGGAGTCCAGGTTATCAAAGATTCTCAATGCTTGCCGTGTCCTTCACTCCATTCCAAGCCCATCAGTAGCTCAGTGCATGGAAGTAATCGGCCTAATGGTCGCGGCAATGGACATAGTGCCATTTGCGCGCCTACATCTCAGACCGCTGCAACTATGCATGCTAAGTCAATGGAACGGGGATTACTCAGATCTGTCCCCTTTGCTAAATCTGGACCAGGTGACCAGAGATTCTCTTCTCTGGTGGTTGTCACGGGTTCATCTGTCCAAAGGAATGACTTTTCGCAGACCAGATTGGACGATTGTAACAACAGATGCCAGCCTACTAGGCTGGGGAGCAGTCTGGAACTCCCTGAAGTCTCAGGGATCGTGGACTCAGGAGGAGAAACTCCTCCCAATAAACATTCTAGAATTAAGAGCAATATTCAATGCTCTTCTAGCTTGGCCTCAGTTAGCAACACTGAGGTTCATCAGATTTCAGTCGGACAACATCACGACTGTGGCTTACATCAATCATCAAGGGGGAACCAGGAGTTCCCTAGCGATGTTGGAAGTCTCGAAGATAATTCGCTGCGCAGAGTCTCACTCTTGCCACCTGTCAGCGATCTACATCCCAGGCGTGGAGAACTGGGAGGCGGATTTTCTGAGTCGCCAGGCTTTTCATCCGGGGGAGTGGGAACTTCACCCGGAGGTATTTGCTCAACTGATTCATCGTTGGGGCAAACCGGATCTGGATCTCATGGCATCTCGCCAGAACGCCAAACTTCCTTGTTACGGATCCAGGTCCAGGGACCCGGGAGCGGTGCTGGTAGATGCACTAGCAGCCCCTTGGGTTTTCAACATAGCTTATGTGTTTCCACTTTTTCCGTTGCTACCTCAACTGATTGCCAGGATCAAACAGGAGAGAGCATTGGTGATTCTGATAGCGCCTGCGTGGCCACGCAGGACCTGATATGCAGACCTAGTGGACTTGTCGTCCTGTCCACCATGGTCTCTACCCCTGAGGCAGGACCTTCTAATTCAGGGTCCTTTCAACCATCCAAACCTAATTTCTCTGAGGCTGACTGCTTGGAAATTGAACGCTTGATTCTATCAAAGCGTGGGTTTTCAGATTCGGTTATTGATACATTAATACAGGCTCGGAAACCTGTTACCAAAAAAATTTACCACAAGATATGGCGTAAATATTTATATTGGTGTGAATCCAAGAGTTACTCATGGAGTAAGGTTAGGATTCTTAGGATATTGTCTTTTCTACAAGAGGGTTTAGAAAAGGGTTTATCCGCTAGTTCACTAAAGGGACAGATTTCTGCTCTGTCTATTCTTTTACACAAGCGTCTGGCAGAGAATCCAGACGTCCAGGCTTTTTGTCAGGCTTTGGCTAGGATTAAGCCTGTGTTTAAAGCTGTTGCTCCTCCGTGGAGCTTAAACTTGTTTCTTAAAAGTTCTTCAGGGTGTTCCGTTTGAACCCCTTCATTCCATTGATATTAAGCTTTTATCTTGGAAAGTTCTGTTTTTGATGGCTATTTCCTCGGCTCGAAGAGTCTCTGAGTTATCTGCCTTACATTGTGATTCTCCTTATCTGATCTTTCATTCAGACAAGGTAGTCCTGCGTACTAAACCTGGGTTTTTACCTAAGGTTGTTTCTAACAAGAATATCAATCAAGAGATTGTTGTTCCATCCTTATGTCCTAATCCTTCTTCAAAGAAGGAACGTCTTTTGCATAATCTAGACATGGTCCGTGCCCTGAAGTTCTACTTACAGGCAACTAAAGATTTTCGACAAACTTCTTCTCTGTTTGTCGTTTACTCTGGTCAGAGGAGAGGTCAAAAGGCTTCGGCTACCTCTCTCTCTTTTTGGCTTCGTAGCATAATACGCTTAGCCTATGAGACTGCTGGACAGCAGCCTCCTGAAAGAATTACAGCTCATTCCACTAGAGCTGTGGCTTCCACCTGGGCCTTTAAGAATGAGGCCTCTGTTGAACAGATTTGCAAGGCTGCAACTTGGTCTTCAGTTCATACTTTTTCCAAATTTTCCAAATTTGACACTTTTGCTTCTTCGGAGGCTGTTTTTGGGAGAGAGGTTCTACAGGCAGTGGTTCCTTCTGTTTAATGTTCCTGCCTTGTCCCTCCCATCATCCGTGTACTTTAGCTTTGGTATTGGTATCCCATAAGTAATGGATGACCCGTGGACTGAACACACTTAACAAGAGAAAACATAATTTATGCTTACCTGATAAATTTATTTCTCTTGTAGTGTGTTCAGTCCACGGCCCGCCCTGTCTATTTGAGGCAGGTTCTAAATTTTAAATTATAACTCCAGTCACCACTGCACCCTATAGTTTCTCCTTTCTCGTCTTGTTTCGGTCGAATGACTGGATATGACATGTGAGGGGAGGAGCTATATAGCAGCTCTGCTTGGGTGATCCTCTTGCAACTTCCTGTTGGGAAGGAGAATATATCCCATAAGTAATGGATGACCCGTGGACTGAACACACTACAAGAGAAATAAATTTATCAGGTAAGCATAAATTATGTTTTTTAAGCAGAGCAAGTTTGCTTTGGTTTTCTTTGGGGTTTAGCTGTAGTCCATGTCAGTATCTTCAGTAGAGCAAGTGGTGGCTTTTAAGCATTTGGGAACTTGTGGGGTATAATCCCCACTGGGCCTCCCAAGTTATTTCATGCTGCCCTTGGTCGAAAGTTTGAGTAAGTTTACTCAGCCTTTTCTTTTTTCCACAGGTCCATGTGAGGCAGGAAGCCCCTCTCATACCAAGTGAGCTGTCCTGCTGCCGGACAATACAATCAGCTGGACAATACAATCAGCGTTCTAGGTTAATGGTTTATTGTATGGCAGTTTTGCAGGCACTGGGGATGTTTGGAGGCTCAGTTTATTTTGTTACTTTGGTGTACATGTTTTTTGCTTGTGTATTAATGGCTACCGGGAGGTTTGTTAGGCCAAACTAACAGTTTATTTAAGGGACAGTAACATTTTTTTTGTTTCATTAAAATTCTGATTTAAACTTAGAATTTTTTATTGATTAAGGTTTTTTCCTTTGGAATAAGATGGACCAAGAGGCAATGCAAGCTGTTGCTTGTTCTCTGTTTAAATACTAATGTTGAGCCTCCTATCCCTTTTTGTTCCTCTTGTATTGAGAGAACATTACATTACAAGGATAGACTTTTTGATTCTGAGCCTTCATTGTCTAGGGCGGATGTTGTTCAGGAGTCTCCTGCTCAGGCTAATCCGCAGCTTTCTCCTCATACGTTCCAATTTCCTGCAGTGCCCTGTGTTTTGTCTCAGGTTGTTTTTTTCTTGCAGGATTTGGCTACCCATATATCCTCAGCAGTATCTGAGGCTTTGTCTGCTTTTCCTATGTTGCAGGGGAAGTTCAAGAGGAAGTATAAGGTCTGATTCTGTTGCAATTGTGTCTAGTGTTTCTTCTCATAAGTCTGAGGAGGAAGATACATCAGTAGCATCTGAGGGTGAGATCTCGGATTCTAATAGTCTAAATCCTTCTTTTGAACCTGAGGTTGTTTCCTTTAGGTTTAAGCTAGAGAACCTCCGTTTGTTACTCAAGGTGGTTTTGGCTACCTTGGATGACTCTGAGGCATCAGTCATGGTTATTCCTAAGGTTTGCGTTCCTGGATCAGCACTTCCAGTTCATTGCACTTCCGTTTGGTCTAGCTACTGCTCCAAGAATCTTTACAAAGGTTCTAGGGGCTCTCCTGGCCATCACCAGAATCCGAGGTATAGCAGTAGCTCCTTACTTGGGCAACATTCTGGTTCAAGCATCATCTTTTAGTCTTCTCTCTCTTCTTCGATCTCATGGATGGAAGATAAACTTAGATAAGAGTTCTCTTATTCCAAGCACCAGGGTAGAATTCCTGGGTACTATAATAGACTTGATATCCATGAGGATACCGAGACGTTGCAAGCTAGCTTTGCCATGTCTTGCCCTCCGGACCTCCTTAAGGCCATCTGTGGTTGTGTTTGGAGGTAATTGGTCTCATGGTGTCCAGCATGAACATAATTCCCTTTGCCAGGTTCTGTCTCAGACCATTACAGCTGTGAATGCTGAGGCTTGCCCTGGGCAGCCTGTCGAGAGAATCGCTCTCTTGACCATCGCTTTCTAAGACCATCCTGGGAGATTGTGACTATGGACGTGAGTCTATCACGACGTGGTGCTGTTTGGGGTGCCATGAAGGCACAGGGCCTGTGGTCTCAGAAGGAACGCTCCCTCACGATCAACATTCTGGAACTTCGAGCAATCAACAATGCTCTGAAGGCTTGGCCTCTTCTGGGTTCGTCCTGGTTTATCAGATTCCAATCAGACAATATAACTTTGGTGGCTTACATCTACCATCAAGGGGGAACAAGAAGCTCCCCTGCAATGAGGGAAGTATCTTGGATTCTGGAGTGGGCGGAGGCCTACAACTGTTCGCTGTCAGCAATCCACATTCCTGGTGTGGACAACTGGGAAGCAGACTTTCTCAGCAGACAATCCTTTCATCCGGGAGAATGGTCTCTCCATCCTGAAGTGTTTGCGGAGATATGCAACATGTGGGGGACGCCAGAGCTAATAGATGCATTAGCAGTGCCTTGGAGGTTCATTCTAATCTACCTTTATCCGCCGTTACCACTCCTTCCTCAGGTAGTGGCCCGCATCAAGCAGGAGCAATCATCGGTAATACTGATTGCTCCATTGTGGCCGCGATGGATGTGGTTTGCTAATCTAGTGAGGATGTCATCTTCTCCTCCATGGAGGTTACCTTGTCGCAGTGATCTGCTGGAACAAGGTCCTTTTGTTCATCAAAATCTAAATTCTCTGAGGCTGAATGCATGGAGATTGAAGACTTAGTCCTTGCCAAGAGAGGGTTTTCTGAGAGGGTTATTGATACTCTTATTCAAGCTCGTAAGCCGGTTACTCGTCGCATTTCTCATAAGGTATGCAGAACCTACCTATTCTTATGTGAAGAGCGTGGATTCCTCTGGCATGAGGTTAAGGTTGTCAGGATTCTATTGTGTCTCCAGGATGGACTGGAGAAGAGTCTTTTGGCCAGTTACCTGAGGGGACAGATTTAGGCCTTGTCTGTTTTACTGCACAAGAGGCGGCTCTCAGAGCTTCCAGATGTTCAGTCTTTTGTTAAGGCTCTGATTATGGGGTTAATCCTGCTTGTGTGCAGGTGACTTTATTGGCAGTATTTATGTTAGTGGGGCACTGTGTTACTGTGTGAGGATGGCTCTTTGAGGCTCTGTCGTGTATTCTTAGGCTGCACAGTTATCGTTGGTAACGTTACTTTGGCAGTTTGTTTGTTTTTTCAGCTGCATATTGCGCAGTTTAGTACTTTGTCAGTGCTTAATGCCGGGGGAGAGCAGGCCCACGATGGGAGGAGCTTTGTTGGACGCGTGTTTTTGCGTGCTTTCATATTTGTTACGGAGTTGCTGTAGTGTGCTCTTCCTGATGCGCTGGGTAAGCGCAGATTGTTTGGTGTCGTTTTTCTGAGGTTTTGAAATGAATAAATTCTGCCTGCTTGTTAATTTTTTATAAATAACAAAAAAGTAATGAATAAAGAGAAACGTTTCTTAAAGGGACAGTAACGTTGTATTTTTAGGCAGTTTTTTTCTGTAAAAATTTTATTTTTCTGTTTAAAATTGTGTGTACTATGAACCAGGAGGACTTGCAGGCTGTGACTTATAACTTATGCCTAGATGCCAATGTAGAGCCTCCTATCCCTTTCTGTTCCTCATGTATAGAGAGGACTATGCAGTACAGGGATAGACTCTTTGATACATAGCCCTCATTTTCTAAGGAGACTGTTGTTCAGGAGCCTGCTGTGCAAGCTGTAGCTCAGCTTTCTCCCCATTCTTCTCAGTCTCACTCCTTTGCACATGCAGTGCCCTGCGTGTCGTCTCAGACTAGTTTTTCTTTACAGGATTTGTCTACTCACATATCCTCTATTTCTGATGCATTGTCTGCTTTTCCTGTGTTACAGGGTAAAGGCAGAAGAACTTCTGACTCTCTTGTAGTTTTATCTAATGTTCCTTCTCATAGGACTGAGGAAGAAGATTTTTCAGTTGCGTCTGAGGGTGAAATTTCAGACTCTGATAGTGTCTCCTTTGACTGATTCTGAGGTGGTTTCCTTCAGATTTAAGTTGGAGCACCTTAGTTTGTTACTCAGGGAGGTTTTGACTACTTTGGATGATTCGGATTCTATGGTCATAGTTACTCGCAAGAAGGCTAGTTAGCTTAATAAGATTTTTGATGTTCCCTCCATGGCGGAAGTTTTTCCTGTCCCAGATAGGGTTTCAGAGGTTATTTCCTAGGAATGGGAGAAGCCTGGAATTCCTTTTTCCCCTTCTCCAATTTTTAAGATGATGTTCCCCATTGCGGATTCTATTAAGGAATCTTGGCAGATAGTCCCTAAGGTTGAGGGTGCTATTTCCACTTTGGCCACTATTCCTATTGAGTATAGTTGTGCTTTTAAGGATCCCATGGATAAAAAGTTGGAGGCTTTACTTAAGAGGATTTATGTTCACCAGGGGCTCCAACGGTAGCCTGTTGTGTGTGTTGCTACGCTTACCAGTGCGGCTGCCTATTGGTTTGATGGATTGTCTGATTATATTCTTCAGGAGACTTCTCTTGAAGAGATTCAGGATAGAATTAAAGCTTTAAAATTGGCCAATTATTTTATTGCAGATGCCTCTTTACAGGTTGTCAAGTTGGGAGCAAAGATTTCTGGCTTTGCGGATTTTGCTCGCAGGGCTTTATGGTTAAAGTCCTGGTCTGCAGATGTATCATCTAAGTCTAAACTTTTATCTATTCCTTTCAAAGGGAAGACTTTGTTTGGGTCTGGTTTGGCTGAAATTATTTCTGATATTACTGGTGGGAAGGTACATTCTCTTCCTCAGGATAGGAGAAATAAACAGAAGGTTCTTAAGAGTAATTTTCGTTCCTTTCGCAACTTCGCTGGAAATTCTTCCTCTTCCTCCTCCAAGCAGGATCAATCCAGATCTTCTTGGAGACATAATCAGTTCTGGAGCAAGGGGTAGCAATCTAAGAAGCCTGCCACTGACTCAAAGTCAGCATGAAAGGCCTGCCCCTGATCCGGGAATGGATCGTGTGGGGGGCAGGTTGTCTTTGTTCGCTCAAGTCTGGGCAAGGGATGTCCCAGATCCTTGGGTAGTAGATATTGTATCCCAGGGATACAAACTGGAGTTCAAGACTTTTCCTCACAGGGGCAGGTTTCATCTCTCAAGGTCAGTTATAAAAAAAAAAAAAAAAAAAATTAAGTTGTGTCCATGATCTTTCCGATATGGGAGTGATCGTCCCTGTTCCAGTTCAGGAGCAGGGACTAGGGTTTTATTCCAATCTGTTCATTGTTTCTAAAAAGGAGGGATCTTTCAGATCCATTTTAGATCTCAAATTGGTAAACAAATTTCTCAACGTTCCATCATTCAAGATGGAGACAACGGAGTTGTTGTTGTCTTTTCTGCGCTTCCACGGTTGGATGGTGAATTTAGGAAAAAGTTCCTTGATTCCAGCTACAAGAGTGGTATTCTTGGGAACTTTTATAGATTCTCTGCAAATGAAGATTTTTTTGACAGAGGCAAGAAAGTCAAAACTGTTAGATTCATGTCTGGTTCTTCAGTCATCTCCTCGGCCGTTGGTGGCCCAGTGTATGGAGGTTATTGGTCTGATGGTTTAGGTCATGGACATCATTTGCCCGGTTTCATCTCAGACCTCTGCAGTTATGCATGCTGAGACAGTGGAACAGGGATTATACAGACCTGTCTGCGAAGATTGTTCTAGATCAGACTGCGAGAGATTCTCTTCTGTGGTGGTTGTCTCAGGATCGTCTCTCCCAGGGAACCTGTTTTCGGCCTTCCTGGATGATTGTGACCACGGATGCCAGTCTGCTGGGTTGGGGGGCTGCATGGGGTTCTCTGAAGACTCGGGGTCGGTGGACCCTGGAAGAATCGGTTCTTCCTATAAACATCTTAGAACCGAGAGCAGTTTTCAATGCTCTTCTGGCCTGGCCTCCGTTTTCTTCAACCCAGTTTATCAGATTCCAGTTGGACAATATAACGTCCGTAGCTTACATCAATCATCAGGGAGGAACTCAGAGTTCTTTGGCGATGAAGGAGGTAGCCAGGATTATTCAGTGGGCGGAAGTTCACTATTGTAGTCTGTCTGCGATCCACATTCCAGGGGTGGACAATTGGGAAGTGGATTTTCTAAGCAGACAGTGTTTCCATCCGGGGGAGTGGGAACTTCATCCGGAGGTATTTTCCAGTTTGATTCTCAGGTGGGGTCAACTGGAATTGGATCTCGTCACAATGCCAAGCTTCCGAATTACGGTTTGAGGTCAAGGAATCCTCAAGTGGTTCTAATAGATGCTCTAGCAGTTCCTTGGAAGTTTAGTCTGGCATACGTGTTTCCTCCATTTGCCCTTCTTCCTCGAGTTATTGCTCGGATTCGACAGGAGAGGGCATCGGTAATCCTCATTGCACCGGCGTGGCCTCGCAGGATCTGGTATGCAGATCTGGTGGAGATGTCATCCTTTCCACCTTGGAGTCTTCCGTTGAGGAAGGACCTTCTACTTCAGGCTCCCTTCCTTCATCCAAATCTCGATTCTCTGAAGCTGACTGCTTGGAGATTGAACGCTTAATTTTATCTAAGCGGGGTTTTTCGGAGTCTGTTATTGAGACTATGATTCAGGCGTGTAAGCCTGTGACTTGAAAGATTTATTAAAGGATATGGCGTAAATATCTGTACTGGTGTGAATCTATGGGCTACTCTTAGAGTAGAGTTACTATTCCTAGAATTTTGTCTTTTCTCCAGGAGGGTCTGGAGAAAGGTTTGTCTGCTAGTACTCTGAAGGGTCGAAGGGTCAAATTTCTGCTTTATCTATTTTGTTACATAAACGTTTGGCGGATGTGCCCGATGTTCAGTCTTTTTGTTAGGCCCTGGTAAGAATTCGGCCTATGTTTAAGTTTGCTACTCCTCCTCTGAGTCTTAATTTAGTTCTGAGAGTTCTTCAACAGGCTCTGTTTGAGCCTATGCATTCTTTGGATATCAAGTTGTTAACCTGGAAGGTTTTGTTTTTGGTTGCTATCTCTTCGGCTCGAAGAGTTTCGGAGCTTTCGCCTTTGCAATGTGGGTCTCCTTTTCTTGTTTTTCATTCTGACAAGGTACTACTTTGTACTGCATTAGGTTTTCTTCCCAAAGTCGTTTCAGATAAGAATATTAATCAGGAAATTGTGGTTCCTTCTTTGTGTCCTAATCCTTCTCATAAAGAGCGTTTGTTGCCCAATCTGGATGTAGTTCGTGCATTGAAATATTATTTGCAGGTGACTAAGGATTTTCGCCAGTCTTCTTCTTTATTTGTCGTTTTTTCTGGGAAACTTAAAGGTCAGAAAGCTACGGCTACTTCTCTTTCGTATTGGTTGAGGAGTGTTATTCGCTTGGCATATGAGTCTGCTGGTCATGAACATTTTCTATTGATTTTAATAATTTTAGAGATTATCTGCAACCAGTCAGTAGTCAAGTTTTTTATCTGTATAACTTTGTTAAATATATGCATATCTAACGGATGACATAGAAAATGGTTTATCACGATCGTATTCAATAAGTGGATATTATTGCTCTTTAAACTGATATCCGTTCTATATATTTGTTCGTTTCATATCAACTATTGGATCTCACTTATATAACAGTGGTTCATGTCAGAGATGCTGCTAACCACTGAACAATTTTATATCAGTTTTTATATGTATAAATTTTATATGTAATAATTTCATTAAATATTTATGTACAATTGGTAGCTTGCATAGATTTTATTTTTCACATAAGTGTAGTTAACTTCATAATGGTTTGGTCCTTCTAGCTGTTTTTTCTAAGGTATCTTTAGCTGACAGCGCCCTTACTGAACTCTGCTTTTTTCTTTTCCACATTTTTTAGATTGAAGGATCTAAATCTATTAGTAAGTAGTATTAGTCTGATGCCTCACATTTGACACTAGCGCACTATTACTCACACTTTGTATACCATTTTCTCCCCCTCCTACTTTTAAGAAAATGTTTCCCATATCTGGAGGGAGCTATTTCTACTTTAGCTAAACGTACAACTGTACTCATTGAGGACAGTTGTGCGTTTAAAGACCCTATGGATAAAAAATTGGAGGGTCTTTTAAAGAAAATTTTTGTTCACCAGGGTTTTCTCTTACAGCCTATAGCTTGCATGGTTCCAGTAACTAATGCAGCTGCTTTTTGGTTTGACGCCCTGGAAGAGTCTCTGAAGGTTGAGACACCTTTAGAGGACATTTTAGACAGAATTAAGGCTCTTAAGCTAGCAAATTCTTTTATGACGGATGCTGCTTTTCAACTTGCAAAGTTAGCAGTGAAAAATGCAGGCTTTGCCATTGTAGCACGTAGAGCGTTATGGCTAAAGTCATGGTCGGCTGACGTATCGTCTAAATCTAAGCTTTTGACTTCCCTTCAAGGGTAAGACCCTATTCGGGCCTGACAGAAGGAAATAATCTCTGACATTACTGGAGGTAAGGGTCACGCCCTACCTCAGGACAAGCCCCTCAAGATGAGGAGTAAACAAAATCGTTTTCGTTCCTTTCGAAATTTTAAAGGAACATCCTCTGCTTCCCCTTCCTCCACTAAGCAGGAAGGGAACTTTGCGCAATCCAAGGTGATCTGGAGACCTAATCAGACCTGGAATAAAGGTAAACAAGTCAAAAAGCCCGCTGCTGCTACCAAGACAGCATGAAGGGGCAGCCCCCAATCCGGGACCGGATCTAGTAGGGGGCAGACTCTCTTTCTTTGCTCAGGCTGGGGCAAGGGATGTACAGGATCCCTGGGTATTTGAAATTGTGGCCCAGGGGTATCAGTTGGATTTCAAAGACTTCCCCCCAAGGGGAAGATTTCATCTTTTACGATTGTCTGTAGACCAGACGCTGTGTAAAAGACCTCTACACCATGGGTCTAATTTGCCCAGTTCCAGATCGGGAACAAGGGCAGGGGTTCTATTCAAACCTTTTCGTGGTTCCCAAAAAAGAGGGAACCTTCAGACCGATTTTAGATCTCAAGTGTCTAAACAAGTTTCTCAGAGTCCCATCGTTCAAGATGGAGACTATTCGTAAAATTCTGCCTATGATCCAGGAGGGTCAATACATGACCACGGTGGACCTGAAGGATGCGCATCTTCACTTCCCTATCCACAAGGATCACCATCAGTTCCTGCGATTTGCATATCAGGACAAACATTATCAGTTTGTGGCCCTGCCCTTCGGGTTGGCCACGGCTCCCAGGATCTTCACAAAGGTTCTAGGGTCTCCTAGCGGTTCTCAGGCCACGAGGCATAGCAGTAGCGCCCTATCTGGACGATATACTGAATCAGGCGTCAACATTTCATCTGTCCAAATCTCACACGGACATCGTGTTGTCATTTCTGTGAACTCACGGTTGACGGTTGGTCATTCCTAGGAACTCTGATAGACCCAGAAAATATGAAAATATTTCTGACAGAAGTCAGAAAATCAAAGATTCTAAATACTTGCAGGGCTCTGCAGTCCATTCAGCGGCCATCAGTGGCTCAGTGTATGGAAGTCATCGGACTAATGGTAGCGGCAATGGATATCATCCAGTTTGCTTGCTTTCATCTAAGACCACTACAACTGTGCATGCTCAGTCAGTGGAATGGGGATTATGCGAATTTATCTCCTCAGATAAATCTGGATCAAGAGCCCAGAGACTCTCTTCGGTGGTGGTTGTCGCAGGACAATCTGTCCCAAGGGATGTGCTTCCGCAGACCATCTTGGGTAATAGTAACAACGGACGCCAGTCTTCTGGGCTGGGTAGCAGTCTGGAGTTCCCTGAAGGCTCAGGGTGTGTGGACTCAGGCGGAGTCTCAATTACCAATCAATATTGTGGAACTGAGAGCGATATTCAACTCAGTTGGCTTCGGCCAAATTCATAAGATTCCAGTCGGACAATATCACGACTGTGGCATATATCAATCATCAGGGGGGAACAAGGAGTTCTCTAGCGATGATAGAAGTATCAAAGATAATCCAATGGGCGGAGACTCACTCTTGCCATCTGTCTGCGATCTATATCCCAGGAGTAGAGAACTGGGAGGCGGATTTTCTAAGTCGTCAGACTTTTCATCCAGGGGAGTGGGATCTCCATCCGGAGGTGTTTGAAGCCTTGATTCATCAATGGGGCACAACGGAATTGGATCTGATGGCATCTCGACAGAATGCCAAACTTCCACGTTATGGGTCCAGGTCAAGGGATCCCCAGGCTGTACTAATAGATGCTCTAGCAGTACCTTGGTCGTTCAACCTGGCTTATGTGTTTCCACCTTTTCCTCTCCTTCCTCATGTGATTGCCAGAATCAAACAGGAGAGGGCTTCAGTAATTTTAATAGCGCCTGCGTGGCCACGCAGGACCTGGTATGCAGATCTAGTGGACATGTCGTCTCTGCCACCGTGGAGACTGCCATTGAGAAAGGACCTTCTCATTCAAGGTCGTTCCAACATCCAAATCTAACTTCTCTGCAGCTGACTGCTTGGAGATTGAACGCTTGATTTTATCTAAACAGGGTTTCTCTGAGCCGGTCATTGATACCCTGATTCAGGCTCGCAAGCCGGTCACTAGAAAAATTTACCATAAGATATAAATATATATAAAGATATAAATATCTTTATTGGTGTGAATCCAAGGGTTACTCATGGAGTAAGATCAGGATTCCTAGGATTTTGTCTTTTATCCAAGAAGGATTGGAGAAGGGATTATCAGCTAGTTCCTTGAAGGGACAAATTTCTGCTTTGTCAATTTTGCTTCACAAGCGTCTGGCAGATGTCCTAGATGTTCAGGCATTTTATCAGGCTTTAATCAGAATCAAGTCTGTGTTTACACTGATTGCTCCGCCATGGAACTTGAATTTAGTTCTTAATGTTCTTCAAGGGGTTCCGTTTGAACCCATGCATTCCATAGATATTAAGCTGTTATCTTGGAAAGTTTTGTTTTTAATTGCTATCTCTTCTGCTCGAGTTTCTGAGCTTTCTGCATTGCACTGTGATTCCCCTTATCTTATATTCCATTCTGATAAGGTGGTTTTGCGTACTAAACCTGGATTCCTTCCTAAGATTGTTTCAAATAAGAATATTAATCGGGAAATTCCTTTTCTGTATCCTAATCCTTCTTCTAAGAAGGAGCGTCTGTTACATAACTTAGACGTGGTTCGTGCTTTGAAGTTTTACTTGTAAGCAACCAAGTATTTCCGTAAAACATCTTCTCTGTTTGTTGTTTATTCTGGGAAGTGTAGAGGTCAAAAAGCTACAGCTACCTTTTTCTTTTTGGCTGAAAAGCATCATACGTTTGGCATACGAGACTGCTGGACAGCAGCCTCCTGAAAAGATTACGGCTCATTCCACTAGAGCTGTGGCTTCCACATGGGCTTTTAAGAACGATGCTTCTGTTGAACAGATTTGTAAGGCTGCGACTTGGTCCTCCCTTCATACTTTTTGATTTGATACTTTTGCTTCTTCTGAGGCTATTTTTGGGAGAAAGGTGCTTCAAGCAGTGGTGCCTTCCGTTTAGGATCCTGTCTTGTCCCTCCCTTTCATCCGTGTCCTAAAGCTTTGGTATTGGTGTCCTAAAGCTTTGGTATATGTATCCCACAAGTAAAGGATGAAACCGTGGACTCGGTATATCTTGTAAAAGAAAAGGAAATTTATGCTTACCTGATAAATTGATTTCTTTTACGATATACCGAGTCCACGGCCCACCCTGTCATTTTGAGACAGGATTTTTTTTCTCTTGTAAGGTGTATCCAGTCCACGGATCATCCATTACTTGTGGGATATTCTCATTCCCAACGGGAAGTTGCAAGAGGACACCCACAGCAGAGCTGTCTATATAGCTCCTCCCCTAACTGCCATACCCAGTCATTCTCTTGCAACTCTCAACAAGCATGGAGGTAGTAAGAGAGAAGTGGTGAAATTGAACGCTTGATGTTATCAAAGCGTGGCTTCTCTGAGTCAGTCATTGATACCTTAATACAGGCACGAAAGCCTGTCACCAGGAAAATTTACCATAAGATATGGCGTAAATATCTTTATTGGTGTGAATCCAAGGGTTACTCATGGAGTAAGGTCAGGATTCCCAGGATATTATCCTTTCTCCAAGAAGGTTTGGAAAAAGGATTGTCAGCTAGTTCCTTAAAGGGACAGATTTCTGCCCTGTCTATTCTTTTGCACAAGCGTCTGGCAGATGTTACAGACATTTTGTCAGGCTTTAGTTAGAATCAAGCCTGTGTTTAAACCTGTTGCTCCGCCATGGAGCTTAAATCTGGTTCTTAAAGTTCTTCAAGGAGTTCCGTTTGAACCTCTTCATTCCATAGATATCAAACTTTTATCTTGGAAAGTTCTTTTTTTGGTAGCTATTTCCTCAGCTCTTAGAGTCTCCGAGTTATTTGCTTTACAATGTGATTCTCCTTATCTGATCTTCCATGCGGATAAGGTAGTCCTGCGTACCAAACCTGGGTTGTTACCTAAGGTGGTATCTAATAAAAATATCAATCAAGAGATTGTTGTTCCATCTTTGTGTCCTAATCCTTCTTCAAAGAAGGAACGTCTATTACACAATCTGGACGTGGTTCGTGCTTTAAAGTTTTACTTACAAGCTACTAAAGATTTTCGTCAAACATCTGCTTTGTTTGTTGTCTACTCTGGACAGAGGAGAGGTCAAAAGGCTTCGGCAACCTCTTTCTTTTTGGCTAAGAAGCATAATCCGCTTAGCCTATGAGACTTCTGGCCAGCAGCCTCCAGAAAGGATTACAGCTCATTCTACTAGAGCTGTGGCTTCCACATGGGCCTTTAAAAATGAGGCTTCTGTTGAACAGATTTTCAAGGCGGCGACTTGGTCTTCGCTTCATACTTTTTCAAAATTCTACAAATTTGATACTTTTGCTTCTTCGGAGGTTATTTTTGGGAGAAAGGTTTTACAGGCAGTGGTACCTTTCGTTTAAGTACCTGCCTTGTCCCTCCCTTCATCCGTGTACTTTAGCTTTGGTATTGGTATCCCACAAGTAATGGATGATCTGTGGACTGGATACACCTTACAAGAGAAAACATAATTTATGCTTACCTGATAAATTTATTTCTCTTGTGGTGTATCCAGTCCACGGCCCGCCCTGTCATTTTAAGGCAGGTATTTTTTAACTTTAAACTACAGTCACCACTGCACCCTATGGTTTCTCCTTTTTTCTGCTTGTTTTCGGTCGAATGACTGGATATGGCAGTTAGGGGAGGAGCTATATAGACAGCTCTGCTGTGGGTGTCCTCTTGCAACTTCCTGTTGGGAATGAGAATATCCCACAAGTAATGGATGATCAGTGGACTGGATACACCACAAGAAAAATAAATTTATCAGGTAAGCATAAATTATGTTTTTATATAAACTTCAGTCACCTCTGCACCTTAATGGTTCTTTCCCTTTCTCTTCCTATACCTTCAGTCGAATGACTGGGGGGAGGAGTTAGGGGAGGAGCTATATAGCAGCTCTGCTGTGGTGCTCTTTGCCACTTCCTGTTAGCAGGAGGTATATAACCCACAAGTAAAGGATGAAACCGTGGACTCGGTATATCGTAAAATAAATCAATTTATCAGGTAAGCATAAATTTCCTTTTTTCTAAATTTTACAAATTTGATACTTTTGCTTCTGCTGAGGCTGTTTTTGGGAGAAAGGTTCTTAAAGCAGTGGTGCCTTCTGCTTAGGCTAACTGTCTTGTCCCTTCCTTATCATCTGTGTCCTCTAGCTTGGGTATTGATTCCCAATAGTATTTATGATGATCCGTGGACTCATCGTGTCATTAGAAAGAAAATTTAATTTATTCTTACCTGATAAATTTTGTTTCTTTCTTGACACGGTGAGTCCATGGCCCCGCCCTGTTTTTCAGACAGTTTATTTTTTCATAAACCTCAGGCACCTTTGCACCTTATATTACTCTCCTTTCTCCTTTACCGCTGGTCGAATGACTGGGGTTTGTGGGTAAGGGGAGTGGTATTTAACAGCTTTGGCTGTGGTGCTCTTTGCTGCCTCCTGCAGGCCAGGAGTGAATATCCCAATAGTAATTATGATGATCCGTGGACTCACCGTGTCAAGAAAGAAACAAATTTATCAGGTAAGAATAAATTTCATTTTTCATAGCTTATCAGTATTGCCTGTGTTGCTGCGATTTCTACTATTTTGATTTGACAATTCTATAGATGATTTACAAAACTGTTTGAACATTTTAAGGGCACAAATGTTTTTATTTCTGATGCTATTGTTGATATAATAAGAATTAATGCCTAAAATATGACCTTAACATTTTTGACCAGAAGAGCTTTATGGTTTGTCATAGTCAGCTGACATGGTTTCAGAGTCTAGACTTTTATCTCTATCTTTTCAAGGAAAGATTTTGTTTGGACCTGGTCTAGAAGCCATAATCTCTTCTGTGACTGGAGGAGGTAAAGGAGCTTTTCTCCCTCAGGGCAAGAATTCTAAGGGAAAGAAAAAGCAGAGTTACCTTTTTGTTCCTGTCATCAATCTAGGAACAAAAGGTGGTCCTCCTCTTGACAAAAACAGAATTCTTCCACATCCTCCTGGAATTCCAGCCCAAAAAAGCCTCCTGCCTCTACAAGGTCAGCATGAAGGTGTGGCCCTCAATCCAGGTTATTTTCTGGTACACTTTTTTTTTTTTTTTATTTGAATGCCTAGTTTCAGTCTGATCCTTGGGTTCTAAACATAAATTCTCAGGGATACAGATTGAATTTCAGATCAAATCCGCCCAGGGGACGTTTTCTTCTGTCCCGTGTTCCAAAGAATTCTGTAAAGGCTCAAGCCTTTTTTCTATGTGTTCAGGATCTAGATCTCACGGGAGTAATTGTTCCAGTTTCTATGCCTGAACATGGCCAGAGTTTTTATTCTATCCTGTTTATTGTTCCCCAAAAAAGAGGTAACTTTCTGGCCTTTTCTAGATTTGAAAACTTTACAAAAGTTTTTCAGGGTTCCTACCTTCATAATGCTGATGAGTCAGACTGTTCTACCCCTTGTACAGCAGGGACAATATGTCCACAATAGACTTGAAGAATGCTTACTTTCCTGTGATTTGCATACCAGGACAAACACTTTCAGTTTTGTTGCTCTACCATTTGGTCTAGCTACTGGTTCCTGAATATTTTCAAAGGTTCTGGGGACTATTGTCTGTAATAAGAGCTCAAGATATTTTAGTGGCTACATACCTTGATGACATGTTTGGTACAAGGTCCACTTTTATGTTTAGCAAAATCTCCTACCAATAGTTTTTGTTGTTACTTCGCAGCCATGGCTGGAGAATCAGTGTTCCAAAGAGTTCTCTTCTGTCAATTTCCAACACTACAGTATCTCTATCCATGGAAGTATTATGGTTGATGATTGCAGCATCAGATGCTATTCTATTTGCTCGATTTCACATGAGAGCTCTTCATCTTTTGCATGCTAAGTCAAGGGTGCAAGGACTACACGCTGCTTTTTCATACCACAAAGCAATCTCTATTCTGGTGGATAGATCAGCAGTTGATTTCTCTATGGGCATTCTTTGTCTTTCTAACTTGGACAATAATCATGACAGACATAATTTTCTCAAGTTGGGGTGCAGTATGGGGGTCCAGGAAAGCACATGGAGGTTTAGAATAAATATCTTGGAACTTTGTGCGATCTTCAGAGCCCTTCAGAGCTGACCTTTTCTGAAAGCAGAGACTTATCTGCATTTCAGTCAGACAATGTCTCAGCAGTGGCCTCTATCAATCAAGTGGTAACTCGCAGTTCCCTAATGATGGAGGTTTCTCAAATTTTAACTTGTGCAGAGAACAGTCTCTGTACAAATTATGCAATCCATATTCCAGATGTGAACAACTGGGAAGTCTATTATCTCAGTCGCCAATCCCTTCATTCTGGGGAATGGTCTCTTCCCCAATTTCAATCAGTTTGTGGATAAATAAGATCTACCAGAGATAGTCATGATGGCTTCTTGTTTGAACAACAAACTTCCCAGTTATTTAGCAAAATTCAGGGATGCCTGGGCGGAATTTGTAGATCAAACAAGCTCTCATCAGTAAGTCTTGATTGCTCCAGCTTGGCCACGCAGAATTTAGTTAGTAGAACTGGAACAAATGTCAGTTGTCCTCCGTGGTCTCTTTCACTAAGACACAACCTGTTGTCTCAAGGCCCCTTTAATCATCAAAATCTCGAGTCTCTCGAATTGCAGGCTTGGAGATGAACGCCTAATATTATAATCAAGTTCTTTTTCTGATGCTGTAGTTGACACCTGATTTCAGGCTCGAATGTCTGTTACAAGAAAAATCTATAACAAGATTTGAAAAGTCTTTTTTTTTTTCCTGGTGTGAAAAACAAGGTTTCTTCAGAATTCCTAGAATTCTTAAATTTTTACAAAATGTCTTAGATAAGGGATTATCGGCTAGTTCTTTCAAAGTTCAGATCTCAGTGCTTTTTATGTTATACCATAAGAAAATTGCCAAACTTCCTGACATTCAAGATATAACCAATGTTTAAACCAATTTCTCCTTGGAACATTAATTTGGTTCTAAGAGTTTTGAAGGTCTCTCTTTTTGACCTATGCATAGTTTGGATATCCAGCTTCTGTCTGGAAGTTACTGTTTCTTTTAGCAATATGTTCTCCCAGAAGAGTTTCTGAATTGTCTGCTTGTGAACCTCCTTATCTGTTGTGTTTTTTGTTTTTAACAAGATGATGAGGTTTTAAGGACTAAATTTGACTTTTTACCAAAGGTGGTTTCTTCTGATAACATCAATCCTCCTTCTCTTTGTCCTAATCCACAAAATTCTAAAGAGAGGCTCCTACATAATTTAAATGTATTGAGAGCATTCAAATTCTACTTACAAGCTACAAAGGATTTTGCACAATACTCTTTTTTTTTTTTTTTAAACATTTCTCAGGTCTATGCAAAGCCAGAATCCCTCGGCCATTTCTTTAGCGTCTTGGCTGAATTTCTTGATTCACAAAGCTTACTTGGAGGCCTTAAAATCTCCCCCAAGACGCCTTACAGCCCTTTCTTCAAGATTAGTTTCCACTTCATAGGCTTTCAAAAATGGGGCTTCTATTAAAAAATCTGCAGCAATATGGTCATCCTTACATACCTTTACTAAATTCTATCACTTTGATGTTTTTGCTTCTTCTGAAGTGGCTTTTGGAAGGAAAGTCCTCCAGGCAGCAGAATCTAGAAATTAGGCGCATGCCTTTAAAAAAATAAATAAAAAAATGTTATCTTGCCCAAATTGCTTGTGGACTCAACATCTTGGGTATTAGTTCCCATGAGTAATAACTTATGGGCTGGCACCACCTTATGAAAGAAAACACAATTTATGCTTACCTTTATAAATATATTTCTTTCATGATGGTGAGAGTCCGTGAGACCAGCCCATTTTCACTAAATTCACTAAATCTTTTTTTCTGGTAGCAGTTCTAGTTTGCACCTCATTTCCCCTGCTTTGTTCTTTCATACCTTTATACTTCTCCATGCTTGGCATTACATAAGACTAGCATACAAGAGAGGTGGCAGGGATTAAGTACTCATGGAGTTTAAGGAATCATTGCTGCCTCTAGTGGCAAGGAGTTGAATACCAGTAGTAATGACTTATGGACTCTCACCACCATGAAATAAATGAATTTATCAGGTAAGCATACATTTTATTTGGATTATCTTTCATATGGATTATATAATTAAAGTACATTGATTCTCTTAAAGGGCCATAATACCCAAATGTTTAAACACTTGAAAGTGATGCAGCATAGCTGTAAAAAGCTGACCAGAAAATATCGCTGTCCCCTGATCTGAAGTTACCTTACTCCTCAGAATGGCCGAGAACAGCAAACGGATCTTAGTTACGTCCGCTAAGATCATATACAAAAAACTCAGGTAGATTCTTCTTCAAATTCTGCCTGAGAAGGAAACAACACACTCCGGTGTCGTTTAAAATAACAAACTTTTGATTGAAGATATAAAAAAAACTAAGTTTAATCACCACAGTCCTCTCACACATCCTATCTATTAGTTGGGTGCAAGAGAATGACTGGGTGTGACGTAGAGGGGAGGAGCTATATAGCAGCTCTGCTTGGGTGATCCTCTTGCACTTCCTGTTGGGGAGGAGTTAATATCCCATAAGTAATGATGACCCGTGGACTGACTACACTTAACAGGAGAAAGAAAGATATTTTACCTCAAAAGTTCCTCAGTAGCGACCTCCTATTGTAAAGGATTTCTAAGCAGCATTTTAGTGTGTCTGTCCTGGGACATCTTAGGGGATGAGCATCGTGAACTCTCATATTATTTCACCAATCAGGTAAAGGAAGTTTACTATGAAATCTCATGAGATCACAGTAAGAGTTCATGACCTCAGCACTGCTGATGCTGATTGGCTGCTGTTCATTTCTTCATATTTTTTTTTATTTTTACCTGCAGCTGGGAGCAGCTGAGTATAACTTTTTACACAGAACTTACTCTGCTGAGCTGAGGAGATTGTGAGGTAAAATATCTTCCTTTTTTACATAGAGATGCTCAGGTGATATTTTCCTGTCAGCTTTTTACAGTTATACTGCATCAGTTTCAAGTGATTTAGCATATGAGTATTATGTCCCTTTAAGTTCTCTTAAAGAGCATGTTTTTATGTAACAATTGATCTGAAGGTTAAAGATCTTGTTATGCTACACTACTAGTTGGTCTTTCCAAATTTGGAGTCACCTATATAGGGGATTTTCCTCATGGAAGGTAATGGGCAATATACCACAGTACTGGTTCTGATTGGGTTTGCTACATGTAACTGTTTTGTGTCATTGAGAAAGTAGCTGAAGGTTGTGCCGCACAAATAATAATAATAGTTATAATAGTGATACATTTTTAGTGTACAAAACCCTTTCTTAAATATGCATGATAAACAGACATAGAAATTCCATATTTTGAAGCATGTTTTAAAAGTCAGTTTTCGGTTTAGGTAAAGTTTTTTTCTCCTCATATTTTCACGATAATGTATTAGGAACGTGTCGTCCTGTAGCTTCTTGTTGGTTGGAGTTACGTGGAAACTTTTTAAAGAAGTCTTTCATTGTACTCCTCCCCAATGTTTACCCTTCACTTCTTCCTGGCTTTACTTGTGTTTTTAATTATTTGTACTCATCTGCCTGCTAGTCAAATTTGCTTCTCAGTTGATGATTGGGAAGAGAAAAATGTCCCGCAGCCCAGTTGGACTGTGATTTACTACAGTTACTAGTGTAATTGGGATACAATCTGGAACCACTTCAAGCACAAATCAGTTGGTCCATGCAGGAGTCCATTTGGATGATAATGTATTTTCATTATTTCGCCATTTTTTTACTTTAATCCCACTTTAAGTTTTTAGATATTTCTATTCTATTGCCCCAAGAGAGACTGTTGCGTATCCTGAAATCTGGCTCTGTGACATTCTATGTAGTTTTTGCTTGTTCTATGAAGCAGCTTATTTATACCTTTCCCTAATTAACAAAGGACGTTAGATAAGCATACTCGAGACTTCTCAGGGTATATACCACAGGGCAACAAATCAATGCAATTGTAGCTAACAAAATAACCATAGCTTTAAAAAAATTTTTCATGCAGATCTTTTGCAATGCAGTGCTTAGTTGCTTACATATAATGTAAATATTTTAAAATGGCTGTAAGACCGCCCCCCCCATACACTTCTTGTCATGATTGTACAGTATTTTTGCCTTAGAATACATCTTCCATCATAATGGTACTTACAGAAGGGCTTCAATGAAGAAAGAGTCATACATCCTACATTGGACACCTAAGGTCTATTTTCTGGTATTTATCATGGCTTACTACTACTTACCAAGAGAGACTGTCCCATTAAGTAGGGACTAGATAAAGGGAAGCTCCGTCTTTACTGGTGGGAATAAGAATCCTCCTTTCTGCTACCAACTTTTGTTCTCAGCTTTATTTTATTCTCTGGATAGGATGGGCAGGTGCTGTCCTTTAACCTCAGTGTTTCCTTCCTCTGACTAATTCAGTCTTTGGTTTTTTTCCAGGTTATAGCAGAGCAAGTTTGAATATGGCACCCATTAACATCAGTGGTCAGGATTATTTTCAGATGCACATATGGGCTTCTGGCATTTCACATATGTTGTCTCTTTCTTTACAGAAGCTTTTTACTCCCTGGGTCATTATCTCTTCATTCAGCTTTTGTAGAAGGTTTGGGAAGTAATATGTCATTTGTTGGAAAAAATTGTAGTCTGTCTTCAAGGCCAGACATTTTTGTATGGCCCTCTCCCTCACGATATACTTGCTGTACCCACATCTCACAGTGTAGCACTCTTGCAGCAGTACAATGCCTGCAGATTATTTACTTAAAGGGACAGTATACACTCATTTTCATATAACTGCATGTAATGGATACTACCATAAAGAACAAGATGCCCAGATACTGATATAAAAATCCATGATAAAACGGTTTAAAGACTTACTTAGAAACTCTCAGTTTAACTATGTTGAAAAGTTAGCTGGAAAGCCCATTGCAAGTGGGAAATAAGACACTCCCCCTTCTTTTGCATATGAAAAGACCCTTTACACAAACAAGAGCAAGCTGGAGAAGGTAGCTGACGGTATTCACATCAAACTTTGGGGCTTGGTTAGGAGTCTGAAAAGCAGAGCAATGTTATTTAATAATAAGCAAAACTATACATTTAAAAAAAAAATCAAACTTTATGGTCTATATAAATAGATCTACAAAACATATATGCAAAGAAAAAATGAGTGTATTATGTCCCTTTAATCTCTACTCTCAGGGAGCTCCAATCTTATCAAGATAGTGGCTACTGTGTCTCACCTCCCCTTGAGCCAACTGGTCTGTTATACAATCCTACTGAGTTGGGTGCTTTATTTGCAGGGCTGAGCCTATGCCACACTTGTATTGAATGTTTGCCAGGAAGGCAGACTAAAGGTGACTGTTGATCACTGTATGCATCTATTTATTCTTATAAGGGATGGGCAAATTTATCTCAAAATGTATTGTGGGGAGGAGGAACTTTGTCTTCAATTGTCCATTTGATTTAAAAAAAATAAATAAATAGTTTTTTGTTTTTAAAATAATTTTAAAATGTGTCTGAATGTTTTGAATGTTGATTCACTTAGATTTGGATGACACGTTAAGTGTAATTTTGCAAGACCTTTCTGTGTATATAAAGTATTGTAAGATCAAGTAGTATTTTTTTTCTTTGAAGAATTTAAAGTGTAGGAATGAACTACCTTTATTGTGCAAGAATACTGTATAAATGAATGCATGATTGAAAAATCACACTTTTTATTTTTATTAAAAAACTAGTTTAGATGCTTTCATAATTTTGCATATTTGGGGCTGATTATGTACAAATTTAAGGTGTTTTTACCGCATATAAATTCAATGTTTTCTTATGATAAATTAGCTTCATAAATCAAGAGATATCATGAAGCGTGTATAACATTAGTCTGTCTTATGAGCCATGTTTAGAGACAGATCTCCTTTTACCAGAAATATCCTAGATGGTCAGCCAAAAAATAAGTTTTATGTAGGGGGACAGGAGTATGTTTCTAAGACTTCTGGGAAAATTCTACCTAATGTCAAGAGATAGTTGCACTGTGATGGAAATCAAGGAAGCAAGTAAATCCATTAAACCTATAGGTATATATTTATTATTTTATAGAGAATCGGCACAGAACATTCATTGCAGTTTATTAGTAATGGTTTATGTTTACTCAGAGGCTAAATAAATTAAAAATCTTGAATTATCAACATCAAGCTTACAATAAATAATTTTTGCTCCTTTCCTCTCTATTGATTATAAATTTTATGATTTGTGCTATGAAGCGATTCTGTTAAGCCTTAAAAGTTTCACTAGATCTAAACCGCTGCCCTCCTGTACTGTCTCTTTTCATTTCTCTTTAGCTGCACAAAAGGAGCACTCTTGGAGCTCCACTCACTCTCCCACAGATTTTCCCTCAAGTTTAGTGTCTGAGTTATTTGACTGTTTCTCAAATTTTAACTCTGGAGATAAAGCACACTCGGAATATGGCAACAATTTTATGCATAACTTTGACACAATAAAACCTGAGACCTTAGAACCTACCTCATTGCAGTCTCAAAAGACTTGGGAACCCTTTAATGAGAACACTAAGCAGCTGCTCTATGGAAATCGCAAGCGACTTCAGAAATGTCATCATTTTGAGAATGTTGACAATATCAGATATTTTTTGTCTGAAAGATCTCAGAGGAACTGTGCTTTTGAAGCAAGTAGTAGTGTGTCTAATGCCAATTATTTCTCTGATAATGTGTTTATTGAAGAAAACTCAAACACGTCTTCCAGGTCTTCAAAATCTTCATCTTTATACTCTAGCTTAATGTCTTCAGTCCATATAAACAATGGTATGGCATGCATGCTTGGTGGCATTTTGTTGTGAATAGCTCCCAAAATGTGACTTTGCTGTTTTGTTGTGCATTGCTCCCAAAATATTTTTTATTTTATTTTTTGTATACTTACCTTGGCCAGTTTGATATTTGCACCTGTCTTGTAATTTACTTTTTATTGCCTGCATGAATTTTAAACCATTTTGAAGTATGTTGGTCTTGTTTTGTGAGTTTTGCCTTTGTTTATGGATCTGTGTCATTATATGTGCATTTTCCTAATTGTGTAACTAAACAATATATATATATATATATATATATATATATATATATATATATATTCTTGCAGCATCCAAGACCTTTATGAGTTATTCTACTACTTTACACGTCTTACCTGTTTGATATCCTGTGCAAATTTTTAATCAAAACTGGTTTTAGAGGAAATTTTTTTTTTAGACCTGCGTGATTAAAACTAATTCTGTTAATAAACCTAATTAAATTTTGTAATGCAGCGTAACTGTATTTTAATTCAGGGCTCGACAAACCCAGGTGCCAGGGAGCCACTAACTTCTAGAATTTTACCCCTGGCTCCTAATTTTTGGGGTTATTCTCTATATATCTATATATACAACTACCACCGTTTGGCTCCTAAATATTCTATTTTTAAATAGATTTGTGAAGCACTGTTTTAATTCATTAAAAATGTAGTAAACAATTAGTAGTTAATTCCGAGTTAGTATATTTTGCTTACTTTCTAATCTAGTTCTTAATGATTAATAAATACTCAAAATAATCTTACTTTTAGATATCTTATTTTAGATTTGATATTTTATTCAGAGTATGCTTGCCATCTGTCCGTAGTAAAGGTATTTCACAAATTTATATTATGACGTTTCAATCTCTGCTACAACTACTTGATTAACTGTACACATCCCCAGATTGCATAGTTATTTTATTTTATGGTAAAAACATATAATATAGCTATAAGTGAGTAATCTCTGGTTTGTTGTGTGGTTTGCATGTGTGTGATGAGTCAATTTGTGATACTAAAATAATGTTGTCTTTACCAGTGTCCCCTCCTGCACGCCCTACTACGCCACTTTCTGTAGGCACCATTGTTCCACCACCAAGACCAGCATCAAGACCAAAGCTATCCGCAGGGAAACTTAGCGGAATAAATGAATTGGTATGTATATTTCTGTGATTGTATGCAAATAAACTATATATTAATGCTTGATAGTCACAGATGGCTTGTTAGTTCTGCTTTACTATTAGAGGAGCAATGAAAAGTGAACAATCTAGTATCCTTTGAAACACTTAGTAGCAGTTTATTTATTTACTGTTGGTAACAGAAAATGAGTATGTACAGGCAGAAGCAAACGATCTGACGCGATACGCCCATGTGCTTCCTCAGATTTCTTTATTTACTATTAGAAGTGTGACAAGCTTTCCACAATATTTGTTAGCATTGCCATAATTTATGATGATCAGTTATTCCATAGCTGAACATAAAATGGATTGACAGAATACATTTTACATTTTAGCCTGTCGCAATCCTCCTTATATTTTCCATTTGATCCTTCTCCAAGATCTTTCCTCTGCCTATTCCCCATTGTTTACTTTTCGCTCTTCTTATTGCTATTTCATCCTATTTCTTCACCACATTTTCTCTGTGTTCGCTTTTTCATATTTCCTTATTCTCTGTTTCTTTCCCTCCTTGCCAAACTCTACAACTCGTTATATTCATTCTTTATCTGCCCTTCTCCTATAAAATCTCAAACCCCTTACCCTATCTGCCTCCTTTCTATATTCTCATTTGTTATTTTTCTCCTGTGCCTGTTGTGTTGCATATTTTTAAGAGAGCAGTAAATTGTGCATACATCTGAATATAGCATGTTCCTGCAACGTCCATTTTACCTTTTTTTTTTTTGTCATACTTTTTCTATCAATTCTTATTTTTGTTCTTATTTTAAATACACCTATGCGCTTATCATGATAAATGGGTTTCCATTGATATTTGTCTTGTGGATTTAAAATGAAATAGTCTGTGTGGGTATATTTCCTTGACTGGCGCTGTTTCTAAACAGAGCGTTTTCAAATATTGCTAAGCTTATCATTCTAGTTTCTTTTATGGAGATCATTATACTGATTATATGTTTTAATTTTCTTTGAAGCCACGACCGTTCAGTCCTCCATTAACATCTAACACTAGTCCACCTCCCTCTGCTTCTTTGCCTCGTGCAGAAAGCTCCTCTTCAATATCATCTTCTGCTTCATTAAGTGCAGCAAATACGCCAACCATCGGTAAGTGCTTTCTCCAAACAGCATACCTACATAGCATTACTTAAAGGATCATTAAATACAGTACAATTGCATAATTAACAGATGCATAAAAAAATGTAATACCACTTCTTCTGAATTTCAAATGTGTAGTAGTTTTCTCCTACATTGGTGTATCCGGTTCACGGCTTCATCCTTACTTGTGGGATATTCTCAATCCCTACAGGAAGTGGCAAAGAGAGCACACAGCAGAGCTGTCCATATAGCTCCCCTCAGGCTCCGCCCCCCCAGTCATTCTCTTTGCCGCTCTAACTAGTAGCATCTCCACAGGGGTGGTAAAGAGTATGTGGTGTTAGTTTTAGTTTTTTATTTCTTCTATCAAGAGTTTATTTTAAAATAGTGCCGGCTCATACTATTTACTCTGCAGCAGAAAGTGATGAAGATTTCTGCTAAGAGGAATATGATTTTAGCACCAGTAACTAAAATCCATTGCTGTTCCCACGCAGGACTGTTGAATACCAGAGAACATCAGTTGGGGGGAACAGTTTGCAGGCTTAACTGCTTCAGGTATGATCAGTCATTTTTCTAACAAGACCATGTAATGCTAGAAGACTGTCAGAAATTCCCTCTGGGATAGGTAAGCCATTTTTCTTAGACTCTGTATAAAATGATGGCTTATATTAAGGGCTCTATGCTGGTTGACACTATTGTGGGCTTAATCGATTGCTTTTTAGCATGTTTTCAGTATATATAAGGTGTTTTTTCAGACTTTGAAACACTTATGGGGTTTAATATTGTGCCTGGCACTTATTTGGACACCTAATCTAGTCAGAAAGGCCCCTCCACTCTGGAATGAAGAGGGAGGAGGCCTCATTTTCGCGCCTCAATTGCGCAGATGTTTTGACTAGGCAGTTCATGCAGCTTCACGTGGGGAGTCCAGAGGCATCAGAAAAGACTTCAGAGAGGCTTATTTCCTACTTAAATAATCCCTAAGGAAGGTAAAGGCCACAGTAGAAGCTGTGGCATAGTACTGTAGTGTTTTTAACCAGTTAACTGCTGTTATAGCTCCGGTTTGGGCATTAAGGGGTTAATTGGTCTGAAAATTTGTGTGCAATCTTTTCAAAGCATTAAGACACTGTGGTGAAAATTTCATTAAAATCGGATGTTTATTTGATGGTTTTTTGATGTTTCAGTAATAAAGTGTGCACTTTTATTATTTAAAGACACAGTAACGTTTTTGTCAAAAATAATTTTTATTGCATTGAAGTTCTGTTTAAGTCTGTCAAACATGTCTAACCCTTCAGATAGCCTATGTTCTGTATGTTCAAAGGCCAAGGTGGTTCCCCCATTAAATTTATGTGTGAAGTGTGCCATAGCGTCCAAACAGCTCAAGGACCGTACAATCACGCTTAAAGATATAGCCCAAGATGATTCTTTAGCTGAAGGTAGTGAGGATAGCTCGCTATCCTCTCCTTCTGTGTCAACACCAGCTATGCCCGCACAAGCGATACCCAGTACATCTAGCGCACCAATTGCTATTACTATGCAACAGTTAGCGGCAGTAATGGATAATTCTCTCGCAGCATTTTTATCCAAACTGCCAGCTTTTCCTAGGAAGCGTGATTGCTCAGTTTTAAATACAGAAAATGAGCAAGCAGACGCAGAGGATAATTTAGTGCCCTCACATCAATCTGACTTGGCGGTGAGGGAGGGCCTGTCTGAGGGAGAAATTTCTGACACAGGAAAAGTTTCTCAGCAGGTAGAGCCTGATACCATAGCATTTAAATTTAAGCTTGAACACCTCCGCGCCCTACTTAAGGAGGTCCTAGCTACACTTGATGATTGTGACCCTTTGGTGGTCCCAGAAAAATTGTGTAAAATGGACAAATTCTTAGAGGTCCCAGTACACACTGATGCGTTTCCGATACCTAAGAGGGTGGCGGATATCGTGACTAAGGAGTGGGAGAAGCCAGGTGTACCTTTTGTTCCCCTCCTATATTTAAGAAAATGTTCCCAATTGTTGACCCCAGAAGGGACGCGTGGCAGACGGTCCCTAAGGTAGAGGGGGCAGTTTCAACGCTAGCTAAGCGCACGACTATACCAATAGAAGACAGTTGCGCTTTCAAAGACCCTATGGATAAAAAATTAGAAGGTTTACTTAAGAAAATTTTTGTTCAACAGGGTTTTCTTCTTCAACCAATTTCTTGCATTATTCCTGTAACCACTGCAGCGGCTTTTTGGTTTGAGGAACTAGAAAACTCGCTCCAGAAGGAGACTTCTTATGATGAAGTCATGGACAGAATTCGCGCCCTGAAGTTGGCTAATTCTTTCATTACAGATGCCGCTTTGCAGTTAGCTAAATTAGTGGCGAAAAATTCTGGTTTCGCAATCGTGGCACGCAGAGCGCTTTGGTTAAAATCTTGGTTGGCGGATGTGTCGTCCAAAACAAAATTGCTTAATATTCCTTTCAAGGGTAAGACCCTATTCGGGCCAGAGTTGAAAGAAATTATTTCAGATATCACTGGGGGAAAGGGCCATGCCCTTCCACAGGATAGACCTTTCAAAGCTAAAAATAAGTCAAATTTTCGTTCCTTTCGCAATTTCAGGAACGGACCGGCTTCTACCTCTACAGCCACTAGGCAAGAGGGTAACGCATCCCAGCCCAAACCAGCATGGAAACCATTGCAAGGCTAAAACAAGGGTAAACAGGCCAAGAAGCCTGCTGCTGATACCAAGACAGCATGAAGGGGTAGCCCCCGATCCGGGACCGGATCTAGTAGGGGGCAGACTTTCTCTCTTTGCTCAGGCTTGGGCAAGAGATGTTCCGGACCCCTGGGCACTAGAAATTGTCTCTCAGGGGTATCTTCTAGAGTTCAAGGACCTTCCTCCAAGGGGAAGGTTCCACATGTCTCGCTTATCTTTTGACCAGATAAAGAGACAGGCATTCTTACATTGCGTAGAAGACCTTTTAAAAATGGGAGTGATACACCCAGTTCCAATAGCAGAACAAGGACTGGGATTATACTCAAACCTGTTTGTAGTTCCCAAAAAGGAAGGAACTTTCAGGTCAATTCTGGACTTAAAAATCCTAAACAAATTCCTCAGAGTTCCATCATTCAAAATGGAAACCATTCGGACAATTTTACCAATGATCCAGGAGGGTCAATATATGACTACCGTGGACTTAAAGGATGCGTACCTGCATATTCCTATCCACAAAGATCACCATCAGTTCCTGAGGTTCGCCTTTCTGGACAAGCATTACCAGTTCGTGGCCCTTCCCTTCGGATTGGCCACTGCTCCCAGAATTTTCACAAAGGTGCTAGGGTCCCTTCTAGCGGTGCTAAGGCCAAGGGGCATTGCAGTAGCACCTTACCTAGACAACATTTTAATACAAGCGCCGTCCTTTCACAAAGCAAAGGCTCATACGGACATTGTTCTAGCCTTTCTAAGGTCTCACGGGTGGAAGGTGAACATAGAAAAAAGTTCTCTGTTCCCGTTCACAAGGGTTCCCTTCCTGGGAACAATAATAGAAATGAAGATCTTTCTGACAGAGGTCAGGAAGTTAAAACTTTTGAACACTTCTCAAGTTCTTCAATCCATTCCACAACCCTCCATAGCTCAGTTCATGGAGGTAATAGGACTAATGGTTGCGGCAATGGACGTGGTTCCCTTTGCTCGGATTCATTTAAGACCATTGCAACTGTGCATGCTCAGACAGTGGAATGGGGATAATGCAGATTTGTCTCCCCAGATTCAAATGGACCAGAAAACCAGAGACTCACTCCTCTGGTGGTTGTCTCAGGATCACCTGTCTCAGGGAATCAGTTTCCGCAGACTGGAGTGGATCATTGTCACGACCGACGCTAGCCTCTTAGGCTGGGGCGCGGTCTGGGAGTCCCTGAAGGCTCAGGGCCTATGGTCTCGGGAAGAATCTCTTCTCCCGATAAACATTTTGGAATTGAGAGCGATATTCAGTGCGCTCCAGGCTTGTCCTCAACTAGCGGAGGCCAAATTCATCAGATTTCAGTCGGACAACATGACGACTGTAGCGTACATCAACTGGGAAGCGGATTATCTGAGTCGTCAGACTTTCCATCCGGGGGAGTGGGAACTTCACCCGGAGGTATTTGCTCAGTTAACTTAACTATGGGGCATTCCAGATCTGGGTCTGATGGCGTCACGTCAGAACTCCAAAGTTCCACGTTACGGGTCCAGGTCCAGGGATCCCAAGGCGACATTGGTAGATGCCTTAGTAGCGCCTTGGTCGTTCAATCTAGCTTAGGTCTTTCCACCGTTTCCCCTTCTCCCCCGGCTAGTAGCCAGGATCAAACAGGAGAAGGCTTCGGTAATTCTGATAGCTCCTGCGTGGCCACGCAGGACTTGGTATGCAGACCTGGTGAATATGTGATCGGTTCCACCATGGAAGCTACCTTTTGAGGCAGGACCTTCTAATTCAAGGTCCATTCGAACATCCAAACCTAGTTTCTCTGCAACTGACTGCTTGGAGATTGAACGCTTGATTCTAGCTAAGCGTGGGTTTTCGGAATCAGTTATAGATACTCTGATCCCGGCTAGAAAGCCTGTCACCAGGAAAATTTACCATAAGATATGGCGTAAATATCTTTGCTGGTGCGAATCCAAGGGTTACTCATGGAGTAAGATTAGGATTCCAAGGATACTATCTTTTCTCCAAGAAGGATTGGAGAAAGGTCTGTCAGCTAGTTCCTTAAAAGGACAGATATCTGCTCTGTCTGTTTTGTTACACAAGCGTCTGGCAGCCATGCCAGATATTCAGGCGTTTGTACAGGCTTTAGTCAGAATCAAGCCTGTCTACAGACCTGTGGCTCCTCCATGCAGTCTAAATTTAGTTCTTTCTGTTCTTCAAGGGGTTCCGTTTGAACCTCTACATTCCATAGATATTAAGTTACTATCTTGGAAAGTTTTGTTTTTAGTAGCTATTTCTTCTGCTAGAAGAGTTTCTGAATTGTCTGCTTTGCAGTGTAATTCACCCTATCTGGTGTTTCATACAGATAAGGTCGTTTTACGTACCAAACCTGGTTTTCTTCCAAAAGTGGTTTCCAATAAGAATATTAACCAGGAAATAGTTGTTCCTTCTCTGTGTCCTAATCCAGTTTCTAACAAGGAACGTCTGTTACACAATCTTGATGTGGTTCGTGCTTTAAAGTTTTATCTAAAAGCAACTAAAGACTTCAGACAAACATCGTCCTTGTTTGTCAGCTATTCTGGCAAGAGGAGAGGTCAAAAGGCGACTGCGACCTCTCTGTCTTTCTGGCTGAAAAGCATCATCTGGTTGGCTTATGAGACTGCTGGAAGGCAGCCTCCTGAACGAATTACAGCTCACTCTACTAGAGATGTGGCTTCCACATGGGCTTTCAAGAATGAGGCTTCTGTTGAACAGATCTGTAAGGCAGCGACTTGGTCTTCACTGCATACATTTGCCAAATTTTACAAATTCGATACTTTTGCTTCTTCGGAGGCTATTTTTGGGAGAAAGGTTTTACAAGCAGTGGTGCCTTCCGTTTAGGTTACCTGACTTGTTCCCTCCCTTCATCCGTGTCCTAAAGCTTTGGTATTGGTTCCCACAAGTAAGGATGAAGCCGTGGACCGGATACACCAATGTAGGAGAAAACAATTTATGTTTACCTGATAAATTTCTTTCTCCTACGGTGTATCCGGTCCACGGCCCACCCTGGCATTTTAGTCAGGTTTAAATTTATTTTTGTAAACTACAGTCACCACTGCACCCTATGGTTCTCCTTTTTCTCCTAACCGTCGGTCGAATGACTGGGGGGGCGGAGCCTGAGGGGAGCTATATGGACAGCTCTGCTGTGTGCTCTCTTTGCCACTTCATGTAGGGATTGAGAATATCCCACAAGTAAGGATGAAGCCGTGGACCGGATACACCGTAGGAGAAAGAAATTTATCAGGTAAACATAAATTCTGTTTTTCTAAAAGATTACAGTTACTTCAATTTTCCCTGCCCTGTATCATGTGACAGTCCTCAGCCAACCACAGATGTATATACGTATGTACTGTCAACTCTTGTACATTCTCAGTAGGGGCTGGTGCCTTAAAGTGTGTATACAAAGATTGTGCACATTTTTATAATAGAAGTACACTGGGAAGTTTATGTCAGTTTGCATGCACTATCTGAATCGTGAAACTTTAATTTTGACTTCAGTCTACCTTTAAATTCATCAGTTGAACTTTTTTTTTTTAGCACAAAGTACAGATCTAATTATACTCGGCTCTAAGCCTAGACTGATGTCTCCATCCTTAGCATAGACAGCGGAGTGGTGCTCTTGCATTGAGATCTTCTGATTGGTGCACTGCTTCCCAGCATTTGGAGGAGCTGGCAGGCATACAGAAGCGTGCATGTGCTTTCAGTACAGCTTGGTCATGCATACATTTAATTGTATTGGATTTAATCATCTCAGTATCTGTGGGCAGTGGAAAAACACCATGTTTTATATTTAAAAAATTTTTTGAAAATGCTGGGAAATGGTTAATAGATCCCTACTAAGGAAATACTTAACTATTCTTGAGCAATGGGGTAATATAGGTATAGAAAAGTACTAATATGTCCCTTTGTTATGTGTCATTTTAAAATCATTGCATGCAAGTTATCTGCAGGGTTCTTTTAAATATCTTGCAATATATGAAAAAATAATGCTTACATGTTAAACTTAGACAACATAGAAAGGTAACCTTTTACAGCGTACAGCGTACAATTAAACATAAAATCCTATTTGCTTCTATTCTCAAAATTACCTCTTGCTCTTGGTGGTCTTGAAAATTGGCCTCTTTCCATGAGGGCATACTGAGGTAGGCCCAGGAGTTTGCATGTGTTTGGTAAGATTTGAGATATGTATAATATGCTTGATTTACTTTTTCATCATTGTAAAATAATAATGTACATTCATTATTTTACCTACTTTTCCTGCAATCTTAGTTCTGAAAATTGTGCTTACAATGTTTTTTTGTCATATATATTTTTTTTTTAATTTGCTTTTACTGTGCATGTGACATAGTCACAGATCTCACATCCATAATTACTGTTTGTGCCTGTTAGTGTGCTATAACTCATTGTATTAACATAGATATAATGCCACAGCCAGCACACTGAGGAGGAACGGTTATTATCATTTATTTGTATAGCGCAGTCAAATTCTTTAACACTGGGTACAGAGATAAGGGTATACAATGACATAGGTTAGTGATAAGATACAAAACAAAACAGACTAAATAAAACTTGTACAGAAGGAGGAGGGCCCTGCTTTGAAAGTGCTTACAGTTTACAGATTCAGGGTCAGAGACATAAGGTTTGGGGTAGCTTGTCACAAGGATTATAAGAGGATGGCTCAGGGAGTATTTAGAGAGAAAACGAAAGTCTAGTTGGGAGTAAGGCTGTTTAGTGCTTTATAGGTTAGGGTTAATACTTTGAATTGTATGGGGAACCAGTGTAGAGACTCGCAGATTGGAGCAGCTGGTGTAGATCAGCTACTTAGGTGGATGAGTCTTGCTGAAGCATTCATTATAGATGAAAGGGGGGAGAGGCCGAGTTTTGGAAGGCCATTAAGAAGTAGATTGCAGTAGTCTGCGTGACAAAAGGAGGGAGTGAATTTGGATTTCTCCAACATAGGTGTGTCCGGTCCACGGCGTCATCCTTACTTGTGGGATATTCTCTTCCCCAACAGGAAATGGCAAAGAGCCCAGCAAAGCTGGTCACATGATCCCTCCTAGGCTCCGCCTACCCCAGTCATTCTCTTTGCCGTTGTACAGGCAACATCTCCACGGAGATGGCTTAGAGTTTTTTAGTGTTTAACTGTAGTTTTTATTATTCAATCAAGAGTTTGTTATTTTAAAATAGTGCTGGTATGTACTATTTACTCTGAAACAGAAAAGAGATGAAGATTTCTGTTTGTAAGAGGAAAATGATTTTAGCAACCGTTACTAAAATCCATGGCTGTTCCACACAGGACTGTTGAGAGGAATTAACTTCAGTTGGGGGAACAGTGAGCAGTCTTTTGCTGCTTGAGGTATGACACATTCTAACAAGACGATGTAATGCTGGAAGCTGTCATTTTCCCTCTGGGATCCGGTAAGCCATTTTTATTCAGACAGTAAATAAGGGCTTCACAAGGGCTTATTAAGACTGTAGACATTTTCTGGGCTAAATCGATTCATATATAACACATATTTAGCCTTGAGGAATCATTTAATCTGGGTATTTTTGTAAAATAATATCGGCAGGCACTGTTTTAGACACCTTATTCTCTAGGGGCTTTCCCTAATCATAGGCAGAGCCTCATTTTCGCGCCGGTATTGCGCACTTGTTTTTGAGAAGCATGACATGCAGTCGCATGTGTGAGGAGCTCTGATACATAGAAAAGACTTTCTGAAGGCGTCATTTGGTATCGTATTCCCCTTTGGGCTTGGTTGGGTCTCAGCAAAGCAGATACCAGGGACTGTAAAGGGGTTAAAGTTAAAAACGGCTCCGGTTCCGTTATTTTAAGGGTTAAAGCTTCCAAATTTGGTGTGCAATACTTTTAAGGCTTTAAGACACTGTGGTGAAATTTTGGTGAATTTTGAACAATTCCTTCATACTTTTTCGCAATTGCAGTAATAAAGTGTGTTCAGTTTAAAATTTAAAGTGACAGTAACGGTTTTATTTTCAAACGTTTTTTGTACTTTGTTATCAAGTTTATGCCTGTTTAACATGTCTGAACTACCAGATAGACTGTGTTCTGAATGTGGGGAAGCCAAGGTTCCTTCTCATTTAAATAAATGTGATTTATGTGACAATGAAAATGATGCCCAAGATGATTCCTCAAGTGAGGGGAGTAAGCATGGTACTGCATCATTCCCTCCTTCGTCTACACGAGTCTTGCCCACTCAGGAGGCCCCTAGTACATCTAGCGCGCCAATACTCCTTACTATGCAACAATTAACGGCTGTAATGGATAATTCTATCAAAAACATTTTAGCCAAAATGCCCACTTATCAGCGTAAGCGCGACTGCTCTGTTTTAGATACTGAAGAGCATGAGGACGCTGATGATAATGGTTCTGAAATGCCCCTACACCAGTCTGAGGGGGCCAGGGAGGTTTTGTCTGAGGGAGAAATTTCAGATTCAGGGAAAATTTCTCAACAAGCTGAACCCGATGTGATTACATTTAAATTTAAGTTGGAACATCTCCGCGCTCTGCTTAAGGAGGTGTTATCCACTCTGGATGATTGTGAGAATTTGATCATCCCAGAGAAACTATGTAAAATGGACAAGTTCCTAGAGGTCCCGGGGCTCCCAGAAGCTTTTCCTATACCCAAGCGGGTGGCGGACATTGTAAATAAAGAATGGGAAAGGCCCGGTATACCTTTCGTCCCTCCCCCCATATTTAAAAAATTGTTTCCTATGGTCGACCCCAGAAAGGACTTATGGCAGACAGTCCCCAAGGTCGAGGGAGCGGTTTCTACTTTAAACAAACGCACCACTATACCCATAGAAGATAGTTGTGCTTTCAAAGATCCTATGGATAAAAAATTAGAAGGTTTGCTTAAAAAGATGTTTGTTCAGCAAGGTTACCTTCTACAACCAATTTCATGCATTGTCCCTGTCACTACAGCCGCGTGTTTCTGGTTCGATGAGCTAGTAAAGGCGATCGATAGTGATTCTCCTCCTTATGAGGAGATTATGGACAGAATCCGTGCTCTCAAATTGGCTAATTCTTTCACCCTAGACGCCACTTTGCAATTGGCTAGGTTAGCGGCGAAGAATTCTGGGTTTGCTATTGTGGCGCGCAGAGCGCTTTGGTTGAAATCTTGGTCAGCGGATGCGTCTTCCAAGAACAAACTCCTTAACATTCCTTTCAAGGGGAAAACGCTGTTTGGCCCTGACTTGAAAGAGATTATCTCTGATATCACTGGGGGTAAGGGCCACGCCCTTCCTCAGGATAGGTCTTTCAAGGCCAAAAATAAACCTAATTTTCGTCCCTTTCGTAGAAACGGACCAGCCCCAAGTGCTACGTCCTCTAAGCAAGAGGGTAATACTTCTCAAGCCAAGCCAGCCTGGAGACCAATGCAAGGCTGGAACAAGGGAAAGCAGGCCAAGAAACCTGCCACTGCTACCAAGACAGCATGAAATGTTGGCCCCCGATCCGGGACCGGATCTGGTGGGGGGCAGACTCTCTCTCTTCGCTCAGGCTTGGGCAAGAGATGTTCTGGATCCTTGGGCACTAGAAATAGTCTCCCAAGGTTATCTTCTGGAATTCAAGGGGCTCCCCCCAAGGGGGAGGTTCCACAGGTCTCAATTGTCTTCAGACCACATAAAGAGACAGGCATTCTTACATTGTGTAGAAGACCTGTTAAAAATGGGAGTGATTCATCCTGTTCCATTAGGAGAACAAGGGATGGGGTTCTACTCCAATCTGTTCATAGTTCCCAAAAAAGAGGGAACGTTCAGACCAATCTTAGATCTCAAGATCTTAAACAAGTTTCTCAAGGTTCCATCGTTCAAAATGGAAACCATTCGAACAATTCTTCCTTCCATCCAGGAAGGTCAATTCATGACCACGGTGGATTTAAAGGATGCGTATCTACATATTCCTATCCACAAGGAACATCATCGGTTCCTAAGGTTCGCATTCCTGGACAAGCATTACCAGTTCGTGGCGCTTCCTTTCGGATTAGCCACTGCTCCAAGGATTTTCACAAAGGTACTAGGGTCCCTTCTAGCGGTGCTAAGACCAAGGGGCATTGCAGTAGTACCTTACTTGGACGACATTCTGATTCAAGCGTCGTCCCTTCCTCAAGCAAAGGCTCACACGGACATAGTCCTGGCCTTTCTCAGATCTCACGGATGGAAAGTGAACGTGGAAAAGAGTTCTCTATCTCCGTCGACAAGGGTTCCCTTCTTGGGAACAATAATAGACTCCTTAGAAATGAGGATTTTTCTGACAGAGGCCAGAAAAACAAAACTTCTAAACTCTTGTCAAACACTTCATTCCGTTCCTCTTCCTTCCATAGCGCAGTGCATGGAAGTAATAGGTTTGATGGTAGCGGCAATGGACATAGTTCCTTTTGCGCGCATTCATCTAAGACCATTACAACTGTGCATGCTCAGTCAGTGGAATGGGGACTATACAGACTTGTCTCCGAAGATACAAGTAAATCAGAGGACCAGAGACTCACTCCGTTGGTGGCTGTCCCTGGACAACCTGTCACAAGGGATGACCTTCCGCAGACCAGAGTGGGTCATTGTCACGACCGACGCCAGTCTGATGGGCTGGGGCGCGGTCTGGGGATCCCTGAAAGCTCAGGGTCTTTGGTCTCGGGAAGAATCTCTTCTAGCGATAAATATTCTGGAACTGAGAGCGATATTCCATGCTCTCAAGGCTTGGCCTCAGCTAGCAAAGGCCAAGTTCATACGGTTTCAATCAGACAACATGACGACTGTTGCGTACATCAACCATCAGGGGGGAACAAGGAGTTCCCTGGCGATGGAAGAAGTGACCAAAATCATTCAATGGGCGGAGACTCACTCCTGCCACCTGTCTGCAATCCACATCCCAGGAGTGGAAAATTGGGAAGCGGATTTTCTGAGTCGTCAGACATTGCATCCGGGGGAGTGGGAACTCCATCCGGAAATCTTTGCCCAAATTACTCAACTGTGGGGCATTCCAGACATGGATCTCATGGCCTCTCGTCAGAACTTCAAGGTTCCTTGCTACGGGTCCAGATCCAGGGATCCCAAGGCGACTCTAGTAGATGCACTAGTAGCACCTTGGACCTTCAAACTAGCTTATGTATTCCCGCCGTTTCCTCTCATCCCCAGGCTGGTAGCCAGGATCAATCAGGAGAGGGCGTCGGTGATCTTGATAGCTCCTGCGTGGCCACACAGGACTTGGTATGCAGATCTGGTGAATATGTCATCGGCTCCACCATGGAAGCTACCTTTGAGACGAGACCTTCTTGTTCAAGGTCCGTTCGAACATCCGAATCTGGTCTCACTCCAGCTGACTGCTTGGAGATTGAACGCTTGATCTTATCAAAACGAGGGTTCTCAGATTCTGTTATTGATACTCTTGTTCAGGCCAGAAAGCCTGTAACTAGAAAAATTTACCACAAAATATGGAAAAAATATATCTGTTGGTGTGAATCTAAAGGATTCCCTTGGGACAAGGTTAAGATTCCTAAGATTCTATCCTTTCTTCAAGAAGGATTGGAGAAAGGATTATCTGCAAGTTCCTTGAAGGGACAGATTTCTGCCTTGTCTGTGTTACTTCACAAAAAGCTGGCAGCTGTGCCAGATGTTCAAGCCTTTGTTCAGGCTCTGGTTAGAATCAAGCCTGTTTACAAACCTTTGACTCCTCCTTGGAGTCTCAACTTAGTTCTTTCAGTTCTTCAGGGGGTTCCGTTTGAACCCTTACATTCCGTTGATATTAAGTTATTATCTTGGAAAGTTTTGTTTTTGGTTGCAATTTCTTCTGCTAGAAGAGTTTCAGAATTATCTGCTCTGCAGTGTTCTCCTCCTTATCTGGTGTTCCATGCAGATAAGGTGGTTTTACGTACTAAACCTGGTTTTCTTCCAAAAGTTGTTTCTAACAAAAACATTAACCAGGAGATAGTCGTGCCTTCTTTGTGTCCGAAACCAGTTTCGAAGAAGGAACGTTTGTTGCACAATTTGGATGTTGTTCGCGCTCTAAAATTCTATTTAGATGCTACAAAGGATTTTAGACAAACATCTTCCTTGTTTGTTGTTTATTCTGGTAAAAGGAGAGGTCAAAAAGCAACTTCTACCTCTCTCTCTTTTTGGATTAAAAGCATCATCAGATTGGCTTACGAGACTGCCGGACGGCAGCCTCCTGAAAGAATCACAGCTCATTCCACTAGGGCTGTGGCTTCCACATGGGCCTTCAAGAACGAGGCTTCTGTTGATCAGATATGTAGGGCAGCGACTTGGTCTTCACTGCACACTTTTACCAAATTTTACAAGTTTGATACTTTTGCTTCTTCTGAGGCTATTTTTGGGAGAAAGGTTTTGCAAGCCGTGGTGCCTTCCATTTAGGTGACCTGATTTGCTCCCTCCCTTCATCCGTGTCCTAAAGCTTTGGTATTGGTTCCCACAAGTAAGGATGACGCCGTGGACCGGACACACCTATGTTGGAGAAAACAGAATTTATGTTTACCTGATAAATTACTTTCTCCAACGGTGTGTCCGGTCCACGGCCCGCCCTGGTTTTTTAATCAGGTCTGATAATTTATTTTCTTTAACTACAGTCACCACGGTATCATATGGTTTCTCCTATGCAAATATTCCTCCTTAACGTCGGTCGAATGACTGGGGTAGGCGGAGCCTAGGAGGGATCATGTGACCAGCTTTGCTGGGCTCTTTGCCATTTCCTGTTGGGGAAGAGAATATCCCACAAGTAAGGATGACGCCGTGGACCGGACACACCGTTGGAGAAAGTAATTTATCAGGTAAACATAAATTCTGTTTTTTGTAGTTTCTTGAGTAAGGAAAGGTCGATTCTGGAAATGTTGCTTAGGTTTGCATGGCAGGATTTGGAAAGAGCTTGGATATTTGAAGTGAATGTGAGTTCAGATTCAAATGTGACCCCAAGACAGTAGACCTGGGGTGAGGTGTTGAGAATAGTCTCCAACTGTAAGAGAAATGTCAGGTGTTGGATGTCTCTGAGGGGGGGGGGGGGGGGGATATGATGCAGCTCAGTTTTAGACCAATTAAATTGGAGGTTTGTGAACGTGTTAGTAAGTTTTGGACATATTATCAGCAGATTGCTTGCATAATAAAAGATACCGCTAAAATGTTTTACAGACGTATTTTTGCTTGAGTGCATTACCAAAATATGTCTATTCGAAAATTTAAAAAAAATTCATACATTTGTTTGGCTTTAATTTCCCAATAAATGTGCATTAACTGCATGTGATAGAATCTTATAAATATGGAATAATGTTAATTAAAATAATCAATAGTTGGTGGTCTGTAGCCCCTGTTTTTTATATATATATATATACTTAAATGTCTTTGTACTCTAGGCATATCCCGTGGTCCCAGCCCGGTCACCCTTGGAAACCAAGACACCTTGCCTGTTGCCGTGGCTTTGTCTGAGTCTGTCAATGCCTACTTTAAAGGAGCAGACCCTACAAAGTTAGTATACATTCTACAGGGAAGTATGAACTGCTTAAAATATCACCATCCTGCAAAGCATGACTTAAAAGGATAAAGTGTGCACTTTTAAGCAACTTTCTAATTTACTCCTATTATCAATTTTTCTTCGTTCTCTTGCTATAATTATTTGAAAAGTCCGGAATGTAAGCTAAAGAGCAGTGGTTCAGCACCCTGGATAGGGCTTGCTGATTGGTGTGTACATTTAGCCACCAATCAGCAAGCGCAACCCAGGTGCTGAACCAAAAATGGGCCGGCTCCTTAGCTTTGATTTATAGCATCCATTAGGCTTTATTTAGGTACTTTTTTTTTTTTTTTTTTTTGTATATACAATCAAAACTCTTATCTGCTTTTTAGAGTGATAGGTGTATTAGAAATCCACTACAGCTTTGTATGTCGCACATGTGATGATGCTATTTATGTCATAGGTTGACGTGTCATCATTTTGTGCCATTTTTTTGGCGCTAAAATTTCCAGCCAAAATTGCTGTTATAAGCTCCGCCCCCAGCTCATTCAGTGTTCTCAGGAAACATTTAGAGAGCTTTCATGAAGCATTTTATTAATCAGTTTTCTTTTTTTATACATTTTTGCTCAGTTTCCCATTCTCTCAAGCCTGTTATATATATCATATATAGGAGAATGGATATAAATTTGCAGAATTAATTTATTTTTTTCAATAGTAGTTTTTCCTTCTTAATATAAGGAGAGTCCATGGCTTCATTCCTTACTGTTGGGAAATACTGAACCTGGCCACCAGGAGGAGGCAAAGACACCCCAGCCAAAGGTTTAAATACCTCTTACACTTTCCCCTATCCCCCAGTCATTCTTTGCCTTTCGTCACAGGAGGATGGCAGAGAAGTGTCAGAAGATTCAAAGTTGTTCCTCAGGAGGGATACATGCATTTCGATATGGAACTGGAGTTTTAAGTAGTCTTGTCAGCCTCTCAGTGAGAGCATTGACAAAAGTTAGTCTGGAGATGCAGGGAGAGTCTTTCTGCGTACCTGTCCAGACTGCCTGCTAACAACTCCTTAAGCAACCAGTGTTGATGAGTTTCACTGTTTGTTTTCTTCACTCAAGTCCATGTCAGGAGCAATGCTACAAGACTGTCACACTTGAGAGGCTGTGTTTCTGTTCCACAGCACGGATTCTGGTAAGATCATTTACATTTTTACTTATGTTGAAATTGCTGAAGACAGGGTCACAGTGCGACTCCTTTTATCTTTATAGAATCATGGGTTAATATCTCCTGAGTGAGGTTATTGAACAGTGGGGATTAAACAAATGTGTTACTTTTATTTTATGCTGCTTTATGTGTGAGATTTATTTCTTCTATAAGATATGACGAGTCCACGGATTCATCCTTTACTTGTGGGATATTATCCTCCTGCTAACAGGAAGTGGCAAAGAGCACCACTGCAGAGCTGTCTATATAGCTCCTCCCTTGACTCCACCCCGCAGTCATTCTCTTTGCCTACTCTACGTACTAGGAAGGGTAAAGTGAAAGAGGTGATAAAATGTTAGTCTTTATTTTCTTCAAGCAAGAGTTTTTTATTTTAAATGGTACCGGTGTGTACTATTTTCCCTCAGGCAGCAGATGGATGAAGACTTCTGCCTGGAGGCTGATGATCTTAGCAGTTGTTACTAAGAGCCAGTGCAGTTCCCACAGAATGGCTGAGGAGTACTTAAGAAACTTCAGTGTGAGGAACGTTTCTCCAACATTGGTGTGTCCGGTCCACGGCGTCATCCTTACTTGTGGGAATATCTCTTCCCCAACAGGAAATGGCAAAGAGTCCCAGCAAAGCTGGCCATATAGTCCCTCCTAGGCTCCGCCCACCCCAGTCATTCTCTTTGCCGTGGCACAGGCAACATCTCCACGGAGATGGTTAAGAGTTTTTTGGTGTTTAAATGTAGTTTTTTATTCTTCTATCAAGTGTTTGTTATTTTAAAATAGTGCTGGTATGTACTATTTACTCTGAAACAGAAAAGGATGAAGATTTCTGTTTGTGAGAGGAAGATGATTTTAGCAGACAGTAACTAAAATCGATTGCTGTTTCCACATAGGACTGTTGAGATGAAGTAACTTCAGTTGGGGGAAACAGTTAGCAGACTTTTCTGCTTAAGGTATGACTAGCCATATTTCTAACAAGACCATATAATGCTGGAAGGCTGTCATTTCCCCTCATGGGGACCGGTAAGCCATTTTCTTAGTCAAGCAAACAGAATAAAGGGCTTAATATGGGCTATAAAACTGGTAGACACTTTTATGGGCTAAATCGATTGCTTTATTTGGGCATTTTATACATGTTTATGCTGATAATTCTCATTTATAAACTTGGGGAACGTTTTTTAACGGCAGGCACTATGTTAGACACCTTTTCCAGTCAGGGGGGCCTTCCCAGTTGTAGGCTGAGCCTCATTTTCGCGACATTACTGCGCAGTTGTTTTTTGAGAGCAAGACATGCAGATGCATGTGTGAGGATCTGAAAGTAGCTGGAAAAGTTTCTAGAAGGCGTCACTTGGTATCGTATTCCCCTCTGGGCTTGGTTAGGTCACAGCAAAGGCTATAGCTGGGACTGTATAGGGGTTAAATTTGTAAACGGCTCCGGTTCCGTTATTTTAAGGGTTAAAGCTCTGAAAATGTGTGCAATACTCTTAATGCTTTAAGACACTGTGGTGAAATTTTGGTAATTTTTGAACAATTCCTTCATACTTTTTCACATATTCATTAATAAAGTGTTTTCTGTTTAAAATTTAAAGAGACAGTAACGGTTTTGTTTTAAAACGTTTTTTGTGCTTTATTGACAAGTTTAAGCCTGTTTAACATGTCTGTGCCTTCGGATAAGCTATGTTCTATATGTATGAAAGCCAATGTGTCTCCCCATTTAAATTTGTGTGATAATTGTGCCATAGCGTCCAAACAAAGTAAGGACAATACTGCCACAGATAATGAAATTGCCCAAGATGATTCCTCAGATGAGGGGATTAAACATGATACTACATCATCTCCTACTGTGTCTACACCAGTTTTGCCCACGCAGGAGGCCCCTAGTACATCTAGCGCGCCAATGCTTATTACCATGCAACAATTGACGGCTGTAATGGATAACTCCATAGCAAATATTTTATCCAAAATGCCTACATATCAGAGAAAGCGCGATTGCTCTGTTTTAAACACTGAAGAGCAGGAGGGCGCTGATGATAATTGCTCTGTCATACCCTCACACCAATCTGAAGTGGCCATGAGGGAGGTTTTGTCAGATGGGGAAATTTCAGATTCAGGAAAAATTTCTCAACAAGCTGAACCTGATGTTGTGACATTTAAATTTAAATTAGAACATCTCCGCGCACTGCTTAAGGAGGTGTTATCTACTCTGGATGATTGTGACAACTTGGTCATTCCAGAGAAATTATGCAAGATGGACAAGTTCCTAGAGGTTCCGGTGCACCCCGACGCTTTTCCTATACCCAAGCGGGTGGCGGACATAGTGAATAAGGAGTGGGAGAAGCCCGGCATACCTTTTGTTCCCCCTCCTATATTTAAGAAATTATTTCCTATGGTCGACCCCAGAAAGGACTTATGGCAGACAGTCCCTAAGGTCGAGGGGGCAGTTTCTACTCTAAACAAGCGCACTACTATTCCTATCGAGGATAGTTGTGCTTTCAAAGATCCTATGGATAAAAAATTGGAGGGTTTGCTTAAAAAGATTTTTGTACAGCAAGGTTACCTTCTACAACCCATTTCGTGCATTGTTCCTGTCACTACAGCAGCGTGGTTCTGGTTCGAGGAACTAGAAAAGTCGCTCAGTAGAGAGACTCCATATGAGGAGGTTATGGACAGAGTTCACGTACTTAAGTTGGCTAACTCTTTTATTTTAGATGCCGCTTTGCAATTAGCTAGATTAGCGGCGAAAAATTCAGGGTTTGCAATCGTGGCGCGCAGAGCGCTTTGGCTAAAGTCTTGGTCAGGGGATGTGTCATCCAAGACAAAATTGCTTAACATCCCTTTCAAAGGTAAAACTCTATTTGGACCAGGATTGAAAGAGATTATCTCAGACATCACTGGGGGAAAGGGCCACGCCCTTCCACAAGATAGGCCTTTCAAGGCCAAGAATAAGTCTAATTTTCGTTCCTTTCGCAATTTCAGGAACGGACCGGCCTCTAATTCTGCATCCTCTAAGCAAGAGGGTAATGTCTCACAACCCAAACCAGCCTGGAAACCGATGCAAGGCTGGAACAAGGGTAAGCAGGCCAAGAAGCCTGCTGCTGCTAACAAAACAGCATGAAGGAGTAGCCCCCGATCCGGGACCGGATCTAGTTGGGGGCAGACTCTCTCTCTTTGCTCAGGCTTGGGCAAGAGATGTTCAGGATCCCTGGGCACTAGAAATAGTTTCTCAGGGTTATCTTCTGGAATTCAGGGAACTACCCCCAAGGGGAAGGTTCCACATGTCTCACTTATCCTTAAACCAAATAAAGAGACAGGCGTTCTTACATTGTGTAGAAGACCTGTTAAAGATGGGAGTGATACACCCAGTTCCACTAAAGGAACAAGGAATGGGATTTTATTCAAATCTGTTCGTAGTTCCCAAAAAAGAGGGAACTTTCAGACCAATTTTGGACTTGAAGATCCTAAACAAATTTCTCAGGGTACCATCGTTCAAGATGGAAACCATTCGAACGATTCTACCCACTATCCAGGAAGGTCAATTTATGACTACCGTGGATCTAAAGGACATCATCAGTTCCTAAGGTTCGCCTTTCTGGACAAACATGACCAGTTTGTGGCCCTCCCATTCGGGTTAGCCACTGCTCCAAGGATTTTCACAAAGGTACTAGGGTCCCTTCTAGCGGTTCTAAGAACGAGGGGCATTGCAGTAGTACCTTACTTGGACGACATACAGACATCGTTCTGGCCTTTCTCAGATCACACGGATGGAAGGTGAACATAGAAAAAAGTTCTCTGTCTCCGTCAACAAGAGTTCCCTTATTTAGAACAATAATAGATTCCTTAGAAATGAGGATTTTTCTGACAGAGGTCAGAAAGTCAAAACTTCTAAGCGCTTGTCAAGTTCTTCATTCTGTTCCACGTCCTTCCATAGCGCAGTGCATGGAAGTAGTAGGGTTGATGGTTGCAGCAATGGACATAGTTCCTTTTGCACGAATTCATCTAAGACCATTACAACTGTGCATGCTGAAACAGTGGAATGGGGACTATACAGACTTGTCTCCAATGATTCAAGTAAATCAGAAGACCAGAGATTCACTCCGTTGGTGGCTGACCCTGGACCATCTATCCCAGGGAATGAGCTTCCGCAGACCAGAGTGGGTCATTGTCACAACCGACGCCAGTCTAGTGGGCTGGGGTGCGGTCTGGGAATCCCTGAAAGCTCAGGGACTATGGTCTCGGGAAGAGTCTCTTCTCCCGATAAACATTCTGGAACTAAGAGCGATCTTCAATGCTCTCAGGGCTTGGCCTCAGCTAGCAAAGGCCAGATTCATAAGATTCCAATCAGACAACATAACGACTGTTGCGTATATCAATCATCAGGGGGGAACAAGGAGTTCCCTGGCGATGAAAGAGGTGACCAAAATAATTCAATGGGCGGAGGATCACTCCTGCCACCTATCTGAGATCCACATCCCAGGTGTGGAAAACTGGGAAGCGGATTATCTGAGTCGTCAGACTTTCCATCCGGGGGAGTGGGAACTCCACCCGGAGATCTTTGCCCAACTAACTCAATTATGGGGCATTCCAGACATGGATCTGATGGCGTCTCGTCAGAACTTCAAGGTTCCTTGCTACGGGTCCAGATCCAGGGATCCCAAGGCGACTCTAGTAGATGCACTAGTAGCACCTTGGACCTTCAACCTAGCTTATGTATTTCCACCGTTTCCTCTCATTCCCAGGCTGGTAGCCAGGATCAAACAGGAGAGGGCCTCTGTGATCTTGATAGCTCCTGCGTGGTCACGCAGGACTTGGTATGCAGACCTGGTGAATATGTCATCGGTTCCACCATGGAAGCTACCTTTGAGACAGGACCTTCTTGTTCAGGGTCCATTCGAACATCCAAATCTGGTCTCCCTCCAGCTGACGGCTTAGAGATTGAACGCTTGATTCTATCAAAGCGTGGGTTTTCAGATTCTGTGATAGATACTCTGGTTCAGGCCAGAAAACCGGTAACTAGAAAGATTTACCATAAAATATGGAAAAGATATATCTGTTGGTTTGAATTCAAAGGATTACCATGGAATAAGATAAAAATTCCTAAGATTCTCTCCTTTCTACAAGAAGGTTTGGAGAAAGGATTATCTGCAAGTTCTCTAAAGGGACAGATCTCTGCTTTATCTGTCTTACTACACAAAAGACTGGCAGCTGTGCCAGATGTTCAAGCATTTGTTCAGGCTCTGGTTAGGATCAAGCCTGTTTACAGACCTTTGACTCCTCCCTGGAGTCTAAATCTAGTTCTTTCAGTTCTTCAAGGGGTTCCGTTTGAACCTTTACATTCCATAGATATTAAGTTACTATCTTGGAAAGTTTTGTTTTTGGTTGCTATTTCTTCTGCTAGAAGAGTTTCAGAGTTATCTGCTCTGCAGTGTTCTCCGCCCTATCTGGTGTTCCATGCAGATAAGGTGGTTTTGCGTACTAAGCCTGGTTTTCTTCCAAAGGTTGTTTCTAACAAGAATATTAACCAGGAGATAGTTGTACCTTCTTTATGTCCGAATCCAGTTTCAAAGAAGGAACGTTTGTTACACAATTTGGACGTAGTCCGTGCTCTAAAATTCTATTTAGAGGCTACAAAAGATTTCAGACAAACATCTTCTTTGTTTGTTGTCTATTCTGGTAAAAGGAGAGGTCAAAAAGCGACTTCTACCTCTCTTTCCTTTTGGCTTAAAAGCATCATCCGATTGGCTTATGAGACTGCCGGACGGCAGCCTCCTGAAAGAATCACAGCTCACTCCACTAGGGCTGTGGCTTCCACATGGGCCTTCAAGAACGAGGCTTCTGTTGACCAGATATGTAAGGCAGCGACTTGGTCTTCACTGCACACTTTTGCCAAATTTGACAAATTTGATACTTTTGCTTCTTCGGAGGCTATTTTTGGGAGAAAGGTTTTGCAAGCCGTGGTGCCTTCCGTTTAGGTAACCTGATTTGCTCCCTCCCTTCATCCGTGTCCTAAAGCTTTGGTATTGGTTCCCACAAGTAAGGATGACGCCGTGGACCGGACACACCAATGTTGGAGAAAACAGAATTTATGCTTACCTGATAAATTACTTTCTCCAACGGTGTGTCCGGTCCACGGCCCGCCCTGGTTTTTTAATCAGGTCTGATGAATTATTTTCTCTAACTACAGTCACCACGGTACCATATGGTTTCTCCTATATTTTTCCTCCTGTCCGTCGGTCGAATGACTGGGGTGGGCGGAGCCTAGGAGGGACTATATGGCCAGCTTTGCTGGGACTCTTTGCCATTTCCTGTTGGGGAAGAGATATTCCCACAAGTAAGGATGACGCCGTGGACCGGACACACCGTTGGAGAAAGTAATTGATCAGGTAAGCATAAATTCTGTTTTTTCATGCTATAAGCAGTGAGGTATGTTCAGTCATTTTTTTTCTGGAGAGACTGGGTTATTTCAGAATTGGCTGACAGTATCCCCATGAGGGAGAGGGTAAGCAGTAATCCTAAAGAGGGGTATTACTGAGTTTGCATATATGGGCTATAAAAAAATGGTTGACACTGATGTTAGAATGTTTGTGGGCAAACGTTTACATGTCTGGGAGTGCAGATAACATTTTTAATTGAGAGACGTTTTTATGCTTTATTGAGATGGGTACACACGGCTTAATTTATGGTTATATGAACCCACATGGCTAGGTTTTAGACCGCTCTGGTGCGGTTAATTTAGGCTGGGAGACATCGAGTGAGATGGGCGGGGCCTATTTTTGCACCTCAGTTGCACAGTTTTTCTCAGGCAAGCAGCAAGCTCCAAATCCGGTGGGCCTTTGTGAGCTGTATTGGGCCAAATCGAAGGTTTAACCCGGTTTTACAGACCCCTGAGGGCAGGTAGGCGCCACAGCAGGGCTGTGGCGAGGTGCAGGGGGTGCTTTTTATTGAAATAAACGTTTTATAATTTTCCGTTATCTCTTGTAAGGTGTATCCAGTCCCCGGATTCATCCATTACTTGTGGGATATTCTCCTTCCCAACAGGAAGCTGCAAGAGGACACCCACAGCAGAGCTGTCTATATAGCTCCTCCCGTAACTGCCACTCCCAGTCATTCTCTTGCAGCTGTCGACAAGAAAGGAAGTATCAAGAGATATGTGGTGAATTAGTGTAGTTTATCTTCAATCAAAAGTTTGTTATTTTTAAACGGTACCGGCGTTGTACTGTTTTTACCTCAGGCAGAAATTAGAAGAAGAGTTCTGCCTGAGGTTTTTGATGATCTTAGCAGGTTGTAACTAAGGTCCACTGCTGTTCTCACACTTAACTGAAGAGTATGGGAAAACTTCAGCTGGGGGAATGGCCTGCAGAATTAACTGCTCTGAGGTATGTTCAGTATATTTTTTTCTAGAGAGATAAGGTCTAGAAAATGCTGACAGTGCCTGATATATTTAAGGTAAGCCTGATTACAGTGTAAGCCTTGCGCACCACGTGACCGGGAGTGGTCACACTTTAGTTTTCTTTTCCCTGACCAAGCTAGCTGTCAGAGAAGTCACTTCTTCTCTGGTTGCCTGGGTCTAGGAGGTGGTGAGTGCCCCAGTCATTGGGGGTATAAAGGTGCTGTTTTTGTGAGAAATAAAAAGTTAATTTATTTGTATCCTACTGTTAGCGCAAGCTATGTCTATATTGTGAGGAAGCCTTGGTGTGCCCGCCCTCTCAACTATGTTCCATATGCTCAACAAGGTTATTATGTCTAAGAAGGTTAACCCCTTTAGTACTACTGAGTTGTCCACCTCTGAGGACTCGCCGTCCCGTGAGGTGCATACCCATCAGTCATCTCCATTGTCACATGCAGCTTCCCGTAGGATGCCTGAGCCTCCGTCTGGAGGGATCCTTTTACCATCAGACTTTACCGTGCATTTAAAGACGGCGGTGTCTGAGGCCCTTACTGCTTTACCTCGCCCTGCTAAGCACCAGCGAAAGGTTAAACATAGCTCTCCGGTCCAGGGACACCCAGTGATTTGTCTGTCTTTCAAGTATCCCAGGATGGGTCACACTCTGAATCTGCTACCTCTAGGCCTCCGGCTGCGGAGGAGCCAGTCTTTAGATTTAAAATTGAACAATTACGTTTTCTTCTAAAGAAGGTTTTGTCAGCATTAGAGTGTACGAGGACAGGGTAGCGCTGCTAACTTTTCCTGCACCTGTAAAAATTGCGAACATTTTTAAGAACGAATGGGATAGAATTGGATCTTCCTTTCCCCTTTGTCTTTAAAAAATTGTTCCCGGACTCAGCTGGAGTTGTGGGGTTCCGTCCCTAAGGTGGATGGCACTATCTGCATGTTAGCTAAGCGTACTACTATCCCTCTTGAGGATTGCTTGTCTTTCAGAGAGCCGATGGATAAGAAGATGGAAACTTTTCTCAGAAAAATGTTTCAGCATATGGGATATTTATTTCAATCGGCAGCGGGTGTTGCCTCGGTTGCTGGAGCTGAGGCCTACTGGTGCGACTCCTTAGCAGATTTGATCAAGGTGGAGGGTCCCCTTGATGTTATCCAAGAAAGAATTAAAGGGCCAATGTAAGTAAATATTTTCTATGCCTGTTACTAACTACCCCCCCAAATACGCTTTTTATCAATAGCATTTCATTAACATATCTCTACCGTATATCAGAAATCTTGTCTGCAAATTTAATTGTTTTCCAAACCCACTCCGTGGGTATCCTTTGCTCTGTACCAATCCGTTTACAATACCTAGGTTTCAAAATGGCGCTTTAAACACACAGTTATTGGTTTAAGTATTTTGAACATGCAGTGCTGAAAATAGTGGACAGGATAACGTGACATCATCGGCGAATAAAAGATATAACTTTTAGAACGTTATGAAACTTTGTTTTGGAGAAAATATAGGTCAGTAGGTTTTAAATAATGTTTATTAACTTTAATATGTTAGTTGTTTAGCTTAAAAATTATAACAGAAAGTAATCCTTTAAGGCTTTGACATTTGCTAATTCTTTTATCTGTGATGCAAACATGCAGATTATTCGCCTGAATACTAAAATCTCTGGTTTCTTAGTGCCGACACGTCGGGCGCTCTGGCTGAATTAATGTTCTGTGGACATGACTTCTAAGACTAGACTGCTTTCCCTCCCCTTTAAGGGAAACATTTTATTTGGTCCAGGCTTGGACTCCATTATTTCCACATTTGCAGGTGGCAAGGGTGCCTTCCTACCGCAGGATAAAAAGAGCAAATCTAAGGAACAAGGATCTCATTTTCGTTCTTTTCGCTCTGAAAAGTCCCAACGTCAGCAGTCTTTTAAGCCCGAGCAAACCAAGAGCACTTGGAAGCTGGCTGAAACCTGGAATAAATCCAAGAAGCACAAGAACAAATCGGCATGAAAGGGCGGCCCCCGATCCAGAGCTGGATCGTGTAGGGGGCAGACTGTCATGGTTTTCAGACGCTTGGTCCAGGGACGTGCTGGATCCGTGGGTCCTGGAGGTCATAGCTCAGGGATACAAGATAGGTTTCAAATCTCATCCACCCAAGGGCAGATTTCTCCTCTCAAGCCTGTCTTTCAAACCAGAAAAGAGAGAAGCCTTTCTGGGGTGCATGCGGGTTCTGTCCTCCTTAGGGGTCAATGTCCCGGTTCCTATCGCAGAAAAAGGTTTGGGATATTACTCAAACCTGTTTGTGGTCCCAAAGAAGGAGGGAACTTTCTGCCCAATTCTGGACCTAAAGTGCTTAAACAAGTTTCTAAATGTCCCTTCGTTCAAGATGGAGAGAACAAGGTCCATTCTTCCTCTAGTTCAGGAAGGACAGTTCATGAACACTATAGATCTGAAGGATGCCTAACTTCATGTTCCAATCCACAGGCACCACTTCCAAATCCTAAGGTTTGCGTTCCTGGATCAGCACTTCCAGTTCATTGCACTTCCGTTTGGTCTAGGTACAGCACCAAGAATCTTTACAAAGGTTCTAGGGGCTCTCTTGGCCGTCGCCAGAACCCAAGGTATAGCAGTAGCTCCCTACTTGGATGACATTCTGGTTCAAGCACCATCCTTTCGTCTAGTGGAGGACCATTTTGGTATATCTTCTCTCACTTCTTCGATCACATGGATGGAAGATAAACTTAAAGAAGAGTTCTTGTATTCCAAGCACCAGGTTAGAATTCCTGGGTACTATAATAGTTTCTATATCCATGAGGATATTTCTAACTGACCAGAGACGGTGCAAGCTGGCTTTGGCATGTCTTGCCCTCCGGACCTCCTTAAGGCCATCAGAAAGTGGCAAAGAGAGCACCACAGCAGAGCTGTCTATATAGCTCCTCCCCTAACTCCACCCCCCAGTCATTCTCTTTGCCGGCTCTAAGCAATAGGAAGGGTAAAGTGACTGTGCTGACAAAAATGTTAGTTTTTATTTTTTCAAGCAAGAGTTTATTTTAAATGGTACCGGTGTGTAATATTTACCCTCAAGCAGAAAAGGGATGAAGATTTCTGCATGGAGGATGATGATCTTAGCATTTTGTAACTAAGATCCACTGCTGTTCCCACAGAGGCTGAGGAGTACAGGAAACTTCAGTTGGGGAACGGTTTGCATGCTATGCTGCACTGAGGTATGTTCAGTCATTTTTTTCTAGAAGCACTGTGATATTTCAAGAAAAGGCTGACAGTATCCCCATGAGGGGAAGGGTAAGCTGTATTCAGAGACTTAGTGTGGAATTACCAGCTTGCATAAGGGCTAAATTAATCCTGGTTGACACATATTTGGTTAAGAAGGCTAACGTTTTATTCTAGTATTGGAAAATGTTTTTGAGGGACTTTTGGAGGTTCATTTGGCTTATTTAAGGTTTTTTAACCCACATGGCTAGCTTGAAACACTTTAGTGTGTTTCTTTAAGGCCCCACAGACATCGAGTGAGGTGGGAGGGGCCTATTTTCGCGCCTCAGATGCGCAGTTGTTTTTTCATTGCAAGTCATCAAGCTGCTACACCGGAGGGTCCTGCTGTAATTTGAGTGCCAAAAAGAAGTATTTTTCCCCACAAAATCAACCCCTAAGAGCAGGTAGGCGCCACAGCAGAGCTGTGGCAAGGAGCTGACTGTTTTTTTCCGGTTTTTGACGTTTGTCAATCCGGTTTTTACATTAAGGGGTTAAATGTTTATTTTGCTGGTGGGGCAATCTTACTAAAGCTTTATGAATACACTGTAAAAATTTCGCTGCATTTTTAGACTTTTTTGCAGAACGTGTGCACTTTTTTTCTCTTAAAGGCACAGTACCATTTTTTTCTAATTGTTGTTTTTACTTTGAATAAAGTTTTTTCCAAGCTTGCTTGTTTCATTACTAGCCTTTTAAACATGCCTGGCATCAAGGAAACTCCTTGTTCAATATGTTTAGAAGCCATTGTGGAACCCCCTCTTAGAATGTGTCCCACTTGTACTGATATGTCTATAAATTTTAAAGAGCATATTGTAGCCCTTAAAAATGTAGCGCTAGAGGATTCTCAGACAGAAAGAAATGAGGTTATGCCATCTAGTTCTCCCCAAGTGTCACAACCAGTAACGCCCGCACAAGTGACGCCAAGTACCTCTAGTGCATCTACTTCATGGCCGCAGTTATGAATACTACCCTCACTGAGGTTTTATCTAAACTGCCTGGGTTACAAGGGAAGCGTGATAGCTCTGGGTTAAGAACAAATGCTGGGCCTTCTGACTCTTTAGTAGCCGTATCCGATATACCCTCACAATGTTCTAAAGTAGGGGTAAGGGATTTGCTGTCTGAGGGAGAGATTTCTGTGAGAAGGGGGGTGGGGTAAGTGCGCTAAAAAAAGCTAAAGGTATCAGAACAAAGTTTTGTTTTTCTTAGTGATCATTAGTGTTAAATTAATATTTGAAGATTGTTTATACTTGGCTATGTTTAAACAATGGTGAAAATAAAAAATAAATAAAAAAAAAATGTGATTTTTTTTTAAATATATATGTGCTAAAATTGCTAAAATAAAAATGAGTTAATTTGTAGCATAAAACAATTGTAGAGAGAAAAGTGTTGTTCTTTAGATTTTATGTGCTAAGATTAGGAGTGGATTTAAACTTCTCTAAGTGATATCATAAAAATGGTGCTAAAAATGTTACTAAAAAAGTAATGTGAATAAATGTATCGTTAACAGTGTTTACAATTTATTATGTGTGAAAACTCCTTGCATAGGATAATACAGAACTTAGAAACTAAGTAGTAAAAAAGTGGAATATCAATAGCAATATTTGAGATTATAACTTTTCCATAACTGCAGACTCAATGCAGAGAACTGTTTGCAGAAAAAGATCTAAGTGACTGTGCCTACTACAGATGATGACATCTGAATCCTAAATCAACTTTTAATCAATCTCTGAGGTAACCTGGGTTATTCTGCTATGTTTTGAATCATCAATATTTGAGTTTAACCTATCCCTGCGTGCATTGGCACTAGGTGCAGGGTGTAATACTAACTGGCACACAAAGAACCTATCTCCCAAATTATACCTGGATACAACATACACTCCAACTGTGAATTTCTTCTTTTTTTGACAACCGGCAAATATACCAGTGACGTCAGACGCCAAGATCCATGCGGCGTACTGACTCAGCTGAGAGATAGCCGACGGACACAGGCTCCAGAAGTTCTTCCAGGATTCAGAAAAAGTAAGCTTTACAATTTGACTTTACCACAATTGAAGGGAGTGTGTAATCACCCCTAGAAAACATACCTCTGTTTGTCATTACAACCTACTACGGAACTTGTATAGAGACCCTGTAATTTTTGGTGATAAAATTCACTCCGGATAACGAATCTACTATAATAATAGTCATTACGAGAGTTAACAATATAAGATTTAACTGTGCTTACATGATATACAGTTTTTGACTATCTGCTGACAACTACAGAGATCGTTTTATTTAGATGTTTTAGGTTTTAGAGAATTTTTAGGTTGTGCAATTGGGGAGACGTCCCCTTTTCTAATTGTTATATTGTAAAACTTTTTATTCGATAATAAATATGTAAGATTTTTACATCTGTGTGCATTTACTGTATAAGGGCTATCTGATAGGTTCCTTGGAACCTGCCATTTTTCAGTTTTGGACCCATAAATATATAATCTCAAATATTGCTATTGATATTCCACTTTTTTACTACTCAGTTCTGTATTACCCTATGCAAGGAGTTTTCACACATAATAAATTGTAAACACTGTTAACGATACATTTATTCACATGACTTTTTTAGTAACATTTTTAGTAAAATTTTTATGATATCACTTAGAGAAGTTTAAATCCACTCCTAATCTTAGCACATAAAATCTAAAGAACAACACTTTTCTCTCTACAATTGTTTTATGCTACAAATTAACTAATTTTTATTTTAGCAATTTTAGCACATATATTTAAAAAAAATCAATTTTTATTTTTTTTTATTTTTTTTTCACCATTGTTTAAACATAGCCAAGTATAAACAATCTTCAAATATTAATTTAACACTAATGATCACTAAGAAAAACAAAACTTTGTTCTGATACCTTTAGCTTTTTTTAGCGCACTTTCCCCACCCCCCTTCTCACTCAAACAACACTGAGAAGAACGAAGGATCTTCTCATTCTGTAAGTGTGTGGTATCTCCTTTGTACCAGCGCTCTACTGTCACCCCACAGATCACGGAGAGATTTCTGATTCAGGTAAGACGCTCCCTCAGACAGACTCTGATATGACGGCCTTTAAATTTAAGCTAGAACACCTCCGCTTGTTGCTCAAGGAGGTTTTAGCGACTCTGGTTGATTGTGACCCTATTGTGGTTCCAGAGAAATTGTGTAAAATGGACAAATACCTAGAGGTTCCTGTTTACACTGATGTTGTTTCCGGTCCCTAAGAGGATTGCGGACATTGTTGCTAAGGAGTGGTATAGACCAGGTATTCCGTTCGCTCCCCCTCCTGTTTTTAAGAAAATGTTTCCCATATCTGACACCATGCGGGACTCGTGGCAGACGGTCCCTAAGGTGGAGGGAGCTATTTCTACTCTGGCTAAGCGTACAACTATACCTATTGAAGACAGTTGTGCTTTCAAAGATCCTATGGATAAAAAAATTTTGTTCATCAAGGTTTTCTTCTCCAACCTATTGCGTGCATTGTTCCTGTAACTACTGCAGCTGCTTTTTGGTTCGAGGCTCTGGAAGAGGCTCTTCAGGTGGAGTCCCCATTAGATGATATTCTGGATAGAATTAAGTCTCTTAATCTGGCTAATTCTTTCATTACAGATGCCGCTTTTCAACTTGCTAAATTAGCGGCAAAGGATTCAGGTTTTGCCAATTTAGCGCGTAGAGTGTTATGGCTTAAGTCCTGGTCAGCTGATGTGTCATCAAAATCTAAGCTTTTGAACATCCCTTTCAAAGGAAAGACCCTATTCGGGCCTGAACTGAAGGAGATTATTTCAGACATCACTGGAGGGAAAGGCCATGCCCTCCCTCAGGATAAAACAAATAAAATGAGGACCAAACAAAATAATTTTTGTTCTTTTCGAAACTTCAAGGGTGGTCCGGCTTCCTCTTCCCCTGCTGCAAAGGGGGAACTCTGCTCAATCCAAGTCAGTCTGGAGACCTAACCAGGCTTGGAACAAGAGTAAACAGGCCAAGAAGCCTGCAGCTGCCTCCAAGACAGCAGGGAGGGGTAGCCCCCGATCTGGGACCGGATCTGGTAGGGGGCAGACTCTCTCTCTTCTCTCAGGCTTGGGCAAGAGATGTTCAAGATTCCTGGGCTTTAGAGATTGTTTCCAAGGGATATCTTCTGGACTTCAGATTCCACCATCAAGGGGGAGATTTCACCTTTCTCAATTGTCTGCAAACCAGACAAAAAGAGAGGCGTTCTTACGCTGTGTAGAAGACCTACATACCATGGGAGTGATTCACCCAGTTCCAAAAGCGGAACAAGGGCTAGGGTTTTACTCAAACCTGTTTGTAAAAATTATAAAAAAAAATTATATGTGCATTTCCCAAAATGAAACTGACAGTCTGTAAAAAAGGAAATATACTGATAAACCTGAATCATGGCAAATATTATATTTAGAACTTTACATTTAAAGTGCCAAACCATAGCTAAGAGTGTCTTAATAAAGGAAAACATACTTACCAAAAGACACTCATCTACATAAAGTAGATAGCCAAACCAGTACTGAATCGAGAATCAGTAGAGGTAATAGTATATAAGAGTATATCGTCGATCTGAAAAGGGAGGTAGGAGATGAATCTCTACAACCGATAACAGAGAACCTATAAAATAGATCCCCGTTAGGATGGCCATTGCATTCAATAGGTAATACTCCCTTCACGTCTCTGTCATTCACTGCACTCTGAGAGGAACCGGGCTTCAGCATGAGAAGCGCATATCAACGAAGAAATCTAGCACAAACTTACTTCACCACCTCCATAGGAGGCAAAGTTTGTAAAAACTGAATTGTAGGTGTGGTGGGGGTGTATTTATAGGCATTTTGAGGTTTGGGAAACTTTGGCCCTCCTGGTAGGAATGTATATCCCATATGTCACTAGCTCATGGACTCTTGCCAATTACATGAAAGAAAAGAAGGAACTTTCAGACCAATCTTGGATCTCAAGATTCTAAACAAATTAATCAGAATCTCATCTTTCAAGATGGAGACTATTCAGACTATTCTGCCACTGATCCAGGAGGGTCAAAATATGACCACCATGGAATTATAGGATGCGTATCTGCATATCCCTATTCACAGAGATCATTACCAATTTCTCAGGTTTGCCTTTCTGGACTGGCGCCTTATCTAGACGAGCCAAGTCTCACACGGACATCGTGTTGGCTTTTCTGAGATCTCATGGGTGGAAGGTGAACATTAAAAAGAGTTCTCTTTCCCCCCTCACAAGAGTTTCCTTCCTAGCGACTCTGATAGACTCGGTAGAAATGAAAATATTTCTGATGGAGGTCAGGAAATCAAAGCTTGTAACCACCTGCCGAGCTCTTCATTCCATTCCTCGGCCGTCAGTGGCTCAGTGTATGGAGGTAATCAGACTAATGGTAGCGGCAATGGACATAGTTCCATTTGCTCGCCTACACCTTAGACCACTGCAACTATGCATGCTCGAACAGTGGAATGGGGATTATGCAGATTTATCTGGATCAGGAGACCAGAGATTCTCTTCTCTGGTGGTTGTCACAGGTTCACCTGTCCCGGGGAATGTTTTTCCGCAGGCCAGAGTGGGTCATAGTATCGACAGATGCCAGCCTCCTGGGCTGGGGTGCAGTCTGGAACTCCCTGAAAGCACAGGGTTTATGGACTCGGGAGGAGGCTCTCCTCCCGATAAACATTGTAGAACTGAGAGCGATATTCAATGCGCTTCAGGTGTGGCCTCAACTGGCTGTGACCAAATTCATCAGATTTCAGTCGGACAACATCACGACTGTAGCTTATATCAATCATCAAAGGGCAACACAGAGTTCTCTAGCGATGATAGAGGTTTCCAAGATAATCCGATGGGCAGAGACTCACTCTTGCCATCTTTCAGCAATCCATATCCCAGGGATAGAGAACTGGGAGGCGGATTTCCTAAGTCGTCAATCTTTTCATCCGGGGGAGTGGGAGCTCCATCCGGAGGTATTTGCCCAACTGATTCAGCTATGGGGCACACCAGAATTGGATCTCATGGCGTCTCGCCAGAACGCCAAGCTTCCTTGTTACGGGTCCAGGTCAAGGGATCCCCAGGCAGTACTGATAGATGCTTTAGCAGTGCCCTGGTCCTTCAACCTGGCTTATGTGTTTCCACCATTCCCTCTCCTTCCTCGTCTGATTGCCAGAATTAAGCAGGAGAGAGCTTCGATGATTTTGATAGCACCTGCGTGACCACGCAGGACTTGGTATGCAGATCTGGTGGGCATGTCATCCGTTCCACCATGGACTCTGCCGCTGAGACAGGACCTTCTGATTCAGGGTCCATTCAAGCATCCAAATCTAATTTCTCTGCATCTGACTGCTTGGAGATTGAACGCTTCACTTTATCAAAGCGTGGAGTCGGTCATTGATACCTTGATTCAGGCTAGAAACCCTATCACCAGGAAAATCTATCATAAGATATGGCGTAAATATCTTTATTGGTGTGAATCCAAGGGTTACTCATGGAGTAAGATCAGGATTCCTAGGATATTATCTTTTCTCCAAGAAGGATTGGAGAAGGGATTATCAGCTAGGGACAGATATCTGCTTTGTCTATTCTTTTACACAAGCGCCTGGCAGATGTTCCAGACGTTCAGGCGTTTTGTCAGGCTTTAGTTAGAATTAAGCCTGTGTTTAAACCTGTTGCTCCGCCATGGAGTTTAAATTTAGTTCTTAAAGTTCTTCAAGGGGTTCCGTTTGAACCTATGCAAGTTTAGTAGCTATCTCTTCGGCTCAAAGAGTCTATGAATTATCTGCTTTACAGTGTGACTCACCTTATCTTGTTTTCCATGCGGATAAGGTGGTTTTGCGTACCAAACCTGGATTCCTTCCTAAGGTTGTTTCTAATAGGAATATCAATCAGGAGATTGTGGTTCCTTCTCTGTGTCCTAATCCTTCTTCCAAGAAGGAACGTCTTTTGCACAACCTAGACGTGGTTCGTGCTTTAAAGTTCTATTTGCAAGCAACTAAAGATTTCCGTCAAACATCTTCGTTGTTTGTTGTCTATTCTGGAAAGCGGAGAGGTCAGAAAGCTACGGCAGCCTCTCTTTCTTTTTGGCTGAAAAGCATCATCCGTTTGGCTTATGAGACTGCTGGCCAGCAGCCTCCTGAAAAGATTACAGCTCACTCTACTAGAGCGGTGGCTTCCACATGGGCTTTTAAAAATGAGGCTTCTGTTGAACAGATTTGTAAGGCGGCGACTTGGTCTTCGCTTCATACATTTTACATTTTTGATACTTTCGCTTCTTCGGAGGCTATTTTTGGGAGAAAGGTTCTACAAGCAGTGGTGCCTTCCGTTTAGGTACCTGTCTTGTCCCTACCTTCATCCGTGTCCTAAAGCTTTGGTATTGGTATCCCATAAGTATTGGATGAATCTGTGGCCTCTATACATCTTGCAAGAGAAAACAAAATTTATGCTTACTTGATAAATTTCTTTCTCTTGCGATGTATCGAGTCCACGGCCCGCCCTGTCTATTTAAGACAGGTAGTATATTTTATTAAAAAACTTCAGTCACCTCTGCACCATATAGTTTCTCCTTTTTCTTCCTAACCTTCGGTCGAATGACTGGGGGGTAGAGTTAGGAGAGGAGCTATATAGACAGCTCTGCTGTGGGTGCTCTCTTTGCCACTTCCTTTTGGGAAGGAGAATATCCCACAAGTATTGGATGAATCCGTGGACTCGATACATCGCAAGAAAAAGAAATTTATCAGGTAAGCATAAATTATGTTTTCTCTTGTTAAGTGTATCCAGTCCACGGATCATCCATTACTTATGGGGTATTCTCCTTCCCAACAGGAAGTTGCAAGAGGATCACCCACAGCAGAGCTGCTATATAGCTCCTCCCCTCACTGCCATATCCAGTCATTCTCTTGCAACTCTCAACAAAGATGGACGTAGTAAGAGGAGAGTGGTGTATTATAGTTAGTTTTTTAACTTCAATCAAAAGTTTATTTTTAAATGGTACCGGAGTGTACTGTTTTATCCCAGGCAGCATTAGAAGAAGAATCTGCCTGTGATTTCTATGATCTTAGCAGAAGTAACTAAGATCCACTGCCGTTCTCACATATTCTGAGGAGTGAGGTAACTTCAGAGGGGGAATGGCGTGCAGGTTTTCCTGCAATAAGGTATCTGCAGTTAACATATTTCTAGGGATTTGCTAGAAAAATGCTGCTGATACCGGATTAATGTAAGTTAAGCCTTAAATGCAGTGATAGCGACTGGTATCAGGCTTATTAACAGAGATACATACTCTTATAAAAATGTAATATAAAACGTTTGCTGGCATGTTTAATTGTTTTTATATATGTTTGGTGACAAAACTTATTGGGGCCTAGTTTTTTTTCCACATGTCTGGCTTGATTTTTGCCTAGAAACAGTTTCCTGGGGCTCCCCTGAGAGACATTCAGCTTCCTTCTGCATGATACAGGACATCTCTGAAGGGCTCAAAAGGCTTCAAAGTCGTGTTTGAGGAGGGTAACAACCACAGTAGACCTGTGGCAGTTGTTGTGACTGTGTTTTAAAAACGTTTTTGTCATTTATTATTCCGTTTTTGGTATTAAGGGGTTAATCATCCATTTGCAAGTGGGTGCAATGCTCTGCTAACTTGTTACATACACTGTAAAAATTTCGTTAGTGTAACTGCCTTTTTTCACTGTTATTTCAAATTTTGTCAAAATTTGCTTCTCTTAAAGGCACAGTAACGTTTTTTATATTGCTTGTTAACTTGCTTTAAAGTGTTTTCCAAGCTTGCTAGTCTCATTGCTAGTCTGTACAAACATGTCTGAAACAGAGGATACTTGTTCATTATGTTTAAAAGCCATGGTGGAGCCCCATAGGAGAATGTGTACTAAATGTATTGATTTCACCTTAAACAGTAAAGATCAGTCTTTATCTATAAAAGAATTGTTACCAGAGGGGTCTGTCGAGGGGGAAGTTATGCCGACTAACTCTCCCCACGTGTCGGAGCCTTCACCTCCCGCTCAAGGGACGCACGCTAATATGGCGCCAAGTACATCAGGGACGCCCATAGCGATTACTTTGCAGGACATGGCTGCAGTCATGAATAATACCCTGTCAGAGGTATTAGCCAGATTGCCTGAATTGAGAGGCAAGCGCCATAGCTCTGGGGTTAGACGAGATACAGAGCGCGTAGTTGCTGTAAGAGCCATGTCTGATACTGCGTCACAATATGCAGAACCTGAGGACGGAGAGCTTCAGTCTGTGGGTGACGTCTCTGAATCAGGGAGACCTAATTCAGAGATTTCTAATTTTAAATTTAAGCTTGAGAACCTCCGTGTATTGCATGCGGAGGTATTAGCTGCTCTGAATGACTGTGACACAATTGCAGTGCCAGAGAAATTGTGTAGGCTGGATAAATACTATGCAGTGCCGGTGAGTACTGATGTTTTTCCAATACCTAAAAGGCTTACAGAAATTATTAGTAAGGAGTGGGATAGACCTGGTGTGCCCTTTTCCCCACCTCCTATATTTAGAAAAATGTTTCCAATAGATGCCACTACACGGGACTTATGGCAGACAGTCCCTAAGGTGGAGGGAGCAGTTTCTATTTTAGCAAAGCGTACCACTATCCCGGTTGAGGACAGTTGTGCTTTTTCAGATCCAATGGATAAAAAAATAGAGGGTTACCTTAAGAAAATGTTTATTCAACAAGGTTTTATTTTACAGCCCCATGCATGCATTGCGCCTTTCACTGCTGCAGCGGCGTTCTGGTTTGAGGCCCTGGAAGAGGCCATCCATACAGCTCCATTGACTGAAATTATTGGCAAGCTTAGAACACTTAAGCTAGCTAACTCATTTGTTTCTGATGCCATTGTTCATTTGACTAAACTAACGGCTAAGAATTCCGGATTTGCCATCCAGGCGTGTAGGGCGCTATGGCTCAAATCCTGGTCAGCTGATGTGACTTCAAAGTCTAAATTACTCAACATTCCTTTCAAAGGGCAGACCTTATTCGGGCCTGGTTTGAAAGAAATTATTGCTGACATTACTGGAGGTAAGGGTCATACCCTTCCTCAGGACAGGGCCAAATCAAGGGCCAAACAGTCTAATTTTCGTGCCTTTTGAAATTTCAAGGCAGGTGCAGCATCAACTTCCTCCGCTTCAAAACAAGAGGGAACTTTTGCTCAATCCAAGCAGGCCTGGAAACCTAACCAGTCCTGGAACAAGGGCAAGCAGGCCAGAAAGCCTGCTGTTGCCTCTAAGACAGCATGAAGGAGCGGCCCCCTATCCGACAACGGATCTAGTAGGGGGCAGACTCTCTCTCTTCGCCCAGGCGTGGGCAAGAGATGTTCAGGATCCCTGGGCGTTGGAGATCATATCTCAGGGATATCTTCTGGACTTCAAAGCTTCTCCTCCACAAGGGAGATTTCACCTTTCAAGATTATCTGCAAACCAGATAAAGAAAGAGGCATTCCTAAGCTGCGTACAAGATCTCCTTGTAATGGGAGTGATCCATCCAGTTCCGCGGACGGAACAAGGACAGGGGTTTTATTCAAATCTGTTTGTGGTTCCCAAAAAAGAGGGAACCTTCAGACCAATTTTGGATCTAAAGATCCTAAACAAATTCCTCAGAGTTCCGTCATTCAAGATGGAAACTATTCGAACCATTTTACCCATGATCCAAGAGGGTCAGTGCATGACGACAGTGGACTTAAAGGATGCCTACCTTCACATTCCGATTCACAAGAATCATCATCGGTTCCTGAGGTTTGCCTTTCTAGACAGGCATTACCAATTTGTAGCTCTTCCATTCGGGTAGGCTACAGCCCCAAGAATTTTTACAAAGGTTCTGGGCTCACTTCTGGCGATCCTAAGACCGCGAGGCATAGCGGTGGCTCCTTACCTGGACGACATCCTGATACAGGCGTCAAGCTTTCAAATTGCCAAATCTCATACAGAGATAGTTCTGGCATTCCTGAGGTCGCATGGGTGGAAAGTGAACAAAGAAGAGTTCTCTATCTCCTCTCACAAGGGTTTCCTTTCTAGGGACTCTAATAGATTCTGTAGAAATGAAAATTTACCTGACGGAGTCCAGGTTATCAAAACTTCTAAATGCTTGCCGTGTTCTACACTCCATTCCGCGCCCCACGGTGGCTCAGTGCATGGAAGTAATCAGCTTAATGGTAGCGTTGATGGACATAGTGCCATTTGCGCGCCTGCATCTCAGACCGCTGCAATTATGCATGCTCAGTCAGTGGAATGGGGATTACACAGATTTGTCCCCTCTACTAAATCTGGATCAGGAAACCAGAGATTCTCTTCTCTGGTGGTTATCTCGGGTCAATCTGTCCAAGGGTATGACCTTCCGCAGACCAGATTAAACAATTGTAACAACAGATGCCAGCCTTATAGGTTGGGGTGCAGTCTGGAACTCCCTGAAGGCTCAGGGTTCATGGACTCAGGAGGAGAAACTCCTCCCAATAAATATTCTGGAGTTAAGAGCAATATTCAATGCTCTTCTAGCTTGGCCTCAGTTAGCAACACTGAGGTTCATCAGATTTCAGTCGGACAACATCACGACTGTGGCTTACATCAACCATCAAGGGGGAACCAGGAGTTCCCTAGCGATGTCAGAAGTCTCCAAGATAATTCGCTGGGCAGAGACTCACTCTTGCCACCTGTCAGCGATCCATATCCCAGGTGTAGAGAACTGTGAGGCGGATTTTCTAAGTCAGACTTTTCATCCGGGGGAGTGGGAACTCCATCCGGAGGTGTTTGCTCAATTGGTTCTCCGTTGGGGCAAACCAGAATTGGATCTCATGGCGTCTCGCCAGAACGCCAAGCTTCCTTGTTACAGATCCAGGTCCAGGGACCCAGAAGCGGCACTGATAGATGCTCTATCAGCGCCTTGGTTCTTCAACCTGGCTTATGTGTTTCCACCATTTCCTCTGCTCCCTCGTCTGATTGCCAAAATCAAACAGGAGAGAGCATCGGTTATATTGATAGCGCCTGCGTGGCCACGCAGGACCTGGTATGCAGACCTAGTGGACATGTCATCCTTTCCACCATGGACTCTGCCTCTGAGACAAGACCTTCTAATACAAGGTCCTTTCAATCATCCGAATCTACTTTCTCTACTTTCTTTACTTGAGACTGACTGCATGAAGATTGAACGCTTGATCCTATCAAAGCGTTGCTTCTCCGAGTCAGTAATTGATACCTTAATACAGGCACGAAAGCCTGTCACCAGGAAAATTTACCACAAGATATGGCGTAAATATCTTCATTGGTGTGAATCCAAGAATTACTCATGGAGTAGGGTTAGGATTCCTAGGATATTGTCCTTCCTCCAAGAGGGTTTGGACAAAGGATTATCAGCTAGTTCTTTAAAGGGACAGATTTCTGCTCTGTCTATTCTTTTACACAAGCGTCTAGCAGAAGTTCCAGACATTCAGGCATTTTGTCAGGCTTTAGTTAGAATTAAGCCTGTGTTTAAACCTGTTGCTCCCCCATGGAGCTTAAACTTGGTTCTTAAAGTTCTTCAAGGGGTTCCGTTTGAACCCCTTCATTCTATTGATATTAAACTTCTATCATGGAAGGTTCTTTTTCTGATGGCTATTTTCTCGGCTCAAAGAGTCTCGGAGTTACCTGCCTTACATTGTGATTCTCCTTATCTGATCTTTCATTCAGATAAAGTAGTTCTGCGTACAAAACCTGGGTTTTTACCTAAGGTGGTTTCTAACAAGAATATCAATCAAGAGATTGTTGTTCCATCATTATGTCCTAATCCTTCTTCAAAGAAGGAACGTCTTTTGCATAATCTAGATGTAGTCCGTGCCTTGAAGTTTTACTTACAGGCTACTAAACAAACATCTAACCTGTTTGTTGTTTACTCTGGACAGAGGAGAGGTCAAAAGGCCTCGGCAACCTCTCTTTCTTTTTGGCTTCGGAGTATAATCCGTTTAGCCTATGAGACTGCTGGACAGCAGCCTCCTGAAAGGATCACAGCTCACTCTACTAGAGCTGTGGCTTCCACCTGGGCCTTTAAAAATGAGGCCTCTGTTGAACAGATTTGCAAGGCTGCGACTTGGTCTTCGCTTCATACCTTTTCCAAATTTTACAAATTTGATACTTTTGCTTCTTCGGAGGCTGTTTTTGGGAGAAAGGTTCTACAGGCAGTGGTTCCTTCCGTTTAAGTTCCTGCCTTGTCCCTCCCATCATCCTTGTACTTTAGCTTTGGTATTGGTATCCCATAAGTAATGGATGATCCGTGGACTGGATACACTTAACAAGAGAAAACATAATTTATGCTTACCTGATAAATTTATTTCTCTTGTAGTGTATCCAGTCCACGGCCCGCCCTGTCTTTTTCAGGCAGGTCTAAATTTTAATTAAACTACAGTCACCACTGCACCCTATGGTTTTTCCTTTCTCGGCTTGTTTCGGTCGAATGACTGGATATGGCAGTGAGGGGAGGAGCTATATAGCAGCTCTGCTGTGGGTGATCCTCTTGCAACTTCCTGTTGGGAAGGAGAATATCCCATAAGTAATGGATGATCCGTGGACTGTATACACTACAAGAGAAATAAATTTATCAGGTAAGCATAAATTGTTTTTTTCTATCCATAATTTTTAGCACCAAGTTATGGAGGATTCTGATTTTTTGGAGACGGGTGTCTCTGATTCAGATTCTACTTCTTGCGAGGAGTATGAAATGGCCCGGGTAATCCATGCCAATCAGTTATGTTCCGAATGCCGCTTTAGAGTGCTCTCTTCTCCCAAAACGGGGAGCTTAGAGTCCGCCGAGCCATCCGCCCCTGGGGATCCCATATACCGTGCGGTGCATCCCCTAGAACCTACTTTGGCTACGCAAGCAGATGTCCCTAATGCCGTTACCCCTTCTCCGGAAGGCAGCTTGTTTCCTCCAGAGGTTACGGCACTGTTCCACATGGCCATATGTATGGCGTTTGGTGCATTTACACCTTCCAGAGAGGGAGGTGTTGCTGAGATACTGTCTGTGTTCTGCTAACCAGGTCTCGTCAGGGGTGGGATAGTCTGGGTCAGATCAGCCACCTGGGGAAGCGGTTTCCTTTGATGCTTCATGGGCCCAACCCTTGAGGTCAGGGTTGTCAGTTGCCCCAGCAGAGGTAAGTCTTGCGTTTCATTATAGACTGGTGCGCCTTCGTGTCCTGCTGCGGTTTTGGCGTTGCTCGAGGATCCCTGTCCTAATAGGTTGAGGGATCCTCAGTCTTCTCTTCCAGACGGCAAGCTGGGTTAGACGTGTGGGGATTAAGTTAATCTCCTTGTCGTCTCCAATTTACTTTTCTCCAACATAGGTGTGTCCGGTCCACGGCGTCATCCTTACTTGTGGGATATTCTCTTCCCCAACAGGAAATGGCAAAGAGCCCAGCAAAGCTGGTCACATGATCCCTCCTAGGCTCCGCCTACCCCAGTCATTCTCTTTGCCGTTGTACAGGCAACATCTCCACGGAGATGGCTTAGAGTTTTTTAGTGTTTAACTGTAGTTTTTATTATTCAATCAAGAGTTTGTTATTTTGAAATAGTGCTGGTATGTACTATTTACTCAGAAACAGAAAAGAGATGAAGATTTCTGTTTGTATGAGGAAAATGATTTTAGCAACCGTCACTAAAATCCATGGCTGTTCCACACAGGACTGTTGAGAGCAATTAACTTCAGTTGGGGGAACAGTGAGCAGTCTCTTGCTGCTTGAGGTATGACACATTCTAACAAGACGATGTAATGCTGGAAGCTGTCATTTTCCCTATGGGATCCGGTAAGCCATGTTTATTACGATCGTAAATAAGGGCTTCAAAAAGGGCTTATTAAGACTGTAGACTTTTTCTGGGCTAAATCGATTCATTATTAACACATATTTAGCCTTGAGGAATCATTTTATCTGGGTATTTTGATATAATAATATCGGCAGGCACTGTTTTAGACACCTTATTCTTTAGGGGCTTTCCCAAAGCATAGGCAGAGCCTCATTTTCGCGCCGGTGTTGCGCACTTGTTTTTGAGAGGCATGGCATGCAGTCGCATGTGAGAGGAGCTCTGATACTTAGAAAAGACTTTCTGAAGGCGTCATTTGGTATCGTATTCCCCTTGGGGCTTGGTTGGGTCTCAGCAAAGCAGATACCAGGGACTGTAAAGGGGTTAAAGTTCAAAACGGCTCCGGTTCCGTTATTTTAAGGGTTTGGTGTGCAATACTTTTAAGGCTTTAAGACACTGTGGTGAAAATTTGGTGAATTTTGAACAATTCCTTCATGTTTTTTCGCAATTGCAGTAATAAAGTGTGTTCAGTTTAAAATTTAAAGTGACAGTAACGGTTTTATTTTAAAAAGTTTTTTGTACTTTGTTATCAAGTTTGTGCCTGTTTAACATGTCTGAACTACCAGATAGACTGTGTTCTGAATGTGGGGAAGCCAGAATTCCTATTCATTTAAATAAATGTGATTTATGTGACAATGACAATGATGCCCAGGATGATTCCTCAAGTGAGGGGAGTAAGCATGGTACTGCATCATTCCCTCCTTCGTCTACACGAGTCTTGCCCACTCAGGAGGCCCCTAGTACATCTAGCGCGCCAATACTCCTTACTATGCAACAATTAACGGCTGTAATGGATAATTCTGTCAAAAACATTTTAGCCAAAATGAACACTTATCAGCGTAAGCGCGACTGCTCTGTTTTAGATACTGAAGAGCATGACGACGCTGATAATAATATTTCTGAAGGGCCCCTAACCCAGTCTGATGGGGCCAGGGAGGTTTTGTCTGAGGGAGAAATTACTGATTCAGGGAACATTTCTCAACAAGCTGAACCTGATGTGATTGCATTTAAATTTAAGTTGGAACATCTCCGCATTCTGCTTAAGGAGGTATTATCCACTCTGGATGATTGTGACAAGTTGGTCATCCCAGAGAAACTATGTAAAATGGACAAGTTCCTAGAGGTGCCGGGGCTCCCAGAAGCTTTTCCTATACCCAAGCGGGTGGCGGACATTGTTAATAAAGAATGGGAAAGGCCCGGTATTCCTTTCGTCCCTCCCCCCATATTTAAAAAATTGTTTCCTATGGTCGACCCCAGAAAGGACTTATGGCAGACAGTCCCCAAGGTCGAGGGAGCGGTTTCCACTTTAAACAAACGCACCACTATACCCATAGAGGATAGTTGTGCTTTCAAAGATCCTATGGATAAAAAATTAGAAGGTTTGCTTAAAAAGATGTTTGTTCAGCAGGGTTACCTTCTACAACCAATTTCATGCATTGTCCCTGTCGCTACAGCCGCATGTTTCTGGTTCGATGAGCTGATAAAGGCGGTCGATAGTGATTCTCCTCCTTATGAGGAGATTATGGACAGAATCAATGCTCTCAAATTGGCTAATTCTTTCACCCTAGACGCCACTTTGCAATTGGCTAGGTTAGCGGCTAAGAATTCTGGGTTTGCTATTGTGGCGCGCAGAGCGCTTTGGTTGAAATCTTGGTCGGCTGATGCGTCTTCCAAGAACAAGCTACTTAACATTCCTTTCAAGGGGAAAACGCTGTTTGGCCCTGACTTGAAAGAGATTATCTCTGATATCACTGGGGGTAAGGGCCACGCCCTTCCTCAGGATCGGCCTTTCAAGGCAAAAAATAAACCTAATTTTCGTCCCTTTCGTAGAAACGGACCAGCCCAAAGTGCTACGTCCTCTAAGCAAGAGGGTAATACTTCTCAAGCCAAGCCAGCTTGGAGACCAATGCAAGGCTGGAACAAGGGAAAGCAGGCCAAGAAACCTGCCACTGCTACCAAGACAGCATGAAATGTTGGCCCCCGATCCGGGACCGGATCTGGTGGGGGGCAGACTCTCTCTCTTCGCTCAGGCTTGGGCAAGAGATGTTCTGGATCCTTGGGCGCTAGAAATAGTCTCCCAAGGTTATCTTCTGGAATTCAAGGGACTTCCCCCAAGGGGGAGGTTCCACAGGTCTCAGTTGTCTTCAGACCACATAAAAAGACAGGCATTCTTACATTGTGTAGAAGACCTGTTAAAAATGGGAGTGATTCATCCTGTTCCATTAAGAGAACAAGGGATGGGGTTCTACTCCAATCTGTTTACAGTTCCCAAAAAAGAGGGAACGTTCAGACCAATCTTAGATCTCAAGATCTTAAACAAGTTTCTCAAGGTTCCATCGTTCAAGATGGAAACCATTCGAACTATTCTTCCTTCCATCCAGGAAGGTCAATTCATGACCACGGTGGATTTAAAGGATGCGTATCTACATATTCCTATCCACAAGGAACATCATCGGTTCCTGAGGTTCGCATTCCTGGACAAACATTACCAGTTCGTGGCGCTTCCTTTCGGATTAGCCACTGCTCCAAGGATTTTCACAAAGGTACTAGGGTCCCTTCTAGCTGTGCTAAGACCAAGGGGCATTGCTGTAGTACCTTACTTGGACGACATTCTGATTCAAGCGTCGTCCCTTCCTCAAGCAAAAGCTCACACGGACATTGTCCTGGCCTTTCTCAGATCTCACGGATGGAAAGTGAACGTGGAAAAGAGTTCTCTATCTCCGTCAACAAGGGTTCCCTTCTTGGGAACAATAATAGACTCCTTAGAAATGAGGATTTTTCTGACAGAGGCCAGAAAAACAAAACTTCTAGACTCTTGTCGGATACTTCATTCCGTTCCTCTTCCTTCCATAGCTCAGTGCATGGAAGTGATCGGGTTGATGGTAGCGGCAATGGACATAGTTCCTTTTGCGCGCATTCATCTAAGACCATTACAACTGTGCATGCTCAGTCAGTGGAATGGGGACTATACAGACTTGTCTCCGAAGATACAAGTAAATCAGAGGACCAGAGACTCACTCCATTGGTGGCTGTCCCTGGACAACCTGTCACGAGGGATGACATTCCGCAGACCAGAGTGGGTCATTGTCACGACCGACGCCAGTCTGATGGGCTGGGGCGCGGTCTGGGGATCCCTGAAAGCTCAGGGTCTTTGGTCTCGGGAAGAATCTCTTCTACCGATAAATATTCTGGAACTGAGAGCGATATTCAATGCTCTCAAGGCTTGGCCTCAGCTAGCGAGGGCCAAGTTCATACGGTTTCAATCAGACAACATGACAACTGTTGCGTACATCAACCATCAGGGGGGAACAAGGAGTTCCCTGGCGATGGAAGAAGTGACCAAAATCATTCTATGGGCGGAGTCTCACTCCTGCCACCTGTCTGCTATCCACATCCCAGGAGTGGAAAATTGGGAAGCGGATTTTCTGAGTCGTCAGACATTGCATCCGGGGGAGTGGGAACTCCATCCGGAAATCTTTGCCCAAGTCACTCAGCTGTGGGGCATTCCAGACATGGATCTGATGGCCTCTCGTCAGAACTTCAAAGTTCCTTGCTACGGGTCCAGATCCAGGGATCCCAAGGCGGCTCTAGTGGATGCACTAGTAGCACCTTGGACCTTCAAACTAGCTTATGTGTTCCCGCCGTTTCCTCTCATCCCCAGGCTGGTAGCCAGGATCAATCAGGAAAGGGCGTCGGTGATCTTGATAGCTCCTGCGTGGCCACGCAGGACTTGGTATGCAGATCTGGTGAATATGTCATCGGCTCCACCTTGGAAGCTACCTTTGAGACGAGACCTTCTTGTTCAGGGTCCGTTCGAACATCCGAATCTGGTTTCACTCCAGCTGACTGCTTGGAGATTGAACGCCTGATCTTATCGAAGCGAGGGTTCTCAAATTCTGTTATCGATACTCTTGTTCAGGCCAGAAAGCCTGTAACTAGAAAGATTTACCACAAAATTTGGAAAAAATATATCTGTTGGTGTGAATCTAAAGGATTCCCTTGGGACAAGGTTAAGATTCCTAGGATTCTATCCTTCCTTCAAGAAGGATTGGAAAAAGGATTATCTGCAAGTTCCCTGAAGGGACAGATTTCTGCCTTGTCTGTGTTACTTCACAAAAAGCTGGCCGCTGTGCCAGATGTTCAAGCCTTTGTTCAGGCTCTGGTTAGAATTAAGCCTGTTTACAAACCTTTGACTCCTCCTTGGAGTCTCAATTTAGTTCTTTCAGTTCTTCAGGGGGTTCCGTTTGAACCCTTGCATTCCGTTGATATTAAGTTATTATCTTGGAAAGTTTTGTTTTTAGTTGCAATTTCTTCTGCTAGAAGAGTTTCAGAATTATCTGCTCTGCAGTGTTCTCCTCCTTATCTGGTGTTCCATGCAGATAAGGTGGTTTTACGTACTAAACCTGGTTTTCTTCCAAAAGTTGTTTCTAACAAAAACATTAACCAGGAGATTATCGTACCTTCTCTGTGTCCGAAACCAGTTTCAAAGAAGGAACGTTTGTTGCACAATTTGGATGTTGTTCGCGCTCTAAAATTCTATTTAGATGCTACAAAGGATTTTAGACAAACATCTTCCTTGTTTGTTGTTTATTCCGGTAAAAGGAGAGGTCAAAAAGCAACTTCTACCTCTCTCTCTTTTTGGATTAAAAGCATCATCAGATTGGCTTACGAGACTGCCGGACGGCAGCCTCCCGAAAGAATCACAGCTCATTCCACTAGGGCTGTGGCTTCCACATGGGCCTTCAAGAACGAGGCTTCTGTTGATCAGATATGTAGGGCAGCGACTTGGTCTTCACTGCACACTTTTACCAAATTTTACAAGTTTGATACTTTTGCTTCTTCTGAGGCTATTTTTGGGAGAAAGGTTTTGCAAGCCGTGGTGCCTTCCATTTAGGTGACCTGATTTGCTCCCTCCCTTCATCCGTGTCCTAAAGCTTTGGTATTGGTTCCCACAAGTAAGGATGACGCCGTGGACCGGACACACCTATGTTGGAGAAAACAGAATTTATGTTTACCTGATAAATTACTTTCTCCAACGGTGTGTCCGGGCCACGGCCCGCCCGGGTTTTTTTAATCAGGTCTGATAATTTATTTTCTTTAACTACAGTCACCACGGTACCATATGGTTTCTCCTATGCAAATATTCCTCCTTAACGTCGGTCGAATGACTGGGGTAGGCGGAGCCTAGGAGGGATCATGTGACCAGCTTTGCTGGGCTCTTTGCCATTTCCTGTTGGGGAAGAGAATATCCCACAAGTAAGGATGACGCCGTGGACCGGACACACCGTTGGAGAAAGTAATTTATCAGGTAAACATAAATTCTGTTTTTCTTTTTTGGGTATCTTATTCCAGTTCTGAGCTTTGGAAGAAAGGGGTCTCTGATTGGCTGGTCCTGTTAGTGTGCTCATTCTTCTTGGGCGTTCACCTACGGGTGCTGCCCTCTTTTTCTTTGATCTGGTTAGGATCTATTTTTATTTAGTTTAAGAAGTTTGTCTGTTATTTTTCCGTTGGGAAATACTTCTCTCTGGAATTTAATACTAGCGATTTTATGGTCGCTTGAGCACTGCCGCGGAAGTCGCATGTTAAGGTGTTATTACATTATGTCTTGGTGAGTTGCTCACTCGGATGAGGAGTTTGTTATTCTTTGGTTTTTCTTCGGATCGAATAATGCTTTCGCTTTTTGCTAGTTGTCGTGAAGTGGAACTTCCATAAGTTTGAATACATTTTTGAGACTCTGCCCATACAGGGCTAAAACATGGTAGAGGAGGCCTTTCGTCCCAGACGTCAGGCTACTTATCGTTTCTTCTTTTGGGTGGGGCATCAGGTGATTGTTCTCAGTCCTCACTGTCCTGTTTCTATTTGTTGGCCGTGGTCCAGAGCGGTTCCTGCTAAGGATTACTCTGGGTAACATTTTCCTTGTCTTCTATTTTGATTGATTGTCCTCTTGGACTCTGTTTGACTTGATGACAGTATCTCTTCCTTCGAGTTGAGGCAGATTGGGCCTTTTTGTCCCCTTTCCTTGGGCCTTCTGGTCATCTGTTTCAGGAAGTTAGGGTCTTTTGGCTTTTTCTACTTCAGGGATCTTGCCTGGTCTCTCATTTTGGAGATTTGCAGATTAGGTTGTCTCCTTTTTTTTCCTGTGTTCACCCCTACTTAGGCGTTTTTGGGTTTTCACCCGCCAGAGGTTAGGATGTTTGTTCATTCGTTATTTCCTCGACCTGTAAGGACTTCCGGGAAGAGGATCCTGGAGACTATTGTTCTCTTCTCAATCCATCTAAAGGTGTGAGCTCTGTTCTTTTGTATGTTTCTTTAGTTTTTGGACTTAGTGGGTATTGTCCATAGAGCCTTTAGGATCAACCAGAGTAGCTGTGTGGCTTTTCATCATTGCATAGCACCCTTTAAGTTGGGAGGTGTTTTAAGCACTCTGTGTGGGACACGTACGTAAGTGTTCAGTGTCCAAGGTGTCTTGGATATGACTGTGATTGCATTGCCTACGGTGCAGAGTTTGCTCCATATGGGGTAACCCGGTGGTTCCTCAGGGGTTATTAATTGTGAAAGCCTGCTCCGAATTCCGGGTGTCCATTTTTTTTTGTCTTGTCCTTGTCATAACTGGACATTTTGGGGTTCTGTATCCAGATCCCTTAGGACTGGTTCAGGACGGCCCAGTTTCCCGGTTCTGGGACATCTTCTGTTCCTATGGGCGAATATTTCTCTTTTATTGGAGAATTAGACTTTTCTACTGGGCTGGCCTTAGTGGCCGGATGGTTCTTCGTTCGGTACTTGACCTTTTGAGTTTGTATACAGCCTTACGCTCCATGCCTGTGTGCGGGTGAGCTGTTCTGGTTTCGTTTTCCCGCCCTTTGGAGTGGATTTGGCATTCCATAGTGTCCGCTTGGTGCTTGGAGATACTTTTTCTTCTTCTGTTCAGTGGGGTTGTCCCCCCTGCCTTGCGTGCAGGATGTCAGAGGGAAGGGTTGGAAATTTGTGACATGCCATTACTGTAGTTTCAGTAAAGGGTCTCCCTTTGGGAGTGTCCTTAGTCTTCGGGAAGGGGGCTGCGACTGGGTTCTGGAACTCAAGCTCTTTTGGGGGGCTGATTCTCCTCCCTTTTCCTTCCTGAAGGTCTTGATGATTCGGGGAATTTTATTTCCTTTGTCTTTCGGACATTATCAGTCATTTTGGTGCTGGGTCGTTGCTCGGAGCGAGGGTCAGGGATCTGTCTGATCTGTTGATCTTTGACCGCTTATCAGAGTTTGATATTGTGAGCCTTTCCTTAGGTGGGAGGCTTTGCAGTGGATCCCCTCTCAGCAAGTAGTTTTTCTCTGCTTTCTGGGTTCTGTTCTTTTCCTTCTAGCCTTTCTTGGGAAGGAGTTGTTCTGCACTACTTGGAGTTCTTCTCTGAAGACGGTCCTGTGCAGTGTAATAGCTAGGGTTAGCGACTCGTGTTCACTAGGTCCTCTTTTGCAGCAGGACGCCTATGGCTTTGGAGGAGCATATTTAGATATTCTGATGCTGTTTTTTCAGCGGCTCCCGGAGACGGTTGTCTTTCGGTTGCTCTATCCTGGATGCCAGTTAGAGCTCTGCGTAGGGGAGGGGTTCTTCCTTCTCCCTTTAAGTTCTCAGGGCATTACTTTGATCCCTTGGTTTCTATGTAGATAGGGATTTAATCCTCCCTTTGTTCTGCTGGGTCGGTAGGTTTTTTTTTTTTATCGGTTTTGCCCTTTTTCATCCTGGTTTATTCTCTTGGAGTTACCTTTGGGTTTTCTTTTTGCCCTATTTTGTTTCCTGAGGGTCCTTTCGGACTCTTATCTGAGTCCTTTTTTTGTGGATTTTCCCCTTCCTTGGGTTCAGGGGTGAGTTTATTTTGCGGGCTGAGTGCCTGTGGGACTTAGTCTCCTCAGAGGCGTTTTTAGGCTTGGTCGAGTCTAATAACCTGAGCGGTCTCTAGCAAGGGCCTTCCTGGTTCTAACTGTTGGGCAGTTACTTGGTCCTTTCCTTTTTGTTTCGGCTTCTAGTGAAGCAGTTTTTTTTGTTGGGAGCTTGGATGTTTTCAGGCTGGGGTGCCCTCAGAGTGTATGTATGTGTGTGTATATATATATATATATATATATATATATATATATAAAAATAAAGGGTAGTAAGGGCGCTAATTGCTTAAGATTAAAAAGGATATATTTCAGCCAAAATTAGCAAATATATTTATAAGACTCTCATTGGTCAAAAATTATTTCTGCTCTCCTGGGATAGCAAATAATGGGAAAGCCATATATCGGCCAAAATTTGCAGCAGTGATGGAGACAGTTTCAAAGCGGTGAATATATATTCAGCCCTTCTAGGATTTATAAAATAAGTTTCCTATTATTTAAGGCCAAATGAACACAAAGTTGGGAAAGGATAAAAAAATGTATGTTTTAATGTAGTAAAAAATATCTTTGATATAGAACAGGTTATGTGTGAAAAATAAGAATTCACTTAGAACAATAAAACCAGGGCGGTCTCCCTTAAGTATGTGTGTACACAGAAATCCAATATGCATCAAAGAGATTTAAAATTAGCAGCAAAAAGTAAAATTGACTATACAAGTAACAGTGTCGTTACTAAGTTGGAAATTCAGCTTATACTGTTGACCTGGTGCGGTTAAGTACAAATTATGCACAACAATGGTTATTAGTGTATCGCTAATAAGTCTTTCTAACAAAGCCACATATATTTCTGTATCGCTAATAAGTATTTCTGACAAAGCCATATATATTTAGATCCAAAAGGTTTTCTTTTCACAGTCCCACCTTGGAAAGTATAGTAATTTTATCGGTGCCAGTATTTGAAATAAAATTACCTGTGTCTGTATAATCTGTTAAACAGTTCCTGTTACTTAGTTCATACCTTAGCTCCCATGTCCCTGGAGAATTGGTCTGTATCGTTCGGCTGGAAGTATACTCACAACCGCAAGTTCACCCCACGGGACTTTGACGTCACGGGTGACGCTCGGGAGGCTTGTCTTTGCCCAACAATCCGGCCGTTCTGATTTTTACAATATACCAATATTACAATCAGGAGGAAGCAAAGTGAAACAAACTTCTCTATGAGAATGGTCCGCAATCTTCACCTGCACTTAATGCCAGCTACGCAGGCCACAGACTTGGTGGAATATTATAAAAGCAAATAACCCGGGTTAAAGCATCTCTTAAAAGAAAGTAGTATCCAGATTTCCAAAGTGAATAAAAACCACAGCTTTCGACGCGTTTCACCCTACAGGAGGGCTTTATCAAGATAAGAAATAAAGAGAAGGTGTTAAAGATACTAAACACTCTCACTCTAATATGCTAACCCTAAGGTTGGAATATCTCCTAAAACCAACCAAAAAAAGGATACAGAAAAACAGAGTAAGGGTAGCGCTAAACAGCTTAGAGGATAATCAAATAAAATGAATATTTCAGAAGTAATAATAATGTTCTTATCTATTTGGGGCAAATGGACATGTGTGGTGTAGTGCAATGATATGTGAAACGCTAAATAGTGGAGAATTTTTTTTTCTATATAAGGCTACATATATATAAAAATGTACACCAAGTACGAAATAACAATGTAGATTTTAATTTATAAATAAAATATATAAATAAAATGGAATAATGTATTAAAGGTGCCGGCACCACTGACAAAAATTAAAAATTAATTATGTATAATACAGACAAATGTAGTCTAGAATAAAAACAAATATATAAGATACAAAGGAAATATATAGTAAGTTGTTGGATACAATTTGTGACCACAGTATCTAACAGAATTCATAAAAAGGATCTATGACTCCTAATAAAAGTCAGTCCCGTATGTAGGATTTATAATGGCAATCAGTTGTTCCCAGTTCTATTGATAATTGTTTACCGTACTGGTGTTTCTGGTTACCGTCCTTAAATAGTTGGAAACAGAACTGTTTGCGGCCGTGGATGATAGAAGAAAAAACCGCTCCGGCGGTACTGTCCAATCCTTTGTAGGTGGCAAGCGTTGTTGCTATTAAACAGCAATTAGAAACAGTTTAAAAATATAAAATCCCAATATGTCTGGGTAGCCTGTGTATTGCCGTGGATAAGTTGCAGGTAAATCCTGGGGCCGAGGTATTTGCTGGCAGCCGTGACACAAACTTCTGGGCTGTACCTCCAGGTCCTATTACCTGTTACCTGTTTCGGTGTATGGATTAACAGGATAGGGGATCCGTTGGAAAAGATATATTGTTTGACTAGGTATATTGGGGATTCGGTAAATAGATTCTGGGTGAGGGATTACGCATATGTATACACCGCTTGAATGTTAAGACGGCTTTAATGCACCTCACCTACTAAAACCGAGTTCCCCACTATGAAAGAGAGTGAATGAGAGTTGTATGAGCAACAACTCTCATTCACTCTCTTTCACACTGCTAGAAACAATATTGCACAACACTGCTGCCATATATCTTCACAGCTCTTATGAGCCTACTTAGATTTACTAGTCAACAAATTTTACCAACAGATCAAAGCAAATTTGATAACAGAAGTAAATTGAAAAGTTGTTTAAAATGGCATGCTCTACCAAAGCAATTTGGAGGGCATGCCACTACCAGATATAATATTTTATAACCTTAGTTTCTTAGCTCGCATAGCAAGCAATTGGATATTTTCTAATAACTATGTAGTAAATAATGCGCTTGAGTTAAATGTATTTAATCCATATCTTCCAACAGCACTGATTCATTCCGCACCAAAAGAGCTACCGGCGGAAATTAAGGGATTGAAAACTATGTTAAATCCACTAAAGGTGTGGTGGAAAATAGCTAATTTTTTGTCAATAAATAGCACGGCCTCCCCTTATTTACCCTTGATAGGGAACCCAAAATTTCCAGCAGGCCTAAATTCTGCAGTCTTTAAAAGATGACATAACCTTGGGCTTAGTAGGGTATCACTTTTAGTGGATAAGGACAGAAAATGTATTAAATCGTTTGAGGAACTGAAGGAGGAATGTAACTTAATCAATAAGGATTTTTCTGCGTATTTGCAGATAAGGCACTTTATTCTCGAAATAATAAAAGAAGTGGGCTGATCCTGGACCTTGGGCAATTTAGAAAATTGGCTTACATTAACTAAAAATGGTCTCATGTCGATTACTCCGTGTTACTATCTTTTGAGCTCTAGTAAAGGTGCCCCAATTTTAGCAAAGATAGTCTTGGCTTGGAACAGAAAGAAAGTACTCAGAAGTATTGAACCAAAAACCCTCCAATTATCAATTGACAAAGTAGCACAAGCTACACTCTCCGCTACTTGGAGAGAGGCACATGTGAAACTTCTTCACAGATCGTATCTCACCCCTGAGAAGGGCTTCAGACTCCATAATTATTTATTTTTTTAAATAAGTGTTCTAAATGCTCATATCCTGCAGCTGACTTGATCCATATGTTATGGAAGTGCCCAAAAATAAGGAACTTTTGGTATAAATAAGAATTTTGGATTAATAACTCATTGAAAATTGCGCCTTTGGTTCTATCGTTGCATCAGGTCATATTTTGTTTGAACGAATCTGATCATCAGATCAGTGAGAAATTAATAATCTTAACCATACTGGTGGCCAGATATGATACTTAAAAAATGGAAAATGAGATCAATTCCAAGTATCCCTGAAGTCAGGAACTGCTTAAAGAAGCAGTGTATACTGGAACAAAGAGATACTAAATTAGATAGCGAGTCTGGCAGTAGAAAATTCTTTAGCAAATGGGCAGCATTCCAAAAATCACTTTCTATTACAGAAATAGAATATTTAATCTTCGCATTTCAAAATTTCGTAGGGATTTGGTAGGTCGATGAGGGAGCGAGGGGAGAGAGAAGGGGTGGGAATGGAAGCTAGAGGAAGTTTACCCACTTTTTCTCCTTCCCTATCCCCCCCTTATACTGTTTAGTAATTCTTTGTTAGAAATGTATTACGTGTTGATTGTTCATTAAGCTGTATACAGATTCTCAAAAATTAAAAAGGAAAAATGAAATTGCATTCTCTATCTGAAATACAAAAGGTTAATTTTGACTTTACTGTCCTTTTAAGTTAAAGTGAGCTAATATTAAAATGTTTCAATATTTATTGTACAAATTATCAATAAGTTAATGTACATTATTTTAAATTATGCAATTAATTTGTTCTTTAGGTAGCAGATAATGTTATAAGTAAGTATTACACTGCGTCCAACCGTCTAGTGGTCATATTTATATAGATTATTCTATGCAAGATTATCTTTATCCTACAAACTACTGTGTATATTTATTGTTTGTTATACCAAGATAAAATTACAAGTTAAGACATTAGTTGAGCAGAGGGGATAGTAAATAAAGTAACTGTGTTAGAGGGCCATTATAGTGTTAAAGCATGTCATTTTATCATTATTCACCCTGCAAGTTTGTGTTTAACCCCGGCAAAGGAGTTAAACAGTAAGTAAAGTACCACTTTGGAACAGAAGAGAAACACTGGTCCTTAGTTGGAAACTGTTTCTAAAACGTTCTGATCTAAAATGATACATGTGCTGTGACAGGGGTCACAACAGTTAACTTTGTAAACCAGGCCACTTTTCTTAGCTTAACAGATCTGGATTTATAGTTTTACAAACATCTTATCGCATTTAGCTTAAATATAACTATACGTACGTTTCACCTCTGTATGGCTGAGGTTTAACTCCTTCTGCAAATGAATAACCACTGTACTATAAAGCACCTAAAGGGACAGTCAACACCAAAATTGTTATTGTTTAAAAAGATAGACAAACCCAGCTTTGCACAATCAACATTGTTATATTAATATACTTTATAACCTTTAAACCTCTGATTTTCTACCTGTTTCTAAGCCACTAAAGACAGCCTCTTATCACATGCTTTTTTATTTGCTTTTCATAACAAGACACCGATAACAAGATAAAATTGTGCTCACATCCGTGGGTTGTAGCAGACACTGCACTAATTGGATAAAATGCAAGTCAATAAATAAATAAACAATTGTGATCAGGGGGCTGTCAGAAATCACAGAGGTAAAAAGTGTATTAATATAGCGGCAGTTGACTGTCCCGTTAATATATTGACATTACACAACGTGCCTATAATCAACAGCTGTTACCTTATCAACACACAGTATTTTTTTAGAATATGCAGTGTTTTATCATCACAGGATTAACAAATGCTATTTTTGTGCTGTTTTATCTGTTGGCAGGTGTATTTGAAAATGCACATGTTTTATCTAATGTATATAAGTTTACATCTCCTATAAAGCATTAATGTGGCAAAAATGGTACACGCTATAGTGTGTCAGAGCGGTTAGACTTTTTCTAGGATTGTTATTTATCCTTTTAAAATAAAGTTCTACCTAAAAAAATCTATATACATCTAACTTAGCTAAATTACAAAAGAGGTTAAAGTTTTTACTGTCCCTTTAATGCTGTGAAAACAAACATAATCGTTGGTGCTCTTAAAAGGACATGAAACCCAAATAGTTTTGTTAATGAGTCAGAGAATACAATTACAAGTTTTCAGTTTACTTCTATTATCAAATTTGCTTTGTTCCTTTTTTATTCTTTGTTAAAGAGATATCTAGATAGGTTGTGTGCACTGCATGACAGGAAATAGTGCTGCCATCTAGGGCTCTTGCTAATGTATAAGATTGTTGCAAAACTGCTGCCATATAGTGCTGCAGACACGTGCACACTCTTGAACTTACCTTTCTGCTTTTCAACAAAGGATAAGAAAAATGAAGACATTTATATAATAGAAGTAAATTGGAAAGATGTTTGTGTTTTATACCCCTTTTCCTATGTAGAAAGTCATAAGTACAAATAGGCAAGAACTTTCTTTTCTTGATAAATGATTACTAATAAAGATGTCTTATCTGTTACATAGATGCATTGTGAAGATAACTGGTGACATGACAGTTTCATTTCCAAGCGGGATTATTAAAGTTTTTACAAGCAACCCCTCTCCAGCTGTGCTTTGCTTCCGGTTAAAGAACACCAGCAAGCTTGAGCAGATCCTACCAAATACACAACTTTTATACAGGTATTTTGAGATTTCTAGATAAAAAGTATAGGTATATAGCGCCAAAAAGAAGCACACAGACTCACTTAATTGACCATCACCTAACAGGATTGTGAAAAGCAATTGAAAAACAGTCTATAAGGAGCGCCTAAATAAGGCTAAAGTGTGCAAACAGTGCTGCTTCACAAAACCGTTAGATTAAAAGCAATAAGGATTTATTTGCGATATTGCACAAACAATAAAACAAATGTTAAATACTAAAGTGGGTAGATATCAAAATATCAAAACAAGTAGGTAGATATATATTCAAAGGGACAGTCAAGTTGAAAAAAAACTTTCAAGATTTAAATAGGGCATGCAATTTTAAACAACTTCCCAATTTACTTTTATCACCAATTTTGCTCTTGTGTTCTTAGTTGAAAGCTAAGCCTTGGAGGTGCATATGCTAATGTCTTAGACCTTGAAGACTGCCTCTAATCTGAATGCATTTTGACCACTAGAGGGCTTTAGTTCATGTGTTTTATATAGATAACATTAAGCTCATGCACGTGAAGTGACCTAGGAGTTGAGCACTGATTGGCTAAAATGCAAGTCTGTCAAAAGAACTGAAATAAGGGGGCAGTCAGCAAAAGCTTTAGATACAAGGTAATTACAGAGGTAAAAAGTATTTTAATATAACAATGTTGGTTATGCAAAACTGGGGAATGGGTAATAAAGAGATTTTCTTTCTTTTTAAACAACAAAAATTCTGGTGTTGAGTGTCCCTTTAAATATAGTGGTGGGTATATTTAAATATCAAATATTTGCACACTTTAGCCTTATTTAGGTGCTTTTTATACACTGTTTTTCAATTACTTTGAGATTTTTCTATCAATGTAACTTAAATAAATTATCATTCAAAAACATATTGCACATTTTATTCTCTTTTTATCAGTTGGCTACTGAAGATGTTTGTGTTTTTTTTTATTTTTTTTATTTTACTGGTTGTGCTCTTGTTTATCAATAAATCTAAACCATAAACATGTAATCTGTTTTAAGTATTTAAGCTTTACTATATTTTCAGTGACCCATCGCAAAGTGACAATAATTGCAAAGATTTTTGGATGAATATGCAAGCCGTCACTTCCTACCTCAGGAAACTCTCCGAACAGAATCCAGCAGCCTCATACTATAATATAGACATACTAAAATATCAGGCAAGTAAGCTATTGCTTTTCAGCTTTGATTTCATGTTTAAATGACCCTTGCAGGTAACCTTATGCATTCATTCTTTGTTAACCTGTCTGACTCTGTTATTTCTTTATAAAGACACGGTGAGTCCACGGAATGAGCAATTACTGTTGGGAATATCACTCCTGGCCAGCAGGAGGAGGCAAAGAGCACCACAGCAAAGCTATTAAGTATCACTTTCCTTCCCACAACCCCCAGTCATTCTCTTTGCCTCTCATGCAAGTAGGAGGTGAAGTAATTAGGTGTCTGATAAAGATTCTTCTATCAAGATTTGTTTGGTTTTGAAGCCAGGGCAGGATTGCTCTGATCTTCCATCACAAGCTTGGTTTCGCTGTACTCCACATTAGTCCCTTCAGTAGGGCAGTGGTGGCTTTAATCAGTTAGGAACTTGTGAGGTGGACCTCAATGCGTTTTTCTAACATATTTCTGCCCTTGTATAGAAAGCCTTGGCAGGTTTACTCTGATCTTTCTTTCTGTCACGGGTCTCTGTGAGGAGTGGCATCCTCTCATACCGGGTGAGCTGTCCTCCTGTCGGACAGCTAGATGTGCAGGTAAGTGCCTTTTGACTTCTGGGGCTAGCAGGCTGGCAGTGATGGGGTTAACAATCCTAATAAGGTAATCTGCACTTAACTATGGGACACAGTGGGCAGGCACTTTATTGCATGTGAAGGGCGAGTTAGAGGTTAATCGTTTTAAAAGAAGGAATTAACTCTATTGGGGGCTTAATTTTTATTAACTATTTTTAAGCATTCTCCTACTCTAGTTCTCATTACTTATTCAGAGTAATGGTGGGATTAAATTGGAGAGCGCACTTTTGAGCGCCATTCCCATGGAACTTGTTGATGTGCTTTCCTCCGCTCTTTATAATAATGAGCGGCATCTTTGTTTGTGGGACCGATTGTGTTTTGACATTCAGGTCTGTCTTGTTTCTCAAGACTAAGCGGCAGGGTGAGGCGCGAAATAAAAACATCTGCGCATCTTTTCCATGCCGTTCTCATGGTCCCGCCTCCTCCTGCTTCTTCTGAAACGGAGCGCTGCCATTATTCTCTTGCTGACTCCACCTCATTCTCGGACTGAGAATGGAGCGGAGTGTTCCTGCCGGTATCGAGGTTTTGGTAGGCTGAGATGAATCAGCGATACAGCCCTTGGCAATCTGTAAAAGAAAAAATTTCAACCACAATACAGCCTAATTAATTAGGTTAAAAGTAGTGTTTCTGTTGGGAGGGTCTCAATGTTATAACAAGCATCTTAGTCCACTTACCCTAAAATTTAGTAATAGATAGCTATCCCTTGTTTGATCCTTCAGTTAAGGTTAGGGTTATTAAAATGTTAATATATTATTTTAATTATAAAAGTTATTGTTTGAACCGTCAGTTAAGGTTTTTTTGAATAAGTCATCTGTAATACAGGATTTTCTTCTCTTAAAGAGACGGTACATTTTACTCTCTTGAAGTTAAGGGTTATTAAAATATTATTTTTTTATTATTTGATTTGTTTCTAGGAACAAATAATTTTGACTCTTGAGAAGATGTGTGTTCTTTTTAAAGGAATAACATAATAATCTGTTTCTCATATAGCAGATATTTTTTCAACTTTCTGTATTGCATGGACAGATAGGTTGCTGCCCTCTGATCTTTTCAACCTCTCTCAGGATGATGCTGTTCAGGCTATGCCACAGCTTTTTCCTTAAATGTCCCAAGCCTCTCTGGCGTCACATGCTGTGCCCTGCGGTTCCTCTCTGTTTCCTGGAGGATTGTATTTGCTTACAGATTTGCAGTTCAGGTATCCTCTGCAGTATCTGCAACTTTATCTGTTTTTTTTCCTTACCTACAGAGAAAATTCAAGAGGACATTTGAAGTTCAGATGTAAGGTTTCTGCTAGGCAGGTCATCCTCGATCGTAAGTCTGAGGAAGATTCGCCAGTCTGCTCAGTCTGGTTTACAGCCCCAGGAGAAGTGCTGTTTTCTGTCAAAATAAGGTTTTCACAGGAATGCAGAGGGCTCCTGTCTCGTCCATATTTCCCATGAATACTCTTGTGTGCCAAATGAAGTGTTCTGCTATTAACACTTTTAATGCCAGATTTAATGCCCAATAAACACTTGCTTGCAGTGACCCCCAACGTGTCATTTGTACACCCAATATTTTTCTTGAGTATGCAATGCATACTACCCTGTCTCCTGCTACATTTTTTAAAGCACAACTCCAGTCTAAGATTGAATCTCAAATACATGTCAGTTTCTCTACAGCAGAATCTAGTTATTGCTCAGCAAAAGGAATTCCAGACCGTTCATGCCACAGAGAAAAATTCTGAGCCCGAATTCTTTCATAAACAACAGTTCTGTTCCGGAGGAATGTTTTGCATCGGCACCTCACACTCCAATTCTCTCACCTGATCAGTTTGTCAGGGATAACTTTTTGGCCTCACAGTCTGTATCTTTACTAAATGAGAGCATATTTCTCCCTCCCTAGGTGACCAGCCACTCTATCCCCTGTCTCACTCACTGGCCCTTCCCCGGGTATCAACCACTCGTGGGGACCTGTTAAAGGATTTGCATGTGTTTTACTGATCAGGCTACTGAAGGGGAACTTTTTTCACAGTGTTTTGGTTCCTGTGTGAAAAAGTTCCACTTCAGTACAATAGGCGCATTGCACATGCACTAAAGCCGTTTACGAGGAAGATAGAAAAATTACAGGGATCACAAGAATATCATGATGTCAATGATGACGAAAAAGGGGCGGAGCAAGACAGACATTTTTAAGTGGCAGCAGCGCCAAAAGTAAGTGCTTTAACTTGAAAACAGAATATATGTAAAAACTGGGCTACATTTGTAAAAAAACGATCTATGGAAAGTTTATAGATATAACGTTAAACTATTTTTGGGTTGACTGTCCCTTTAAGGGTGAAAAAAGGTTTTTCTACCACTTGTCAAGAGAGTAAGATTAAAGGAAAGTTTATTTTTCCGCTTTCTGCAGGGTCATGCCTTTTCGAGTGCAATGTGAGATTTCCTCCCAGGGGCAGATTTCTCTTTCTAGAGTATCTGCAATCCAAGCAAGATGAGAGGCTTCCTTGAACTGGGTTCAGTAATATCCTTTCTCCTTTGATTAAGAGGGCCTGTTCATAACGATCATAGACCTGAGAGATTCATTGTTCTCAATTTCTCTGAGTTTTCGTCATCCTAGACGGACTTCTAGGTCTTGGGTTATGACAAGGGTGTTTCTCTGAACAATATATGGTTCAGGTATCATCCTTGCTTTCAGTGAACTCTTTTAAGATATCTTGTCAAATCTTCTTTTCCAGGGAGGGAAAATTAATCTGGAATGGAGTTCCCTTGTTCCATCCACAAGGGTGATTTATTTGGGTCTACCGCCACAATACCCTGATTGCACCAGATTCCTTCTGATCTCCGAAGTTGTGCAGGGTCAGGCCTGGTCAGTACCTGGATGGGAGACCGCCTGGGAACACCAGGTGCGGTATGCTGGGACCTTATTAGATTCTCTATCTAGGAGAAAATGTCTAACAGAGATCAGATAATCAAGGGTTTATTCCTTTTCTCCTTTCTGCAGGCTACTGTCCGGCCATCAGCAAGCTTAAGTGGCCGGCCGGTGGATAGCTTAGCCATCTTATGGATTTAGCTGCAGTTGATTTTTCTTCACTTTTCAGTGACTCGGTGTATGGAGGGAATTGGTCTGATGGTATTCCATGGACATCATCCCTTTTGCTATTTTCCATGACATGGAGAACTTTCAAATCTGTCTTAAAGGGTATTATGGACTTGGAAGTATCTGCTCTCCTCTTTAACATCTTGGAGTTGAGAGTGATTCGCAAAGCTCTGATGGCTTGGCCTCAGTTGTCTCTAGTTTGTTTGTCGGAGAATTCACTTTAATGGTTTATATCAACCACCAGGGAGGAACTAGGGGTTCCTTAGCCATGTATGAGGTGATTGGATTGTTCAGTGGGAGGAAGCTCTCAATTGTTGTTGATCCATTTTCCAGGGGTGGTTCTGAACAGACAGATATTTCATCCCGGGGAGTAAACGTCTCCATCTGGAGGTGTTCTCTAGGTAAACCCTTACATGGCTTCTGTGGGCGTTTCAACAGGATGCCAAGTTTCAAAGGTACGGTTCACGGTCATGGGACCTGCAGACCGTCCTAATAGACGTTCTGGCGTTTTTTCTCAGATTTCAGTCTTGCATACCTGTTTCCACTGTTGTTTTCTTTCCACGAGTCATTGCTCATATTCTCTGTAAAGAGTGGTGGTGTTTTTAATAGCCACTGTGTGACCTCGCAGGATCATGTATGCAGAACTAGGAGAAATGTCATGTCTCCATCTGGGAGACTGTCTCTGAGGAAGGTGACTGCTTGGAAATTGAATGCTTAGTTTTGTCTAAGCGTGAGTTTTTCTGAGTCGGTCATTGAGACTATGACTCAGAATCACTTGCCAGTTTCTGAAAGATTTGCCATAAGTCATGGCGTAAATATCTTTATTGGTGTGAGTCTAAGGGTTTCTCTTGGAGTAGAGTCAGGATTCCTAGAACCTTTTTATCCTTTCTCCAAGGTGGTCTAAAAAAGGGTTTGCAGTCAGTACCCCGAAGGCTCAGATTTCTGCATTGTCTATTTTGCTACATAAGCACCTGGCGGATGTGCCAGATGTGCAATCTTTCTCCAACATAGGTGTGTCCGGTCCACGGCGTCATCCTTACTTGTGGGATATTCTCTTCCCCAACAGGAAATGGCAAAGAGCCCAGCAAAGCTGGTCACATGATCCCTCCCAGGCTCCGCCTACCCCAGTCATTCTCTTTGCCGTTGTACAGGCAACATCTCCACGGAGATGGCTTAGAGTTTTTTAGTGTTTAACTGTAGTTTTTATTATTCAATCAAGAGTTTGTTATTTTAAAATAGTGCTGGTATGTACTATTTACTCAGAAACAGAAAAGAGATGAAGATTTCTGTTTGTATGAGGAAAATGATTTTAGCAACCGTCACTAAAATCCATGGCTGTTCCACACAGGACTGTTGAGAGCAATTAACTTCAGTTGGGGGAACAGTGAGCAGTCTCTTGCTGCTTGAGGTATGACACATTCTAACAAGACGATGTAATGCTGGAAGCTGTCATTTTCCCTATGGGATCCGGTAAGCCATGTTTATAAAGATCGTAAATAAGGGCTTCACAAGGGCTTATTAAGACTGTAGACTTTTTCTGGGCTAAATCGATTCGCCCTTCCTCAGGATCGGCCTTTCAAGGCAAAAAATAAACCTAATTTTCGTCCCTTTCGTAGAAACGGACCAGCCCAAAGTGCTACGTCCTCTAAGCAAGAGGGTAATACTTCTCAAGCCAAGCCAGCTTGGAGACCAATGCAAGGCTGGAACAAGGGAAAGCAGGCCAAGAAACCTGCCACTGCTACCAAGACAGCATGAAATGTTGGCCCCCGATCCGGGACCGGATCTGGTGGGGGGCAGACTCTCTCTCTTCGCTCAGGCTTGGGCAAGAGATGTTCTGGATCCTTGGGCGCTAGAAATAGTCTCCCAAGGTTATCTTCTGGAATTCAAGGGGCTTCCCCCAAGGGGGAGGTTCCACAGGTCTCAGTTGTCTTCAGACCACATAAAAAGACAGGCATTCTTACATTGTGTAGAAGACCTGTTAAAAATGGGAGTGATTCATCCTGTTCCATTAAGAGAACAAGGGATGGGGTTCTACTCCAATCTGTTCATAGTTCCCAAAAAAGAGGGAACGTTCAGACCAATCTTAGATCTCAAGATCTTAAACAAGTTTCTCAAGGTTCCATCGTTCAAAATGGAAACCATTCGAACAATTCTTCCTTCCATCCAGGAAGGTCAATTCATGACCACGGTGGATTTAAAGGATGCGTATCTACATATTCCTATCCACAAGGAACATCATCGGTTCCTAAGGTTCGCATTCCTGGACAAGCATTACCAGTTCGTGGCGCTTCCTTTCGGATTAGCCACTGCTCCAAGGATTTTCACAAAGGTACTAGGGTCCCTTCTAGCTGTGCTAAGACCAAGGGGCATTGCTGTAGTACCTTACTTGGACGACATTCTGATTCAAGCGTCGTCCATTCCTCAAGCAAAGGCTCACACGGACATTGTCCTGGCCTTTCTCAGATCTCACGGATGGAAAGTGAACGTGGAAAAGAGTTCTCTATCTCCGTCAACAAGGGTTCCCTTCTTGGGAACAATAATAGACTCCTTAGAAATGAGGATTTTTCTGACAGAGGCCAGAAAAACAAAACTTCTAGACTCTTGTCGGATACTTCATTCCGTTCCTCTTCCTTCCATAGCGCAGTGCATGGAAGTGATCGGTTTGATGGTAGCGGCAATGGACATAGTTCCTTTTGCGCGCATTCATCTAAGACCATTACAACTGTGCATGCTCAGTCAGTGGAATGGGGACTATACAGACTTGTCTCCGAAGATACAAGTAAATCAGAGGACCAGAGACTCACTCCGTTGGTGGCTGTCCCTGGACAACCTGTCACAAGGGATGACATTCCGCAGACCGGAGTGGGTCATCGTCACGACCGACGCCAGTCTGATGGGCTGGGGCGCGGTCTGGGGATCCCTGAAAACTCAGGGTCTTTGGTCTCGGGAAGAATCTCTTCTACCGATAAATATTCTGGAACTGAGAGCGATATTCAATGCTCTCAAGGCTTGGCCTCAGCTAGCGAGGGCCAAGTTCATACGGTTTCAATCAGACAACATGACAACTGTTGCGTACATCAACCATCAGGGGGGAACAAGGAGTTCCCTAGCGATGGAAGAAGTGACCAAAATCATTCTATGGGCGGAGTCTCACTCCTGCCACCTGTCTGCTATCCACATCCCAGGAGTGGAAAATTGGGAAGCGGATTTTCTGAGTTGTCAGACATTGCATCCGGGGGAGTGGGAACTCCATCCGGAAATCTTTGCCCAAGTCACTCAGCTGTGGGGCATTCCAGACATGGATCTGATGGCCTCTCGTCAGAACTTCAAAGTTCCTTGCTACGGGTCCAGATCCAGGGATCCCAAGGCGGCTCTAGTGGATGCACTAGTAGCACCTTGGACCTTCAAACTAGCTTATGTGTTCCCGCCGTTTCCTCTCATCCCCAGGCTGGTAGCCAGGATCAATCAGGAGAGGGCGTCGGTGATCTTGATAGCTCCTGCGTGGCCACGCAGGACTTGGTATGCAGATCTGGTGAATATGTCATCGGCTCCACCTTGGAAGCTACCTTTGAGACGAGACCTTCTTGTTCAGGGTCCGTTCGAACATCCGAATCTGGTTTCACTCCAGCTGACTGCTTGGAGATTGAACGCTTGATCTTATCGAAGCGAGGGTTCTCAGATTCTGTTATCGATACTCTTGTTCAGGCCAGAAAGCCTGTAACTAGAAAGATTTACCACAAAATTTGGAAAAAATATATCTGTTGGTGTGAATCTAAAGGATTCCCTTGGGACAAGGTTAAGATTCCTAAGATTCTATCCTTCCTTCAAGAAGGATTGGAAAAAGGATTATCTGCTAGTTCCCTGAAGGGACAGATTTCTGCCTTGTCTGTGTTACTTCACAAAAAGCTGGCAGCTGTGCCAGATGTTCAAGCCTTTGTTCAGGCTCTGGTTAGAATTAAGCCTGTTTACAAACCTTTGACTCCTCCTTGGAGTCTCAACTTAGTTCTTTCAGTTCTTCAGGGGGTTCCGTTTGAACCCCTACATTCCGTTGATATTAAGTTATTATCTTGGAAAGTTTTGTTTTTAGTTGCGATTTCTTCTGCTAGAAGAGTTTCAGAATTATCTGCTCTGCAGTGTTCTCCTCCTTATCTGGTGTTCCATGCAGATAAGGTGGTTTTGCGTACTAAACCTGGTTTTCTTCCAAAAGTTGTTTCTAACAAAAACATTAACCAGGAGATTATCGTACCTTCTCTGTGTCCGAAACCAGTGTCAAAGAAGGAACGTTTGTTGCACAATCTGGATGTTGTTCGCGCTCTAAAATTCTATTTAGATGCTACAAAGGATTTTAGACAAACATCTTCCTTGTTTGTTGTTTATTCCGGTAAAAGGAGAGGTCAAAAAGCAACTTCTACCTCTCTCTCTTTTTGGATTAAAAGCATCATCAGATTGGCTTACGAGACTGCCGGACGGCAGCCTCCCGAAAGAATCACGGCTCATTCCACTAGGGCTGTGGCTTCCACATGGGCCTTCAAGAACGAGGCTTCTGTTGATCAGATATGTAGGGCAGCGACTTGGTCTTCACTGCACACTTTTACCAAATTTTACAAGTTTGATACTTTTGCTTCTTCTGAGGCTATTTTTGGGAGAAAGGTTTTGCAAGCCGTGGTGCCTTCCATTTAGGTGACCTGATTTGCTCCCTCCCTTCATCCGTGTCCTAAAGCTTTGGTATTGGTTCCCACAAGTAAGGATGACGCCGTGGACCGGACACACCTATGTTGGAGAAAAAAGAATTTATGTTTACCTGATAAATTACTTTCTCCAACGGTGTGTCCGGTCCACGGCCCGCCCTGTTTTTTTTTTAATCAGGTCTGATAATTTATTTTCTTTAACTACAGTCACCACGGTACCATATGGTTTCTCCTATGCAAATATTCCTCCTTAACGTCGGTCGAATGACTGGGGTAGGCGGAGCCTGGGAGGGATCATGTGACCAGCTTTGCTGGGCTCTTTGCCATTTCCTGTTGGGGAAGAGAATATCCCACAAGTAAGGATGACGCCGTGGACCGGACACACCGTTGGAGAAAGTAATTTATCAGGTAAACATAAATTCTGTTTTTTGTCAGGCCCTGGTCAGTATCAGACCTGTTTTTTGGTCGGTTGCTCCCCTTTTGGAGTCTTACCCTTGTTCTTAAAGTTTTGCAGCAGGCTCTGTTTGAGCCTTTACATTCCATAGATATTAAGTTGTTATCATGGAAGGTTTTGTTTCTTATTGCTATCTCTTCTGCTCGGAGAGTCTCGGAGCTCTCAGTTTGCAGTGTGATTCGCCTTATATTTCATGACGTAAAGGCGGTTATTCGCTCTAAGTTAGGTTTTCTTCCTAAGTGGTTTTGGATTGAAATATTAATCAGGAAATCATTGTTCCTTCTCTGTGTCCTTATCCTTCTTCTTATAAGGAACGTTTGTTACACAACTTGGATGTTGTGCGTGCTCTTAGTTTCTATCTACAGACAACTAAGGATTGTCGCCAGTCGGTTTGTTTGTTTTTAAAAAGCTTTAGCTACTTCTCTCTCTCCTTGGTTGAGAAGTATAATGTGTTTGGTTTATGAGACTGCTGGTCAGCAGCCTACTTACTGACAGAATTTCAGCTCATTTCACTAGGGCTGTCTCTTCTTGGGTTTTCAAGAATGAAGCTTTTGTAGAACAGATTTGCAAGGCTGCAACTTGGTCCTCTGCAAGTTTTTTTTCCAAATTTGATATTTTTGTAAGCATACATTTATTTTTTATTTTTTTTAAACGTTAACTTTTTGTGTGAAATGTGACAATGGGGGTGTTGGAACACAGTAGCACAAGTTCATAATGTAAACAGATATTTTGCATACCCTGGGGACGTGTAATAATTTAAGCGTATAATCACATTAATATACTAGAAGAGCATTAACATTGATGACTTAATCACACGGCTGTTTAGCACATTAAAAATTGAGGGGAAATTAAACTTCCAAATTGAATTTTCCATTGAAAGGTTTAATTATGCATAGTGAAATAATGTGCAGTGATGTTTCATAAAAATATGAAAATTGTAGATTTTTTCCACTTCCCTCAGTGAGGCTGGAGTGTTCTGTACCCTCTACATATCTTCATGTTCATTCCTTCTCCGTCATACAACATATTCTGCCTAAATTTGTCAGAGTATTGACATATAACCAAGTTGTTAGTCTAGTCCTCTCATGAAGCATTGGTCCCAGCATAGTAGACTTTTTATGATGTGTCTCATAGAATATACGCAGAGGTTCCTTAGATTCAGAATCCTTCTAAAACAGGGTTAAAGTCTTCTAAAGGCTCATTTCCTTCTAGGTTTAGGGCATGTGAGGCTATTTTTTCTAACAAATTAAACAATATAGGGGAAGTGTTCCTGTTATAACAGAATCTGTACTGGGGCTGAGAAAACATATATTGTACTTTTCACTGTAGGGTTTGCCAAGAGCATCATACAGAAAGACCTATAAGTTTAAGCAGTTTCCTCCTAGTCTCAATCGTCAAAACAGAAATGTTTTATGAAATATGAACTTCAAACTTAAAAAATTGTTGGCTAAACATGTGCCATCGTGTTAAAGGTCTAGGAACCGGTAAGTTTATGGCCATACTAGATCTAAATCAGTATTTGTTCTAGTTGAAACTTCATCAGCAGCGAGAGCATTCTGATTCTAATATTTCAGGCTTTTTGGTTGGTAGATCAAAATTTCCTTGTGCTGAAAAGGTTTGGCAAGAATAATTCTTGCACAACTATGTGCAAGGGATCTCTAGCACTTGCACGTTCTTAGTGAAAATTAAATAACATGGTGCTGACACTTTGAATGTGGCTATTTGCATGTTTTTATTTGAAATAACTTAATTGTCTCAGACTTCATTCCTCTCATCAGGTGTCCTTCCTTCCCTTAATGAGTTGATTGTAGGTTTTTCTAGCTGTAAAATATGTAGTACTCCTTCTGTATTTGCATATTTCTTATTCATATTATTTTTTGTAACATGACTGCTGTCCCAGTTTTCAGCTTTTAATGGTGTTCATATCAGACTTGTAATGCAAAATGCTGGAGTTATTTTTAATGGAAGAAATCAATTTCAGTGCAGTGTTCTGCAGTTTATTTTGCAGGTGTTTTAAAAGTCAAATTTCCTGATCTGTTTCATCAAAACATTTTCATGTTGTTTTTCTGGTAATTCTTGAAAATAAGGATATCCAGAAATGGATTATTGGCTTTAAGGCAAACCAGCAATCTTACCAATTTGTGCATCAGGACCAGGGATGCTCATCCCATTTGCCTTTACTCCAATATCTTTACTTCCATTAGATTTTCCCTAGATCAAGTCAACACTTTGCTTTGACCCACCATTAATTTATATATTTATTTTACAAAGATATGATGAGTCCACGGATTTCATCCTTACTTATGGGATATTAACCTCCTGCTAACAGGAAGTGGCAAAGAGCACCACAGCTGAGCTATATATACAGTATATCCCTTCCCCTCCTCCCTCAGTCATTCTCTTTGCCTGTGTTATACTAGGAAGACATGGTAAAGTGAGGTGTTAGTTTTAGTTTCGTCAATCAAGAAGTTTTTTATTTTAAATGGTACAGGTGCGTACTATTTTCCTCAGGGGGATATGGAAGAAGATTTCTGCCCTGAGGTTTGATGATCTTAGCATTTGTAACTAAGATCCACACTGGTTCCCACAAGACTTCTGAAGGTAACCATGAGACATCTTCAGTGTGGAGACCGGTTTCATGCTACAAGCAGCATTAAGGTATGTGCAGCCTTTTTTTCTGAGGAGACTTGGTGTATCAGAACTGGCTGGCATTATTTCCCTGTATGGGAATGGGGTAAGCAGTAAAACCTATTTTAATAAGAGGGGTATTACTGGAGTCCCTATTTTATATTTATCATTAGTTGATATTTGGGCATTATGTGACATGGGAGACAACATAAAAAACAATGTTTTATGTTTTTTATTTTTGGCACTTAAAACTTATTGGTTTTATGCTTGAGGGTTATATTAATCAACGATATTAAGTTAAATTTGGGAATGATTTAACGTTTTTTGTGCATTTTGGAAAAATTGTTCACTTTTTCTTTTCTTAAATGCACAGTACACGTTTTTTCTAATGTTTATTTTATGCTATAAATTAGTGTTTAAACGACTTTTGTGGTATTACTAGTCTGTTCAACATGTCTGACATTGAGGTTTCTCATTGTTCTATATGTTTAGAAGCTATTGTGCAACCCCCTCTAACATTGTGTAACTTTTGTACTGAAAGGACTTTACAATGTAAAACGCATATTTTAAATAAAGTGTGCCTAGGGATGATTCTCAGTCTGAAGAGAATCAGGATATGCCATCCAATTCTCCCCAAGTGTCACAACTTTTATGCCCACACAAGCGACGCCTAGTACTTCTAGTGTGTCTAATTCCTTTACTCTGCAGGAGATGGCTGCAGTTATGTCAACTACCCTTACAGAGGTATTGTCTAAATTACCAGTGTTGCAGGGTAAACACAGTAGGTCAAGTATTAATGTAAATACTGAATCCGCTGATGCTTTATTAGCTAATTTAGGATTAGGGAATTACTGTCTGAGGGTGAAATTTCTGATTCAGGAAATGTTTTGCCTCAGACAGATTCGGATGCTATGACATTTAAATTTAAGCTTGAACACCTCTGCCTGTCGCTTAGGGAGGTTTTACCGACTCTGGATGATTGTGATCCTATTGTGATTCCTCCAGAGAAATTGTGTAAAATGGATAAATATTTTAAAGTTCCTACTTACACTGATGTTTTTCCGGTTCCTAAGAGAATTTCGGAAATTATTAGTAAGGAATGGGATAGACCAGGTATACCGTTTTCTCCCTCTCCTAATTTTAAGAAAATGTTTCCTATATCAAATACCATTCGGGACTCATGGCATGCGGTCCCTAAGGTAGAGGGAGCTATATCTTCCCTAGCTAAGCGTACTACTATACCCATTGAGGATAGTTGTGCTTTCAAGGATCCTATGGATAAGAAATTAGAGGGTCTACTAAAGAAATTATTTGTTAATCAGGGATTTCTGTTACAACCTACGGCTTGCATTGTTCCGGTAACTACTGCAGCAGCTTTTTGGTTTAAGGCTCTAGAAGAGTCTCTTAAGGTTGAGACTCCATTAGATGACATTCTATATAGAATTAAGGCTCTAAAGCTAGCTAATTCTTTTATTACTGATGCCGCTTTTCAAATTGCTAAATTAGCGGCAAAAAATGCAGGATTTGCTATTTTAGCACGTAGAGCATTGTGGCTCAAATCTTGGTCTGCTGATGTGTCATCAAAATATAAGCTTTTAGCTATTCCCTTTAAAGGTAAGACCCTTTTTGGGCCAGAATTGAAGGAGATCATTTCTGATATTACAGGAGGTAAGGGCCATGCCCTACCTCAGGATAGGTCGGTTAAAATGAGGGGTAAACAGAATAATTTTCATTCCTTTCGGAACTTTAAAGGAGGACCCCCCGCTTCTTCTTCCATAAAGCAGCATGAAGGGGTGGCCACCGATCCAGGACCGGATCTAGTAGGGGCAGACTTTCTTACTTTGCTCAGACTTGGGCAAGTGATGTTCAGGATTCCTGGGCACTAGAAATAGTGACCCACGGTTATCAATTGGAATTCAAAGATTTTCTCCCAAGAGGGAGATTTCATCTTTCAAAATTATCTGCAAACCAGATAAAGAGAGAGGCATTCTTACGCTGTGTAAAAGACCTTTTTTTTTTTTTTTTTATAATATTTTTATTGAGGTAACAAAAATTACATCCAGAAATACAGAAAACATGTCGAAATACATATCTTAGTGTGAAGGGTACATCTTTACAATTTTCTTATAGAGAATAAGTTTGGTCTAAAACTTCAAGACAGTGAAATTACCATGGTAGACATCTAGTCTACTAGACACATATAGATATAGGCTTTAAGCGTACAGAATAGCAAGATCACTATAGAGTCGTATTAGGAACCTGAGAGTGAAAGATGTGGAAAACTGGGACATATAATAACGCAACCTCTTTTTATAACCTTTGAGTAAATGAAATTAACAATGGACCCCCATGTACCATGAGATTTTTATAACAGTTTGCCTATTTAAACTAAGTTGAGGTAAAATGGGGGTTAATATAACGGTTTTGTTTGGGGGAAGGGAATTTCAGCGGGCCAGAGCCGCTCTAAGTGGGGGGGGGATGGGGGGGCGGAGCCTGTTAGAATAATGGTCTGATGGAGCTTTGGGGTCTCTAGATTTAGTGTCCTAAATAAATTACTTATAGGGGGATGAGTTAATGGTATACTGTATATTATATATTATATTACTTAGGGTGGCTGCTCAATCAAGTATATAACAAATTATGTATATAGATATAGAGAAGTGTGGGAAACGTGCTACTCATTGTAAATGTCTAAGCGTATGCTATCTTAACTTTATTAAGGTTGTATGGAGAATTAAGGCGGGGCTAAGCAAAATAGGTACCTATATTTCCTGACATGCATGGACTGTAATATAAGCTCCACCCCAGATCAGAGAAGAGTAACTCAAGCTACTATATTAGTGGTTTTAGTCTATGTGTTAGAAAATTAGGGGCTTAGAATCAGCTGTCAAGATATACTACCGATGCGGAATATAAATAAAAATACAAAGTTAAGTTTAGTGATCTTTCTATATGATCAAAATCAACTCACCCCCATAGGCCCTAGTCTTTAGGGTACTATTATATTTGGAGGAGTAAATATACCAAGGTATACACACGTAAATATACTTATCTATATCAACATTGAACTATAACATAAACATATTATAGGGTATATGGCTGCATAGAATATCTAATGAGTCTATGATATAAATACACAGCTCTGATGCACTTTGGGTAGTTTCAATCATTTCTATGCAGACTGAAAAGGACCCCCTAAACTTGTCAATTAATGAGATAGAGTGAATAAATGCAAAAACAAATATTATCAATCATCTATAAGAGAATACAGTGCCCACACAAGTTATAAAGCAGACACAAGGGTAAGTAAAAGCTTATTAGGATCTGGGGTAAACTTATATTATCACAACACTACACTACACCCCTTTTTAAGAAAGAGCTGTCATTAAGCTAACATGTGATAGTTAGTTGATATAGAGCAGTAGTAATATTTACAACATATGTAAGCAGAGTAACTGTCATAGGTAGAAGCAAAACAGTTATAAAGTGCAACCATACAGTTTTTGAGATAAGTCCAAAAGTTAGGAGAGCCAAACATCAGATATTATAGCCCTCTTCAAAATACTCGCTGGGGTAGCTAAACTCTTTTGAAACAATATCTGACACTTTGGGACACCATACACTGCCACATCTTGTGAGGGTATCTTCTTCTATAAAATGATGCTGGGTTTTGACTCCCCTGGGAGCCATTAGGCTTGGTGGAGCTTTAAATCAACTGACCATATGGGGATATATAAGAGAATACATGTAAGTAAATTATGAGCTGGGTCCCATAGCTGTATTCAGTATAAATGGACACAGTACATAAATAAATAGAACATGGGTCTCTAAGTCTTTGGAGGGACAGATGCTCCCCCACGCTAAAGTCACACAAAACGCTTAGCCAATTCCCCGTCTATGAGGTGTCACTGTCATCGGATCACTGCCTGAATCCTCCACAGGGTTATGGGCAAATCCTACAAGCTCCAACACTACCCGGTCAAATGTGTCCGTGTCTGTAGGATCCTTTGAGCTTATACCTTCCAGTGTAAGGAGCGAAGTATAAACATATTCAAACATGTCGCCACTAAGAGGAGCCAAGAGAGAGCGCTGCGTCCCAAACACCGTGTAGAAGTCCCGGGTGTCAGGTGTAAAGGTGTGAGTAGTAAGGGGCCAGACCGGGTAGATGTCGTTTGCGTGTTGTGACTCGGGCCCAGGTGCGCTCACCTCCAAAGACCGAAGTTTCCATAGTGCCGGTAGCGGTCGAATCTCAGTTGCATCTCTCCGCTGGTACAACTGAACGTGAGTCACAGTCTCTCCCGTCTGCACACCCGCCTCAGTGGAAGCAGAGTCTTCTGAGTCATCCCGAGTCAGAGCTTCCCGGATAACGGGCCAGCCCGCCCCAGCCTTAGTTAGTGCTGCAGGTTCAGGAGTTGGTACAGGAGAAAGGAGAGCGCCATCTTGGAGACTGTAAACGCCTCGCGTTACAGTGAGACATTCTGAAATCTGGGTATAGTGGTAATCTAGCTTGTCACTCAATCCTTTTAGAGCCAGAAGTAGTGCATCCTTCATTTCTCCTCAGTATTCGCTTATAGAGGATGACAATAAAGGAAATTGCTATAGTATTTTTGCAAGTGCTGCGCTGATTGTATTCTGAGGGACCATGCGCTTCAACTCTTAGTTGCGTGGTGTGTAGGCCGCAGGTTCAGTCACCAATTTTTCACTTCTTTCCAGGTCTCTATCAGATGCAGGTGATAGATAAATCAGCTTTGTCTATTTAATTAAAAAGAAACTGGATTTAAGTTGAAAATTTATCTAATTATAGCAGGAGCTCAGCTTAGGTACGTCTGCTCTCCTTGAAAGTTGGCTCCGCCCCCGTAAAAGACCTTTTTACTATGGGAGTAATCTGTCATGTTACAAAATTGGAACAGGGACAGGGGTTTTACTCAAACCTATTTGTGGTCCCCAAAAAAGTGGGAACGTTCAGACCCATTTTGGACCTCAAGTGTCTAAACAAATTTCTAAGAGTTCCATCATTCAAGATGGAGACAATTCGAGCAATTTTGCCAATGATCCAGGAGGGTCAATATATTACTACCGTGGATTTGAAGGATGCTTACCTTCATATTCCAATCCACAAAGATCATCATCGGTTTCTCAGGTTTGCCTTCTTGGATAAACATTATCAGTTCGTGGCTCTTCCTTTCGGGTCGGCCACTGCACCCAGAATCTTCACAAAGGTTCTAGAGTCTCTTTTGGTGGTTTTCAGACCGCAAGGGATAGCGGTGGCGCCTTATCTGGACGATATTCTGATTCAGGTGTCAACATATCATCTGACAAAATCTCACACGGACACAGTGTTGTCTTTTCTGAGAACTCACAGCTGGAAGGTGAATATAGAGAAGAGTTCACTTGTTCCACAGATGAGGGTTCCTTTTCTGGGAACTCTGATAGACTCGGTAGCCATGAAAGTATTTCTGACGGAGGTCAGAAAATCAAAGATTTTGAATACTTGCTGAGCACTTCTGTCTATTCCTCGGCCATCAGTGGCTCAGTGTAAGGAGGTAATCGGATTAATGGTAGCGACAATGGACATCGTTCCGTTTGCTCGCTTTCATCTCAGACCACTGATACTGTGAATGCATGGTCTGTGGAATGGGGATTATGTGGATTTATCTCCAAAGATAATTCTGGATCAAGAGACCAGAAACTCTCTTCTTTGGTGGTTGTCGCCAGATCATCTGTCCCAGGGGACTTGTTTCCACAGACCCTTGTGGGTGATAGTGACAACAGATGCCAGCCTTCTGGGCTGGGGTGCAGTTTGGAACTCCCTGAAGGCTCAGGGTGTTTGGACTCAGGTGGAGTCTCTACTTCCAATCAATATTCTGGAACTGAGAGCAATATTCAATGCGCTTCAGGCGTGGCCTCAGTTGGCTTTGGCCAAATTCATCAGATTCCAGTCGGACAACATAACGACTGTGGCATATGTCAATCATCAGGGGGGAACAAGGAGTTCCTTAGTGATAATAGAAGTATCCAAGATAATCAGTTGGGCAGAGGCCCACTCTTGTCATCCGTCAGCGATCTACATCCCAGGGGTAGAGAACTGGGAAGAAGATTTTCTAAGTCGACAGACTTTTCATCCGGGGGAGTGGGAACTTCACCCGGAGGTATTTGCCTCATTGATTCTCAGATGGGGCAAACCGGAATTGGTTTTGATGGCATCTCGTCAGAATGCCAAGCTTCCAAGATACGGATCCCGGTCAAGGGATCCTCAGGCCGAACTGATAGATGCCTTGGCAGTACCTTGGTTGTTTAGCCTAGCTTATGTGTTTCCGCCGTTTCCTCTCCTCCCACGCGTGATTGCTCGAATCAAACAGGAGAGAGCTTCAGTGATCCTGATAGCGCCTGCGTGGCCACGCAGGACTTGGTATGCGGATCTAGTGGACATGTCCTCTCTGCCACCTTCTCATTCAAGGTCCTTTCCAACATCCAAATCTAATTTCTCTGCAACTGATTGCGTGTAGATTGAACACTTGATTTTATCGAAGCGAGGATTCTCTGGTTCAGTTATCAATACTTTTATACAGGCTAGAAAGCCTGTCACTAGAAAAATCTATCATAAGATATGGCGTAAAAATATCTTTTTGGTGTGAATCCAAGGGTTACTCATGGAGTAAAGTTAGGATTCCTAGGATTTTGTCTTTTCTCCAAGAAGGATTGGAGAACGGGTTATCAGCAAGTTCCTTAAAAGACAAATTTCAGCTTTGTCAATTCTGTTTCACAAACGTTTGTCAAATGTATCAGATGTTCAGTCTTTTTGTCAGGCTGTAAGCCTGTATTTAGACCTATTACTCCTCCCTGGAGTTTGAATTTAGTTCTTCGAGTTCTGCAAGGGGTTTCGTTTGAACCTATGCATTCCATAGATATTAAACTTTTATCTTGGAAAGTTCTGTTTTTGGTTGCTATTTCTTCTGCTCGAAGAGTTTCTGTGCTTTCAGCATTACAGTGTGATTCGCCTTATCTCATATTTCATTCTGATAAGGTGGTTTTTACATACCAAACCTGGGTTCCTTCCTAAGATTGTTTCGAATAAGAATATTAATCAGGAAATTGTTGTTCCTTCCTTGTGTCCCAATCCTTCTTCTAAGAAGGAGCGTCTGTTACATAACTTGGGCGGGGTCCGTGCCTTAAAGTTTTACTTACAGGCAACTAAGGATTTCCGTCAATCATCTTCATTATTCATTGTTTATTCTGGAAAGCGTAGGGGTCAGAAAGCTACGGCTACCTCTCTTTCTTTTTGGCTGAGAAGTATCATCCGCCTGGCATATGAGACTGCTGGACAGCAGCCTCCTGAAAGAATTACGGCTCATTCTTCTAGGGCTGTGGCTTCCACATGAGCTTTTAAAAACGATGCATCTGTGGAACAGATTTGTAAGGCTGCGACTTGGTCGTCCCTTCACACTTTTTCCAAATTTTACAAATTTGATACTTTTGCTTCTTCTGAGGCTATCTTTGGGAGAAAGGTTCTTCAAGCAGTGGTGCCTTCCGTTTAGGTTCCTGTCTTGTACCTCCCTTTCATCCGTGTCCTATTGCTTTGGTATTGGTTTCCCACAAGTAAGGATGAAATCCGTGGACTCGTCATATCTTTGTAAAAGAAAACTAAATTTATGCTTACCTGATAAATTACTTTCTTTTACGATATGACGAGTCCACGGCCCACCCTGTTCTTTTTAAGACAGTTTTTCTTTATTTTTATTTTTTGTAAACTTCATTCACCTCTGCACCTTTTTAGCCTTTCCTTTTTCTCTTCCTATACCTTCAGCCGAATGACTGAGGGTGGAGGGGAAGGGGAGGGGCTATATATACAGCTCTGCTGTGGTGCTCTTTGCCACTTCCTGTTAGCAGGAGGTTAATATCCCACAAGTAAGGATGAAATCCGTGGACTCGTCATATCATAAAAGAAAGTAATTTATCAGGTAAGCATAAATTTAGTTTTCTGTGTGACTATGAGAGAAAATATTTATAGTTACCAATTAAATATTTGATATGACCACCATTTGCTATAATGACTGCTTGAACTCTGTTATTGATGATGTTTGTGTAGAATTGTACAATGATCCTATATTCTTCTCCGTATAGAGGAAATATTTAATGTTAAAAGATAAGTTGGTAATTTCTTCAGGACACTAAACCTAGAGACCCCAAAGCTCCACCAGACCAGACCATAACTCTAACAGGCTCCGCCCCCCCCCACCCCCACCTTCCCCACTTGGAGCTGCTCTGGCCCGCTGAAATCCCCACCCCCCAAATAAAACCCTTATATTAACCCCCATTTTACCCTGATGTAGTTAAAGTAGACAAACTGTTATAAGAATTCCATAGTAAATGGGGGCTCATCATCATTATTTTAATTTAGTCAAAGGTTATAAAAAGAGGTTGTGTTATAATATGTCCCAGCTTTCTACATCTTCCACACACAGGTCCCTAATGCGACTCTATGATGATCTTGCTATTCTGTATGCTTAAGGCCTATATCTATATGTATCTAGTAGACAAGACATCTACCATTGTAATTTCACTATCTTGAAGGTTTAGACCAAACTTATTCTCTTTAAGAAAACTGTAAAGATGTATCCTTCAAACTAAGATATATATTCCGACATATTTTATGTATTTCTGGTTGTAATTTCTCGTTACCTCAATAAAAAAATATTATTAAAAAAAAAAAAGATAAGTTGTTAGTGTGGCCAAATGTATCTGTATATCAGGTTAAAACAGATAATGTCTTTAAAACCACTGAAAGCGATTATGCAAATCCTCTTGCTGATGTTTCTAATGCTTCAAATTATAGCAGTCTTAATGTTATGTTGCAGCCAAACAGCCGGATCCTTTAGCTATCGGGTTATAAATTATAACAATCTCTGCACAACTTAGGGGGAGTTAAACTGACAACACTTACCCCACTCTTCAGAGATGGCTGGTGTAGCTGTAATCGTGAGCCTGTCAGGCCTGCGTCTTGTCAGGTCTGCGTGTTGTGCGAATGTTAACCCTGCTCGCAATTTCAGAGAGTAGTGATTGCCGTATAGAATCCTTGCAATTGTCAGGTTCAGTCCGTGTTCCACAAGGGGAAGCCCGCACTTAGCGTGTATCACGTGCGGGTTAAAACTAGGTACCTAGTATTAAAAGGAGAAAATATCTTTGTTCTTGACAGGATAAACAGCTCAATTCCTTCAACGCGTTTCACCCGTTATGTTGGGCTTTTTCAAGATATTATTGTCTTCAAGGTGGTCCATCAAATTAGGTGGTATATTGGCTAATATATATTTTAATAATTATTCTATATAGGGAGACTTCCCTCTTTTAAGATCTGTATTATACTATGTTATGTTTTAATGACACAATGAGTCCATGGATCATCTTAATTACTATTGGGATATTCACCTCCTGGTCAGCAGGAGGCGACAAAGAGCCCCACAGCAAAGCTGTTAAATATCACCTCCCTTCCCTCCCAACCCAATTATTCTCTTTGCCTACATTAGTGTAAGGAAGTCGTAAAGTTAGGTGTTAGTAAAAGATTCTTCAATCAAGAGTTTATTATTTTTAAAGTAGTGCAAGATTGTGCTGCTTTGTCCTGGTGTGTAGCCGTAGTCCATATCAGTCTCTTCAGTAGAGCAGTGGTGGCTTTAGAGCAATGGGAACTTGTGGGACATAATTCTCACTGCGCCTCCCATACTGTCGCTGCCCTAATCTGAAAAACTGAGGAATCTTACTCAGTATTTTTCTTTTGCACAGGTCCATAGGAGGGAGAGGACCTCTTAAACCTGGGAGCTGCCTTTACTGTCGGGCAGTTGAGGAGGTAAGTGCTGACTTGTTATCTGGGGGATGGGACTCAAACTGAGGCACTTGATTGATATTGAGGGGACAATAAAGAGACTCGTGGGAATATGGGCACTTTATTTAAGACAATTACAGCGGAGGCACTGGGGGCTGGATGCTTAAACTTATGGTGGTTCTTATCTCCCGGCGTTTTACTAATACGACCGGGAGATGGCTGATTTTGCACGCCCACGATGGGCGGTTTTAGAGCAAGCATTGTGTGCCTTTTTCTGACTGCCTCTTCCTTTTAGTCGGAAGAAGTCTCGTTACCCGTTTTTACTGTGCATCTAGTTAAAAGTAGCGCTCGGTAATAGTGTCAGCTGCGCATCTCTGGAGCAGATGCGTGTCGATTAGAGACTGCAGTGTTCTGGTGCTGGGAAACGGATCCTGTCTGTGCAGTGAGGATAATTTTTCTTCAGATAAGTAGGCACCTCGGCAAGGTACTGCTGAGTTGTGGAGTGATCTGTAGGGCAGTGATTTTCAACCTTTTTTTTGCCGTGGCACACTTTTTTACATAAAATTTTTTTTGCGGCACACCACCATCCCAAAATTTTACAAACTCACACATTGTATTATAATACAGCATATATATATATATATATATATATATATATATATATATATATATATATATATATATATATATATATATATATATATATATATATATATATAGAGAGAGAGAGAATATATATATATACATACACACACTGCACTGTGCTGTCATGCCATGATTCCTACAAACTATACATGACATATTGACATTCATTCACAAACAATCATAATGATGGTCTGTGAATGAATGTCAATATGTCATAGTTGTAAATGATGCCTTATGAGCCTGTCACATACCTCCCAATATTTCAAAATTTGAAAGAGGGACACCCCCGCACTCCAGTCCTCCAGTCATGTTCCTTGTGCTGAGAAGGAACGTGAGTGACGTGACCTGGCTGGAACTAATCTAGAGGAGGAGCAAAGCGTGGGGGATTGAAGTGTCACGTTGTGCTGCGTGTAGAGCCGGCACTAGACACGTGTTGTGGTGGGTGGGGGTTCCTTTAAAGTGTGAACACGGGTCGGGAAGGCAAGCTGCCGCTGCGCAGTTACCCTCAGTCATCATCTCACTCAAAATAAAAAAACGGCCCAGAATAAAAAACAAGCAAAATTTAAAAACTATATCACACTGTTGTCAGTCTGCCGCGGCACACCTGAGGATCTCTCACGGCACACTAGTGTGCCACGGCACACTGGTTGAAAAACACTGCAGTAGGGTATTTTTCCTTGTAGTTACATACTCTAATAAAAAAAAAAATTAAAAAATTTACTGTTTAACATTTAAAGAAACAGTACCGTTTTTGTTCAAACTCTAAAATTGCTTAAAAAATTTAGTTTTTGTGACCAATTGTGAGTTAAGATGGACCAAGTGTCTTTGCAAGCTGCAACTTGTTCTTTACATTTTGATGCTAATGTGGAACCACCAATCCCTTCTGTCCCTCATGTATTGAGACTACTTTACGTTATAGGGATAGACCTTTCTCCAACATAGGTGTGTCCGGTCCACGGCGTCATCCTTACTTGTGGGATATTCTCTTCCCCAACAGGAAATGGCAAAGAGCCCAGCAAAGCTGGTCACATGATCCCTCCTAGGCTCCGCCTACCCCAGTCATTCTCTTTGCCGTTGTACAGGCAACATCTCCACGGAGATGGCTTAGAGTTTTTTAGTGTTTAACTGTAGTTTTTATTATTCAATCAAGAGTTTGTTATTTTAAAATAGTGCTGGTATGTACTATTTACTCTGAAACAGAAAAGAGATGAAGATTTCTGTTTGTATGAGGAAAATGATTTTAGCAACCGTTACTAAAATCCATGGCTGTTCCACACAGGACTGTTGAGAGGAATTAACTTCAGTTGGGGGAACAGTGAGCAGTCTTTTGCTGCTTGAGGTATGACACATTCTAACAAGACGATGTAATGCTGGAAGCTGTCATTTTCCCTATGGGATCCGGTAAGCCATTTTTATTCACACAGTAAATAAGGGCTTCACAAGGGCTTATTAAGACTGTAGACATTTTCTGGGCTAAATCGATCATATTTACACATATTTAGCCTTGAGGAATCATTTAATCTGGGTATTTTTTGTAAAATAATATCGGCAGGCACTGTTTTAGACACTTTATTCTATTGGGGCTTTCCCTAATCATAGTCAGAGCCTCATTTTCGCGCCGGTATGGCGCACTTGTTTTTGAGAACAGCATGACATGCAGCTGCATGTGTGTGGAGCTCTGATACATAGAAAAGTCTTTCTGAAGGCATTATTTGGTATCGTATTCCCCTTTGGGCTTGGTTGGGTCTCAGCAAAGCAGATTCCAGGGACTGTAAAGGGGTTAAATATAAAAACGGCTCCGGTTCCGTTATTTTAAGGGTTAAAGCTTCCAAATTTGGTGTGCAATACTTTTAAGGCTTTAAGACACTGTGGTGAAATTTTGGTGAATTTTGAACAATTCCTTCATACTTTTTCGCAATTGCAGTAATAAAGTGTGTTCAGTTTAAAATTTAAAGTGACAGTAACGGTTTTATTTTAAAACGTTTTTTGTGCTTGTTATCAAGTTTATGCCTGTTTAACATGTCTGAACTACCAGATAGATTGTGTTCTGACTGTGGGGAAGCCAAGGTTCCTTCTCATTTAAATAGATGTGATTTATGTCATAAAAAATTTAGTAAAAATGATGCCCAAGATGATTCCTCAAGTGAGGGGAGTAAGCATGGTACTGCATCATCCCCTCCTTCGTCTACACCAGTTTTGCCCATACAGGAGGCCCCTAGTACATCTAGCGCGCCAATACTCCTTACTATGCAACAATTAACGGCTGTAATGGATAATTCTATCAAAACATTTTAGCCAATATGCCCACTTATCAGCGAAAGCGCGACTGCTCTATTTTAGAAAATACTGAAGAGCATGAGGACGCTGATGATATTGTTTCTGAAGGGCCCCTACACCAGTCTGAGGGGGCCAGGGAGGTTTTGTCTGAGGGAGAAATTTCAGATTCAGGAAAAATTTCTCAACAAGCTGAACCTGATGTGATTACTTTTAAATTTAAGTTGGAACGTCTCCGCGCTCTGCTTAAGGAGGTGTTATCCAATTTGGATGATTGTGATTATCTGGTCATTCCAGAAACACTATGTAAAATGGACAAGTTCCTAGAGGTCCCGGGGCCCCCCGAAGCTTTTCCTATACTCAAGCGGGTGGCGTACATTGTTAATAAAGAATGGGACAGGCCCGGTGTACCTTTCGTACCTCCCCCCATATTTAAAAAATTGTTTCCTATGGTCGACCCCAGAAAGGACTTATGGCAGACAGTCCCCAAGGTCGAGGGGGCGGTTTCTACTCTAAACAAGCGCACCACTATACCCATAGAAGATAGTTGTGCTTTCCAAGATCCTATGGATAAAAAATTAGAAGGTTTGCTAAAAAAGATGTTTGTTCAGCGAGGTTACCTTTTACAACCAATTGCATGCATTGTCCCTGTCACTACAGCCGCGTGTTTCTGGTGCGATGAGCTAGAAAAGGCGATTATTAGTAATTCTTCTTCTTATGAGGAGATTATGGACAGAATTCGTGCTCTTAAATTGGCTAATTCTTTCACCCTAGACGCCACCTTGCAATTGGCTAGGTTAGCGGCGATAAATTCTGGGTTTGCTATTGTGGCGCGCAGAGCGCTTTGGTTAAAATCTTGGTCAGCGGATGCGTCTTCCAAGAACAAATTGTTTGACATTCCTTTCAAGGGGAAAACACTGTTTGGCCCTGACTTGAAAGAGTTTATCTCTGATATCACTGGGGGCAAGGGCCACGCCCTTCCTCAGAATAGGTTTTTCAAGGCCAAAAATAAACCTAATTTTCGTCCCTTTCGCAGAAACGGACCAGCCCCAAGTGCTACGTCCTCTAAGCAGGAGGGTAATACTTCTCAAGCCAATCCAGCCTGGAGACCAAGGCAAGGCTGGAACAAAGGAAAGCAGGCCAAGAAACCTGCCACTGCTCCCAAGACAGCATGAGACGCGGGCCCCCGATCCGGGACCGGATTTGGTGGGGGGCAGACTCTCTCTCTTCACTCAGGCTTGGGCAAGAGATGTTCTGGATCCTTGGGCGCTAGAAATAGTCTTCCAAGGTTATCTTCTGGAAGTGATTCATCCTGTTCCATTAAAAGAACGAGGGATGGGGTTCTACTCCAATCTGTTCGTAGTTCCCAAAAAAGAGGGAACGTTCAGACCAATCTTAGATCTCAAGATCCTAAACAAGTTTCTCAAGGTTCCATCGTCCAAAATGGAAACCATTCGAACAATCCTTACATCCAGGAAGGTCAATTCTTGACCACGGTGGATTTAAAGGATGCGTATCTACATATTCCTGTCCACAAGGAACATCATCGGTTCCTAAGGTTCGCATTCCTGGACAAGCATTACCAGTTCGTGGCGCTTCCTTTCGGATTAGCCACTGTTCCAAGGATTTTCACAAAGGTACTAGGGTCCCTTCTGGCGGTGCTAAGACCAAGGGGCATTGCTGTAGTACCTTACTTGGACGACATTCTGATTCAAGCGTCGTCCCTTCCTCAAGCAAAGGCTCTCACGGACATAGTCCTGGCCTTTCTCAGATCTCACGGATGGTAAGTGAACGTGGAAAAGAGTTCTCTATCTCCGTCGACAAGAGTTCCCTTCTTGGGAACAATAATAGACTCCTTAGAAATGAGGATTTTTCTGACAGAGACCAGAAAAACAAAACTTCTAAACTCTTGTCGGATACTTCCTTCCGTTCCTCTTCCTTCCATAGCGCAGTGCATGGAAGTGATAGGTTTGATGGTAGCGGCAATGGACATAGTTCCTTTTGCGCGCATTCATCTAAGACCATTTCAATTGTGTATGCTCAGTCAGTGGAATGGGGACTATACAGACTTGTCTCCGAAGATACAAGTAAATCAGAGGACCAGAGACTCACTCCGTTGGTGGCTGTCCCTGGACAACCTGTCGCAAGGGGTGACCTCCCGCAGACCAGAGTGGGTCATTGTCACGACCGACGCCAGTCTGATGGGCTGGGGCGCGGTCTGGGGATCCCTGAAAGCTCAGGGTCTTTGGTCTCGGGAAGAATCTCTTCTACCGATAAATATTCTGGAACTGAGAGCGATATTCAATGCTCTCAAGGCTTGGCCTCAGCTAGCGAGGGCCAAGTTCATACGGTTTCAATCAGACAACATGACGACTGTTGCGTACATCAACCATCAGGGGGGAACAAGGAGTTCCCTGGCGATGGAAGAAGTGACCAAAATCATTCAATGGGCGGAGACTCGCTCCTGCCACCTGTCTGCAATCCACATCCCAGGAGTGGAAACTTGGGAAGCGGATTTTCTGATTCGTCAGACATTTCATCCGGGGGTGTGGGAACTCCATCCGGAAATCTTTGCCCAAATAACTCAACTGTGGGGCATTCCAGACATGGATCTGATGGCCTCTCGTCAGAACTTCAAGGTTCCTTGCTACGGGTCCAGATCCAGGGATCCCAAGGCGACTCTAGTATATGCACTAGTAGCACCTTGGACCTTCAACCTAGCTTATGTATTCCCGCCGTTTCCTCTCATCCCCAGGCTGGTAGCCAGGATCAATCAGGAGAGGGCGTAGGTGATCTTGATAGCTCCTGCGTAACCACGCAGGACTTGGTAGGCAGATCTGGTGAATATGTCATCGGCTCCACCATGGAAGCTACCTTTGAGACGAGACCTTCTTGTTCAAGGTCAGTTCGAACTTCCGAATCTGGTCCTACTCCAGCTGACTGCTTGGAGATTGAACGCTTGATCTTATCAAAGCGAGGGTTCTCAGATTCTGTTATTGATACTCTTGTTCAGGCCAGAAAGCCTGTAACTAGAAAAATTTACCACAAAATATGGAAAAAATATATCTGTTGGTGTGAATCTAAAGGATTCCCTTGGGACAAGGTAAAGATTCCTAGGATTCTATCCTTTCTTCAAGAAGGATTGGAGAAAGGATTATCTGCAAGTTCCTTGAAGGGACAGATTTCTGCCTTGTCTGTGTTACTTCACAAAGAGCTGGCAGCTGTGCCAGATGTTCAAGCCTTTGTTCAGGCTCTGGTTAGAATCAAGCCTGTTTACAAACCTTTGACTCCTCCTTGGAGTCTCAACTTAGTTCTTTCAGTTCTTCAGGGGGTTCCGTTTGAACCCTTACATTCCGTTGATATTAAGTTATTATCTTGGAAAGTTTTGTTTTTGGCTGCAATTTCTTCCGCTAGAAGAGTTTCAGAATTATCTGCTCTGCAGTGTTCTCCTCCTTATCTGGTGTTCCATGCAGATAAGGTGGTTTTACGTACTAAACCTGGTTTTCTTCCGAAAGTTGTTTCTAACAAAAACATTAACCAGGAGATAGTCGTGCCTTCTTTGTGTCCGAATCCAGTTTCAAAGAAGGAACGTTTGTTGCACAATTTGGATGTTGTTCGCGCTCTATAATTCTATTTAGATGCTACAAAGGATTTTAGACAAACATCTTCCTTGTTTGTTGTTTATTCTGGTAAAAGGAGAGGTCAAAAAGCAACTTCTACCTCTCTCTCTTTTTGGATTAAAAGCATCATCAGATTGGCTTACGAGACTGCCGGACGGCAGCCTCCTGAAGGAATCACAGCTCATTCCACTAGGGCTGTGGCTTCCACATGGGCCTTCAAGAACGAGGCTTCTGTTGATCAGATATGTAGGGCAGCGACTTGGTCTTCACTGCACACTTTTACCAAATTTTACAAGTTTGATACTTTTGCTTCTTCTGAGGCTATTTTTTGGGAGAAAGGTTTTGCAAGCCGTGGTGCCTTCCATTTAGGTGACCTGATTTGCTCCCTCCCTTCATCCGTGTCCTAAAGCTTTGGTATTGGTTCCCACAAGTAAGGATGACGCCGTGGACCGGACACACCTATGTTGGAGAAAACAGAATTTATGTTTACCTGATAAATTACTTTCTCCAACGGTGTGTCCGGTCCACGGCCCGCCCTGGTTTTTTAATCAGGTCTGATAATTTATTTTCTTTAACTACAGTCACCACGGTATCATATGGTTTCTCCTATGCAAATATTCCTCCTTAACGTCGGTCGAATGACTGGGGTAGGCGGAGCCTAGGAGGGATCATGTGACCAGCTTTGCTGGGCTCTTTGCCATTTCCTGTTGGGGAAGAGAATATCCCACAAGTAAGGATGACGCCGTGGACCGGACACACCGTTGGAGAAAGTAATTTATCAGGTAAACATAAATTCTGTTTTTGTTGAACCATTATTTTCAAAAGGAACATGCTGTTCAAGAGTCTAATGCCAATGCTGAGTTTATGCCGCAGCTTTCTCCTCAAGCGCCCCAAAATTTTGCCACCATTTACATGCAGTGCCCTGCGCTTCCTTTATAACTCCTACTGGGGTTACCTTGCGAAACATAGTTCCCTTATGTCTTCTGCAGTTTCAAATGTGTTGTCTGCCTTTCCCATGTTGCAGGAAAGTGCAAGAGGAAAACCAGACTTTCAGTGTGATTCCTCCTACTGATACTGAAGTGGTATCTTTCAGATTTAAGCTGGAACACCCCCGTTTACTACTCAAGGAGGTCTTGGCTACGTTGGACGACTACGATTCCACGGTCGTTATTAATCCTAAGAAATCCAGTAAGCTTAACAAATATTTAGAGTTTCTTTCCTTTGTAGATGTTTTTCCGGTACCAGACCGAGCTTCTAAGATCATTACTAAGGAGTGGGAGAGACCAGGTATCCCTTTTTCTCCATCTCCTATATTTAAATAGATGTTTCCCATAGCCGACTCTGTTAAGGAGGCTTGGCAAAAAGGTGGAAGGAGCGGTTTCCACTCTGGCTAAGAGAACTACTATACCCATAGAGGATAGTTGTGCTTTCAAAGACCCTTTGGACAAAAAGCTAGAAGGGTTACTCAAGAAGATGTATGTACACCAGGGCTTACAATAGCAGCCAGCTGTGTGCATTGCTACCGTCACTAGTGCAGCGACATATTGGTTTGACGCGTTGTCTGATGCTATCAGGACAGAAACTTCTCTGGATGAAATCCAGGATAGGATAAAAGCTCTTAAATTAACTAATTCCTTTATTACGGATGCTTCCCTTCAAGTTATCAAACTGGGAGCAAAGATTTCAGGTTTCTCTATTCTAGCTCGCAGAGCCTTATGGTTAAAACCTTGGTCTGCGGATGTGTCCTCTAAGTCTAAGCTTTTAGCAATTCCTTACAAGGGGGAAGACCTTGTTTGGACCTGGCTTGATGGAAATTATCTCTGATATCACGGGAGGTAAAGGTCATCTTCTCCCTCAGGATAAGAGAAACAAACAAAAAGGACGACAGAGTAATTTTCGTTCTTTTCGAAATTTCAAGGGAAGTTCTTCCTTCATGGAGACCCAATCAGTCTTGGAATAAGGGAAAACAATCCAAGAAAAGACAGCATGAAGGGTCTGCCCCCGATCCGGGAACGGATCTTGTAGGGGGCAGACTTTCCTTCGCTCAGACTTGGGTTCGAGATGTTCAGGGTCCCTGGGCAATAGAAATAGTGTCCCAGGGATACAAACTAGAGTTCAAAAGTTTTCCTCCCAGATGCAGGTTTCTGCTTTCAAGATTATCTGCAGACCAGACAAAAAGAAAGGTGTTCTTACACTGTGTAGGAGACCTCTCTCCGACCTGGGAGTGATTGTTCCGATACAGGAACAGGGTCTGGGATCTTATTCCAATCTGTTCGTGGTTCCCAAAAAAGAGGGAACCTTCAGGCCAATTTTAGATCTCAAGAGTCTAAACAAATTTCTCAGAGTACCGTCCTTCAAGATGGAAACTATTCGTTCCATTCTCCCTTTGATCCAAGAGGGTCAATTTATGACAACAGTGGATTTAAAGGACACGCACCTGCATGTTCCCATTCACAGGGATCATCACAAGTTCCTAAGGTTTGCCTTTCTGGACAAACACTTCCAGTTCGCGGTTTTTCCCTTCAGAAATTTTCACAAAGGTTCTAGGATCGCGGTTGGTGGTGCTTCCGTTACGAGGCATTGCAGTGGCACCCTATCTGGACGATATCCTAGTCCAGGCGCCATCTTTACAACAAGCATCCTACGATCTCACGGGTGGAAGGTAAATTTGGAAAAGAGTTCCTTAGTCCCAAATACAAGGGTAACTTCCTTGGAAACCATAATAGATTCCCTATCAATGATGATTTTTCTGACAGAATTCAGGAAATCAAGGATTTTCGATACTTGTCTAGCCCTTCAGTCCACTCCTCGGCCATCAGTGGCTCAGTGCATGGAGGTGATCGGGCTGGTGGTGGCGGCAATGGACATCTTCCCGTTTCCTCGGTTCCATCTCAGACCTCTGCAGTTAAACATGCTCAGGCAATGGAACGGAGATTATGCCGATTTGTCTCCTCGAATACTTCTGGAGCGGGAGACGAAGGATTCTCTTCAAGGTTGGTTGTCTCTGGATCATCTCTCCCAGGGAACCTGCTTTCGCAGACCATCTTGGGTGATTGTGACTACAGACTCCAGTCTTCTAGGATTGGTAGCAGTCTGGGGCCCCCTAAAGGCCCCCCCAGGCGGAACTGATAGAAACTCTGGCGGTGCCTTGGACCTTCAGTCTAGCATACCTATTTCCTCCGTTTGCTCTTATTCCTCGGGTCATTGCTCGAATCAAGCAGGAGAGGGCATCGGTGATCCTCATTGCACCAGCTTGGCCTCGCAGGATTTGGTATGCAGATCTGGTGAACATGTCATCTCTGCCACCTTGGTGACTTCCATTGAGGAAGGACCTTCTAATTCAAGGGCCCTTCCTTCACCCAAATCTAGTTTCTCTGAAGCTGACTGCTTGGAGATTGAACGCCTAATTCTATCCAAGTGGGGCTTTCTGACTCGGTCATAGAGACCATGATTCAGGCTCGTAAGCCTGTAACTAGAAAGATTTCACATAAGATATGGCGTAAATATCTCTATTGGTGTGAATCCAAGGGCTACTCATGGAGTAGAGTTAGGATTCCTAGAATTTTGTCTTTTCTCCAAGAGGGTTTGGAGAAAGGATTATCGACAAGTTCCCTAAAGAGTCAAATCTCTGCCTTATCTATTTTGTTACACAAACGTGTGGCAGATGTTCCAGATGTGCAATCATTTTGTCAGGCCTTGGTTAGGATCAGGCCTGTGTTCAAACCAGTTACTCCTCCATGGAGTCTGAATTTAGTTCTTAAAGTTCTTCAAGGGGCTCCGTTTGAGCCTATGCATTCCTTAGATATTAAATTGTTATCTTGGAAAGTTTTATTTCTTGTTGCCATTTCTTCTGCATTGCAGTATGAGTCCCCTTACCTTATTTTTCATTTAGATAAGGTAGTTTTACGTACTAAATTAGGATTTCTTCCTAAAGTAGTTTCTGATCGGAACGTTAATCAGGAGATTGTTTTTCCTTCCTTGTGTCCTAATCCTACCTCTCAGAAGGAACGGCTTCTGCACAATTTGGACGTGATTCGTGCTTTAAAGTTTTACCTGCAGGCGACTAAGGATTTTCGTCAGTCTTTTGCTTTATGGAGTTCTCAGGAAAACGTAAGGGACAGAAAGCTACGGCTACTTCTCTTTCTTTCTGGCTGAAGAGTATCGTACGTTTTGCATATGAGACTGCTGTACAGCAGCCTCCAGAGAGAGTTACGGCTCATTCCACGAGGGCTGTTGCTTCCTCATGGGCATTCAAGAATGAAGCTTCTGTGGAACAGATTTGCAAGGCTGCAACTTGATCCTCTCTTCACACTTTTTCAAAATTCTACAAATTTGATACTTTTGCCTCGGCTGAGGCTGCTTTTGGGAGAAAGGTTCTTCAAGCAGTGGTGCCTTCCGTTTAGGTTCCCTGTCTTGTCCCTGCCGTATCATCTGTGTACTCTAGCTTGGGTATTGATTCCCAATAGTAATTAAGATGATCCGTGGATTCATTGTGTCATTAAAAAGAAAAGAAAATGTATGCTTACCTGATAAATGTATTTCTTTTTTGACACGATGAGTCCACGGCCCGCCCTGTTTTTATGAAGACAGGTTGTTGGTTATTATAAACTTCAGACACCTCTGCACCTTGTTACTTCCTTTCTCTCCTTTACTTTGGTCGAATGACTGGGTTGGGTGGGAAGGGAGGTGATATTTAACAGCTTTGCTGTGGTGCTCTTTGCCGCCTCCTGCTGACCAGGAGGTGAATATCCCAATAGTAATTAAGATGATCCGTGGACTCATCATGTCAAAAAAGAAATACATTTATCAGGTAAGCATACATTTTCTTTTCTCATTGGCTAAAGTGTAGTTGTGCTTGAGCAAGTCATTAACTCTGAATAGGCAGATCATCCCCACCTAATATATTTCCCGCAGGTTTTTACACATTGTGGTAGCATCTCATGCGGCTGTCTCCTGAAATAAACTCTGCAACTGCAACCAAATATATAAAATTTTGATAAGACAATAAACAGAATGTTTTCCAGTCTTCCATTGTTGAATTGATGTATTGTTTAGCCTATGCTAAGTTTTTAGACTTGTTCTTTTGATGCATAATTAGTTTAGCGACCATTTTATATTTGTCTTTTGACTGTGCTTTTGGTTACTGATATTGGATGTTTCTGGCTCATCATTGAATCATTGATGCAGAAGCTGTACTATTTTATAATGATGCTAGCTTGATAGAGTTGTCACTTTAGGCCTGTGGTTTTCATTTGGAGGAAAATTATTTGGTTTCAGAAAATCTCTTCAGTGTGTGTTGTACTGCCTCCTTTAAAAATATTCAGCTTTTAGGAATTGGAAAGTTTTTCAGCACTTAGTAGAACAATGTCCCTCATATTGCTTCACTAATCTCCAGTGAATTGATTACTAAAGGTATTTTAACTAATATCCATCAAATACCATAAGAGGAGTACTAGCAGGAGCATATTACTAGAAACATCAGATGTTAATTGTTACACAAATACAACTTACACGTGAGATAGGATATCACATAACAATTTAACAAAATCATAAACAAAATTGTGTTAAATAATATATGCTTTAATAAATATCAACTGATAATATTTTTACTAATTATAATAAATGATCAAATAAAAGCAATTGGTGATGGTGGACTCAGATTTTCTTAAAGAGACAATCAAGTAAAAAAAAAAACTTTCATGATTTAAACAGGGCATGTAATTTTAAACAACTTTCCAATTTACTTTTAATACCAATTTTGCTTTGTTCTCTTGGTATTAGTAGTTGAAAGCTAAATCTAGGAGGTATATATGCTAATTTCTTAGACCTTGAAGGTCACCTCTAATCTGAAAGCATTTTGACAGTTTTTCACCACTAGAGGGCATTAGTTCATGTGTTTTATATAGATAACATAGAGCTCAGGCACGTGAAGCTCCTAAGAACAAGCACTGATTGGCTAAAAATGCAAGTCTGTCAAAAGAACTGAAATAAGGGGGCAGTTTGCAGAGCCATAGCTACAAGGTAATCACCGAGGTAAAAAATATATTGCATAAATTAAAAGAGTGAAGCGCTCAACATGGGAACGAACAATAGCATAATAGCTTGTTCTATGGCTAGTTACCACCCAAGAAGCAGCCTCTTTTTGCTCAACATATGCCATTCACAGAGAAAAACTTCCCTGTAGCATATCAGTCTGATCCTAACTTAATAGTACAGTTCAGCCCCGAAATACCAGGCAATCCTTCTCTGAACAAGGGAAACAACAAAACCCCAGACGCACGTTTCGATCTAGTGTGGGCCTCGTCAGTGAGGTGCATCCATACCCCTCTAGGCACACTGAGCAACGGGTCCACGTCTGGGTTCCTGCATTACACTTAGGGAAACTTCCCTAAGAGTCATAATTTGCATAAATTAAAAGAGAGAAGCGCTCAACCTGGGAACGAACAATCCTGTTGGACTGTACAGACTGATATGCTTCAGGAAAGTTCTTCTCTGTGAAAGACACATGTTGAGCAAAAAGAGGCTGCTTCTTGGGTGGTAACTAGCCATAGAACAAGCTATTATGCTATTGTTCGTTCCCAGGTTGAGCGCTTCTCTCTTTTAATTTATGCAAATTATGACACTTAGGGAAGTCTCCCTAAATGTGATGCGGGAATCCAGACGTGGACCCGTTGCTCAGTGTGCCTAGAGGGATATGGCTGCACCTCACTGACGAGGCCCACAATAGGCCGAAACATGCGTCTGGGGTTTTGCTGTTTCTCTTGTTCAGAGAAGGATTGCCTGGTATTTCAGGGCTGGACTGTACTGTGAAGTCAGGATCAGACTGATATGCTTCAGGAAAGTTCTTCTATGTGAAAGGCAAATGTTGAGCAAAAAGAGGCTGCTTCTTGGGTGGTTACTAGCCATAGAACAATCTATTATGCCATTGTTCGTTCCCAGGTTGAGCTCTTCTCTCTTTTTTTATTTTTGTATAAAAATATATTATAACTGTGTTGGGTATGCATAATTGGAGAATGGTTAATAAAGGGATTATCTATATTTTTAAACAACTAAAATTCTGCTGTTTACTGTCCCTTTAACCTACTAGGTGTTTATCTAAAACCTACTAATGTGATTCACAATCACAGAGGTAAGGCAGCTATGCCTAGTCTTTTTCCATGACGTCTAACGCATAGGGAGGTAGGGGATGGAGCTAAATTATGTAGGTTGGAGCTAATAGGCTCCAGTATTAGAGAGTGTTATGTTGTTAATGGGGTCTTTATGGACTGGGGCTAATCACTGTTGTAGATAAGATGAAGTACCATCCTTTTAATGTCTTTTTTTATGTATTATTAATTTTAAGGTTTCATCTAATGGAATCCAGTCCACTCCTTTGAATCTTGCAACCTACTGGAAATGCACTTCTAACACGACTGATGTTAGATTAGATTACAAATATAATCCAGAGTCCATGGCTGTTCCCAATGTACTATCTAATGTACAGGTTGTAGTTCCAGTTGATGGAGGCGTAACAAGCATGCAGTCACTTCCTACTGCAGTGTGGTAAGTAAATTACTGTATTCATTTTGCATTATAAAGTATAGAAATATGCAGTGCTCATTACTTAACGTGGTTAACTTGATGAAAAACAAAATTTACGCTTACCTGATAAATGTATTTATTTCCGGGCATGGAGAGTCCACGATTTAATTCCAATTACTAGTGGGAATTCAACTCCTGGCCAGCAGGAGGCAAAGAGCACCCCAGCAGAGCTGTTAAGTGTCACTTCCCTTACCCATAATCCCCAGTCATTCTCTTTGCCTCTGTCAAGAGAGGATGTGTGAAGATGGTGTCTGAAGATTTGTAATCCTTTAATGGGTACTTTTCCCTGCAAGCAAGGATTGGGGCTATGCTGTGTCCATGTCAATCTCTTTAGTAAGAGTAATGGTGACTTTGCTTAACTTCTTACATCAGTGCTACCCCTATATAGAAAACCAGGGTTGGTTACTCTGTTTTTTTCTTTTCTACAGGTCAATGTCAGAGGTGGATTACTCTCACACCTAAGAATCTGTTTCTGTCCGGCAGCCGGTTCCACAGGTAAGTGCTTTTTCCTTCTAGGTTAGAAGGTTATAGCACTATGGAGGTCTATCCTCAGTGGATTTTTTCTCTCTAAATTATCTCTGATGGGGGGATATATAAATGGGACTTTACTATCTCTGTGAGATATTTATATTTAATGGACAGCTTGGAGGCACTGCATCTGCTTAGGGGTTAAAGATCTGTATTTCATGTAACTGCAGCTTCAGTTACTTCAGTTAACCGGCAGGCTTGAGTGTGGATTAGAAGCCTTTATATGCCCTAGGCTTAAGAGTAGTGAAGGAAACATATTTTCATCTAAAGGGGAGGAAACTACACGGCTTCATTCCTTTTGGGAAATAAGAACCTGGCCACCAGGAAAGAGGCAAAGACACCCCAGCCAAAGGCTTAAATACCTCCCCTCATCCCCCAGTCATTCTTTGCCTTTCGTCACAGGAGGATGGCAGAGAAGTGCTGAAGATTCGGAGTAGTCTCTTATGGAGGGTAGTACTCTTCGGAATGGGACTGGAGTTTTAAGTAGCCCTGTCAGCCTCTCAGTGAGAGCCTTGATGAAAGTTAGAGTCTGGAGATGCAGGGAGTGTCTTTCTGCGAAACCATCCCAACTCATATTAACAGCTCCACAAGCAATCTGCGTTGATGAGTTTGGCTGCCTGCTTTCTGCACACAAGTCCATGTCAGGAGCAATGCTTCTACCTGTCACACTTGAAGGGCCGTGTTCCTGTTCCACGACATTGATTCTGGTAAGATTGTTTAATTTTTTTATACATATTAACACAGAAGACAGGGTCACAGTGTAGCACCTTTTATCTTATGGAATCAAGGGTTAATATTCCTAGTGAGGGGTTTATTGAAAAGGGGGGGGGGGGGGTTATACATAATATTGTTTATTGTGTTACTGCTGCGTAATGTGTGAGATGTGGCTCTAGCAATGGGGGAACTTCAGGTTGACTTCCGGGAGTATTTGCGCGGCTTATTTTGGCGCGTTTGCTCCTGCGTGGCATCCCAGGTGACCGGGTGCGAGTTTCACTTCCTCTGTTGATCAACGGCATAGGAGATGAAGCGGTTTCTGTATTCCGGGTCATAAGAGGTGGTGAGTGCCCCTGCCATTGGTGGTATAAAGGTGTCTGTTTTTTAAGCTAGTCTAGTCCATAATAAAAGAGCAAGCTATGGAGGACTCTGATGCATTAAAGGGTTCTCCCTCTTTAACAAAGTCTCATTCCTGTGTTTATTGTGAGGAGGTTCTTGTAGATCAGCCTGCTCAACTATGTTCCACATGCCTTGCTAATGTTGCGACATCTAAAACTAAGAGGATGTCTAGTACTACTGAGCCGCTCACCTCTGAGGGCTCCCTGTCCCATGAGGTGCGTTCCCTGCTTTCATCTCCGAGTGCACATGCAGTGCCCCATGATCCAACTATTACTCCTACGGGAGAGATTTATGGGCTGTCAGATTTTGCGGATCAACTGCAAATGGCAGTATCGAAAGTGATCCATGCCTTACCACGTTTTGCTAAGTGCAAGCGTAGGGCGTATCATGGCAGCCCGTCCCAGGGGTTGTCTACGCCTATGGAAATATCAGAGGCGTTATAGGATGACGAGGCCCTCTTCGGAGGAGGCTCCTTTTGGTTCGGAATCTGTGTCATCTCATCCTCCGGCTATAGAGGAGCCTGACTTTAGGTTTAGGATGGAGAATTTGCGCTTTTTGCTGAAGCAAGTGCTTGCTACTCTGGAGGTCCCGGAACCAAAGCTTCTGGAGCAACCTACGATTTTTTAAGCTTGATAAGGTATACGAGGACAGGGTGGTGCCTCAGACCTTCCCGGTTCTTGTTAAGATGGCTGATATTAAGAATGAATGGGAGCGATTAGGTTATTCCTTTTCCTCTTCTTCTTCCTTTACAAAACTGTTCCCCATACTGGACTCTCAGCTCGAGCTGTGGGGGACTGTCCCTATGGTGGATGGTGCCATCTCTGTGGACGACTATTCCTCTCAAGGATAGTTCGTCGTTTAAGGAGCCCATGGATAAAAAGTTGGGAAACATGTTAAGAAAATGTTTCAACACACAGGGTTTGTTTTTCAACCAGCATCGGCTGTAGCCGCAGTTTCCGCAGCTGCGACATATTGGTGTGAATCTCTGTGATCTGGTCGAGAGGGAGACTTCCATCGACGAGGTGCAGGATAAGATTAAGGCGTTGAAGTGAGCCAATGCCTTCATTTGTGAAGCCAATATGCAAATTATGCGCCTGAAAGGTTTCAGGATTCTCCGTTTTAGCTCGCAGGGCTCTGTGGCTAACGTCTTGGTCTGCGGACATAACCTCTAAGTTGAGGCTGTTGTCCCTGCCTTTTCAAGGAAAGATTCTGTTTGATCCAGGATTGGATTCGATCATATCCACAGTTACGGGAGGCAAGGGAGCTTTCCTACCGCAGGATGAGAAGGCTAAGCCTAAAGCATCTACTTTTCATCCCTTTTGTGCAGACAAGGCCCAGCAGCCAGCCGCGAAAGCGGATCAGTCCAAGGGTGCTTGGAAGCCTGCTCAGTCTTGGAACAAGTCCAAGCAGAGCAAGAAGCCCACCGAGAAGAAATCGGCATGTAGAGGCAGCCCCCGACCGTTCCCTGAACCAAGTAGGGGGCAGATTGTCTCTTCTCCGAAGCCTGGTTGCAGGACGTTCAGGGACCCTTGGGTTCTGGAGGTTGTCGCACAGGGTTACAGGATAGGATCAAGGTCCCATCCGCCCAGGGGCAGATTCCTCCTGTCAAACCTGTCTTCAAGACCGGAAAAGAGAGTGGCCTTTCTAGAATGTGTGAGGGACTTCTCCTCTCTAGGTGTTATTGTACTAGTACCCCAAGCAGAAAGGAGTCTATTGTACTTTTTCAAATCTTTTTGTGGTACCAAAGAAGGAGGGCTCGTTCCGCCCGATTCTAGACCTAAAGTGTTTAAACAAGTTTCTGGCTGTTCCATCATTCAAAATGGAAACAATCAGATTTATTCGGCCCCTAGTTCAAGACGGGGCAGTTCATTACGCAATAGAATTGAAGGATGCTTACCTTCATGTCCCAATTCACAGGGACCACTTTAAGTTCCTAAGATTTGCGTTTCTGGGCCAACACTTCCAGTTTGTGGCCCTTCCCTTCGGCCTGGTGACAACCCCGAGAGTTTTCACGAAGGTTCTGAGGGGCGCTCCTTGCAGTGGCCAGATCCAGGGGCATTGCTGTGGAGCGCTATTTGGACGACATCCTAGTCCAGGCGCTCACAGAGGATCATTCGAGGTTTCTTCTTTTATTGCTCCAATCTCACGGTTGGAAGATCAACTCGGGAAAGAGTTCCCTGGTTCCCAGCAACAGGGTGGAGTTCCTGAGCACAATAATAGACTCTATGTCCATGAAAATATTTCTCACAGATAAACAACGCAGGAAGATTGCATCCACCTGCCTTGCCCTTCAGTCTTACTCAAGCCTTTGGTGGCTCAGTGTATGGAGATGATCAGGCTCATGGTGTCCAGCATAGACTTTGTCCCTTTCGCCAGGTTCCATCTCAGACCTCTTCTATTGTGCATGTTGAGACAGTGGAACGGCGATCATTCAAATCTATCACAGCGCATATCCATGGATGGCTCGGACCATGGACTCCCTATCTTGGTGGATCCGTCCGGAGCGCCTGTCCCCTGGGGACATCCTTCCTGAGACCGTCCTGGGAGATTGTGACCACGTACGCAAGTCTGTCAGGATGGGGAGCTGTTTGGTGTGCCAGATTGGCACAAGGAAAATGGACCCGGGAGGAATCTATCCTTCCGATCAATATTCTGGAACTTCGAGCAATCTACAATGCTCTGAAGGCGTGGCCTTCTCTGGGGTTGTTCAGCTTAATCAGATTCCAGACTGACAACATTACCTAGGTGGCTTACATAAACCACCAGGGGGGAACGAAGAGCTCCCTAGCAATGAGGGAGATGTCTCAGATTTTGGAGTGGGCAGAGTCCCACAGCTGCTCGCTCTCAACAATCCACATTCCAGGTGTGGACAACTGGCAAGCGGACTTTCTCAGCAGGCAATCCTTCCTTCTGGGGGAATGGTATCTTCACCCTGAAGTGTTTGCGGAGATTTGTCTCAGATTGGGAACACCGGAGATAGATGATCTCATGGTGTCCAGACTCAATTGCAAGCTACCCCGATACGGGTCGAGATCGAGGGATCCCCAGGCAGAGCTGATAGACGCCTTAGCGGTGCCTTATGGATTCAGCCTAGCTTACATTTTTCCACCGTTACCACTTCTACCTCGTGTAGTGGCACGCATCGAACAGGAGCGAGCTTCGGCCATCCTGATTGCTCCATCGTGGCCATGGAGGACGTGTTTTGCGAATCTGGAGTGGATGTCATCCTCTCCGCCATGGAGGTTACCCTGTGGCAGGGATCTGCTGGAACAGGGCCCCTTTCAACATCAAAAACTCATTTCTCTGAGGCTGACTGCGTGGAGATTGAACACTTAGTCTTAGCCAAGAGAGGTTTTTCTGAAAGTGTAAATGACTTTCTAGTTCAGGCAAGGAAGCCAGTCACTCGTCGCATCTACCATAAGGTGTGGAGGACTTACTTTTCCTGGTGTGAAAAACACGGATATCCTTGGCACAAGGTGAAGGTATCCAGGATTCTGTCTTTTCTCCAGGAAGGCTTGGAGAAGGGTCTTGCCGCTAGTTCCTTAAAGGGACAGATTTCGGCTTTATCAGTTTTGTTGCACAGGAGACTCAATCTTTTGTTCCGGCTCTGTCTAGAATCAGACCTGTCTTTAGGCAGTCTGCTCCCCCATGGAGCTTAAACTTGGTCCTTAAGTTTATGCAGAGAGTTCCGTTTGAGCCTATGCATTCTATTGACATTAAGATTCTGTCCTGGAAGGTTCTCTTTCTGTTAGCCATTGCATCGGCACGCAGAGTATCTGAGCTGACTTCCTTGCCATTCGAGCCTCCTTATCTGGTCTTTCATGCGGATAAGGCTGTTCTTCACACCGGTTTGGGGTTTCTTCCCAAGGTGGCGTCTAACCGTAACATCAATAAGTAAATAATTGTTCCTTTGTGTCCTAACCCTTCTTCTAAGGAGAGGTTTCTTCATAATCTTGATGTGGTTCGGGCCTTAAAGTTCTATCTACAGGCTACGAAGGATTTCAGACAGTCTACATCTCCTTTTGTGGTGTATCCCGGGACGCACAAGGGGCAGAGGACCTCTTCTACTTCTTTTTCCTTTTGGTTGAGGAGCTTGATTTGCTTGGCCTATGAGACAGCGTGACATAAGCCTCCTCAGAGGATCACTGCTCATTTAACTAGAGCTGTGGCTTCGTCTTGTGCCTTCAAGAATGAGGCCTCTATGGAGCAGATTTGTAAGACAGCTACCTGGTCCTCCTTACACACTTTTACAAAGTTTTACAAATTTGACATTTTTGCTTCTGCGGAAGCTGTTTTTGGGAGAAAGGTTTTACACGCTGTGGTGTACTCATATTAGGGTCCGCCTTTCATTCAGTGTCCTCTAAAGCTTGGGTATATGTTTCCCAAAAGTAATGAATGAAGCCGTGGACTCTCCTCTCCTTCAGATGGAAAACATAAATTATGCTTACCTGATCATTTAATTTCCATTGTGAGGAGGAGAGTCCACAGCTCCTGCCCGTAACTACTGTAGGCGGGCCTAAATTTCTGGCACTATTCTTCCCTGATATTTCTCCTACTATTCCTTGTTTCCTTGGCAGAATGTCTGGGGGATGAGGGCAGTGGGGGAGGTTTAAGCCTTTGGCTGGGGTGTCTTTGCCTCCTCCTGGTGGCCAGGTTCTTATTTCCCAAAAGTAATGAATGAAGCCGTGGACTCTCCTCCCCACGATATCAGGTAAGCATAATTTGTTTTTTTATGATAAAAGAGCAATTTACTTATTAAGTCGTGTCTCAAAAATAATTTCATTTTAGAACAGCGTAGTGTACTTTGCGCACTTTCTTCCTGTGGCGTAACGTAAAATGTATTTCTGTTGCGGTCATGTGATCCAACTCCGCTCTCCCGTATCGGCCTACATTATAACTAACTGCCGATTTGAGAGCGGAGCGAATGTCGGTGTGGACGCTGTGATAATTAACCAGACATCTTTTCATATGGCCATGATGAGTTTTAGGTGCCGGTGTGTAACGGGATGTTTTCAGGTCTTCTCTTACTGGAGTCAGAGACTAAAGTTAATTTATTTAAAGTCGGATACTTCCGTTTCCCGCTGGTCACCAGGAAGGTAGTCCACAACTGTGCTTTAGGTGCACATAGAGGTTTTATTATAATAATTATATTCTATATATATAAATTTGAGATTTTTCTTAAAAATTACAATTTTGGTCTGTTTAATTTAGAAGAGCAATTTTAGTTAGGACAATTCTTATGTTATGATTTCTAACATTTTTCTTGTCCTTGTCTTTGATATATGCTTTTTGCTTAGAAATTTAATAATTTTCCTCTGTGCAATTTTGCTCCTCTTTTTAAAACTATGTTTTTGGCCAAATAAGTATACCCTCTCAGAGCCCGTCTATCATTAGATATGTTGTCTTTTCTATGATTTGCTTCCCCTCCAACGTCACAAATTTTTAGCAGTCACATTCAGTGCCCTGCGGTTCCTCTCAACTAGTTTCTGGGGGTGTATTTTTCCAGGGGATTTTGCTGCGCAAACTATCATCTGTGGTTTTTACAGTCTTATCCTTTTCTTTTGCTGGTAATAGAGGAATTCTGAGAATGTTTTTCTTGCAAGGGTTCTGACTCCGCTAAGTTTGCGTTCATCAGTCTCTCGGTTTTCTGATGAAGATTAGTCCTCAGTGGCTTCTGAGGATGAGATCTCTGTTTCCGAGTCTGCAGTGGCTAGTACTGCAGACCTAGAAGAGGTTCGTTTTTAGATTTACGCTTTAACACTTCTGATTACTATTGAAGGAGGTTCTTGCTTCCTTGGAGGACTTCGACTCCACTGTCGCTGAGACGCCAAAGTAGCCTAATAAGCTTAACAGCGTGTTTGATATCAAACCTTCAGCTTTAGTAATACTTCCAGTTCTAGGTTGTATGTTTGTAATTATAGCTCAGGAATGGGAGAAGCCCATTCCCCGTACCCTGTTTTCAAGAAGATTTTCCTGTTGCTGATTCTATTCGTGTCCAGTAGAGCTCTTTAACTAAGGTAGAGGGTGCCATCTCCACTCTAGCTAGAAGCACTACTATCCCGCTTGAGGATAGTGCTTCTTCAAGGATCCTATGGTTAAAAAGCTTGAACCCTAAAGAAAGATATACATTCATCCGATTTTCCTATGGCTTCCAGTGACAATTTTTGCTATATTTGCAGGTGCGCATCTTTCTGGTGCATCTCCTTGACTGATCTAATTTCAGAGGAGACTACTTTAGAGGAGATCCAAGATAGGATCAAGGCTCTAAGGCTGGCTATTTCTTTTATTTGTGAGGTCAGCATTCTGTTGGTTAGGCTGGGAACATTGCGGTTCTAGCTCTCAGAGCTCTAGGGCCAATGTCTTGGTTGGCAGATGTTGCACCCAAATTCAATCTTCTGTCCTCTGTCCTTACTCTTTAACCTCTTAAGGAAATGTGATGGAATTTTTCCGTCATAAAACAATTGAGCAAACTGAAAGCTATGTCCTTAAAGGGTTAAGGGCAAGTCTTTATTTGGACCTGGTCGGGCCTCAATATTTTCCGAAATTACTGGGAGAGATTTTCCTCCTTCAGGACATGAATGGTAGACCTAAGGGTCGACAGATTCTTTTCCATCTTAATATGAGCAGAGTCCACGGGTTCATTCCTTACGTGTGGTAAATACTGAACCTGGCCACCAGAAGGAGGCAAAGACACCCCCAGCCAAAGGCTTAAATACCTCCCCCACTCCCCTCATCTCCCAGTCATTCTTTGCCTTTCGTCACAGGAGGTTGACAGAGAAGTGTCAGAAGATATGGAGTACTTCCTTATGGAGGGTAGTACTCATCGAAATGGAACTGGAGTTTTAAGTAGTCATGTCAGCCTCTCAGTGAGAGTCTGGAGATGCAGGGAGAGTCTTTCTACGAACCCATCCAGACTTGTATTAACAGCTCCTAAGCAATCAGTGTTGACGAGTTTCACTGCCTGCTTCTATCACTCAAGCCCATGTCAGGAGCGATGCTACAAGACAGTCAAACGTGAGAGGCTGTGTTTCTATTCCACGGCATAGATTCCGGTAAGATTGTTTCAATTTTTATTCACATTTGATAACGCAAGAAGACAAGGTCACAGTGTGACTCCTTTTATCAGAGGGAATCGAGGGTTAATGTCTCCGGAAGGGGATTATTGAACATTAGGTATTAATTGCATATTTTTAATATTGTGTTTATGCTGTGACGTGTGAGATGTGGCTCAGGCAAATGTTGGAACATACAGGTTTTACTTTCATTTTGGAGCGCTACGCAGCCAGTTAGGCTTGGCATGCTTTTAGGTGCAGGGGCAGTCCTGCATGGTTCACAGTGTGTGGTCACAGTGATTTCTTCTTCCTGACCGTGCGTTGTCTGGAGACGAAGCAGTTTCTCTCTTGGGCCTGGGTCATAGGAGGTGGTGAGTGCCCCAGCCATTGGGGTATAAAGGTGCCATTTATCCTTGTCTATAGTCCTTTTTTATAAGCGCAAGCTATGGAGGTCTCTCATATGTTGTACCTAAATCTAATGCTTGTCTATATTGTCTGAGGAGGCCATGGTATACCCGCCTGCTAAATTATGTTCCACATGCCTTTATAAAGTAATCTTATCAAAGAAAGCTAATATGTTTAGTACTACTGATCCTTTTACCTCTGAGGAGTCTCCGTCCCATGAGAAGCGCACCCTACAGTCATCTCCTAATACACATGCAGCTTCCCGTAGCACTCCTATTTCTCCATCTGGAAGGGCCCTTTTATCGCCAGACTTTACTGAACAGTTATAGACAGCAGTGTCTGCAGCCTTTAGTGCTTTATCTATTTCTATCCTTCCCAGGGGTCATCTACTAGCTTATTGGATTTATCTGATACAAGATTATCCAATGATGAAAACGCATCTGATACTTCAGAGGATGCTCTTTCTGGGTAGGAATCTGCTGCCTCTAAGCCTCCAGCTGAGGAGGAACCAGACTTTAGATTTAGGATTGAACACTTACGCTTTCTGCTAAGGGAAGTTTTGGCTACTAGAGGTTCCAGAACCTAAATTACCTGAGGAACCTTGTATTCCTAAATTAGATAAGGTCTACCAGGACAGTGTTGCACCACAGACTTTCCTGGTTCCTGTAAAGATGGCAAACATTATTAAGAATGAATGGGAGAGACTTGGTTCATCTTTTTCCCCTTCTTCCTTTAAGAAATTGTTCCTGGTTCCGGACTCTCAGTTGGAGTTGTGGGGTTATGTCCCAAAAGTTGAAGGTGCTATCTCTACGCTTGCTAAGCGCACTACTATCCCACTTGAGGATAGTTAGTCATTTAAAGAGCCCATGGATAAGAAGCTGGAAACTCTATTAAGAAAAATGTTTCAGCATACGGGATGTTTGTTCCAACCAACAGCGGCGGTACCAAGAGCGGCTACCTACTGGTGCGACTCCTTATCTGAGTTGGTCAAGGTGGAGGGTCCCCTTGACCCGATCCAAGAAAGAATTAGGGCCTTAAGGGTAGCTAATTATTTTATTTGTGATTCAAATGCAGATTATTCACCTGAACGCCAAGGCTTCAGGTTTTTCTGTGCTAGCCCGTAGGGCACTGGCTGAAATCCTGGTCTGTGGACTTGACTTCAAAGTTTAGACTTCTTTCCCTCCCAGTCAAGGGGAAGATTCTTTTTGGTCCAGGCCTGAACTCTATAATATCCACGGTTACTGGAGGCAAAGGTGCCTTTTTACCGCAGGATAAGAACAACAAACCTAAGGGATAAGGTCCTAATTTTCGTTCTTTTTGTTCAGACACATCACAACGTCAGCAGCCCTCTGCAAAGCCGGAACAGTCCAAGGGAACTTGGAAACCTCCTCAGTCCTGGAATAAATCCAAGCAGAATAAGAAGCCTGCCGAGTCAAATTCAGCATGAAGGGGCAGCCCCTGATCCGGCTTTGGATCTGGTAGGGGGCACACTATCAAAGGAGGGCACTTTCTCCAACATTGGTGTGTCCGGTCCACGGCGTCATCCTTTACTTGTGGGATATTCTCTTCCCCAACAGGAAATGGCAAAGAGTCCCAGCAACTGGTCACATGATCCCTCCTAGGCTCCGCCCACCCCAGTCATTCTCTTTGCCGTTGCACAGGCAACATCTCCACGGAGATGGTTAAGAGTTTTTTGTAGTTTTATTCTTCTATCAAGTGTTTGTTATTTTAAAATAGTGCTGGTATGTACTATTTACTCTGAAACAGAAAAGGATGAAGATTTCTGTTTGTAAGAGGAAGATGATTTTTAGCAGACAGTAACTAAAATCGATTGCTGTTTCCACACAGGACTGTTGAGATGAAGTAACTTCAGTTGGGGGAAACAGTTAGCAGTCTTTTCTGCTTAAGGTATGACTAGCCATATTTCTAACAAGACCATGTAATGCTGGAAGGCTGTCATTTCCCCTCATGGGGACCGGTAAGCCATTTTCTTAGTTAAACATAAAAGAATAAAGGGCTTCAAAAAGGGCTTAAAAACTGGTAGACATTTTTCTGGGCTAAAACAATTGCTTTACTAGGCATATTATGCAGATTCTAACTAATTATTGGTATTATAATCTTGGGGAACGTTTAGAAAAACGGCAGGCACTGTGTTGGACACCTTTTTCAGATGGGGGCCTTTCTAGTTATAGACAGAGCCTCATTCTGGGACTGTATAGGGGTTAAATGTAAAAACGGCTCCGGTTCCGTTAATTTAAGGGTTAAAGCTCTGAAATTTGGTGTGCAATACTTTTAATGCTTTAAGACACTTTGGTGAAATTTTGGTGAATTTTGAACAATTCCTTCATACTTTTTCACATATTCAGTAATAAAGTGTTTTCAGTTTGAAATTTAAAGTGACAGTAACGGTTTTATTTTAAAACGTTTTTTGTGCTTTGTTGACAAGTTTAAGCCTGTTTAACATGTCTGTGAAAGCCAATGTGTCTCCCCATTTAAATTTATGTGATAATTGTGCCATAGTGTCCAAACAAAGTAAGGACAGTAATGCAACAGATAATGATATTGCCCAAGATGATTCCTCAAATGAGGGGAGTAAACATGATACTACATCATCCCCTACTGTGTCTACACCAGTTATGCCCACACAGGAGGCCCCTAGTACATCTAGTGCGCCAATACTTATTACCATGCAACAATTAACGGCTGTAATGGATAACTCCATAGCAAATCTTTTATCCAAAATGCCTACTTATCAGAGAAAGCGCGATTGCTCTGTTTTAAACACTGAAGAGCAAGAGGACGCTGATGATAACTGTTCTGACATACCCTCACACCAATCTCAAGGGGCCATGAGGGAGGTTTTGTCTGATGGAGAAATTTCAGATTCAGGAAAAATTTCTCATCAAGCTGAACCTGATGTGACATTTAAATTTAAATTAGAACATCTCCGCGCACTGCTTAAGGAGGTGTTATCTACTCTGGATGATTGTGACAATTTGGTCATTCCAGAGAAATTATGTAAGATGGACAAGTTCCTAGAGGTACCGGTGCCCCCCGACGCTTTTCCTATACCCAAGCGGGTGGCGGACATAGTAAATAAAGAGTGGGAAAGGCCCGGCATACCTTTTGTTCCCCCCCCTATATTTAAGAAATTATTTCCTATAGTCGACCCCAGAAAGGACTTATGGCAGACAGTCCCCAAGGTCGAGGGGGCGGTTTCTACTCTAAACAAACGCACTACTATTCCTATCGAAGATAGTTGTGCTTTCAAAGATCCTATGGATAAGAAATTAGAGGGTTTGCTTAAAAAGATTTTTGTACAGCAAGGTTACCTTCTACAACCAATTTCATGCATTGTTCCTGTCACTACGGCAGCGTGTTTCTGGTTCGAGGAACTAGAAAAATCGCTCAGTAAAGAATCTTCGTATGAGGAGGTTATGGACAGAGTTCAAGCACTTAAATTGGCTAACTCTTTTGTTTTAGATGCCGCTTTGCAATTAGCTAGATTAGCGGCGAAAAATTCAGGGTTTGCTGTCGTGGCGCGCAGAGTGCTTTGGCTAAAGTCTTGGTCAGCGGATGTGTCTTCCAAGACAAAATTGCTTAACATTCCTTTCAAAGGTAAAACATTATTTGGACCTGATTTGAAAGAGATTATTTCAGACATCACTGGGGGAAAGGGCCACGCCCTCCCACAGGATAGGTCTTTTAAGGCTAATAATAAGCCTAATTTTCGTCCCTTTCGCAGAAACGGACCAGTCTCTAATACTGTATCCTCTAAGCAAGAGGGTAATACTTCACAACCCAAACCAGCCTGGAAACCAATGCAAGGCTGGAACAAGGGTAAGCAGGCCATGAAGCCTACCACTGCTACCAAAACAGCATGAAGGGATAGCCCCCGATCCGGGACCGGATCTAGTGGGGGGCAGACTTTCTCTCTTTGCTCAGGCTTGGGCAAGAGATGTTCAGGATCCTTGGGCGCTAGAAATAGTTTCTCAAGGTTATCTCCTGGAATTCAAGGAACTACCCCCAAGGGGAAGGTTCCACAGGTCTCAATTATCTTCAAACCAAATAAAGAGACAGGCATTCTTACATTGTGTAGAAGACCTGTTAAAGATGGGAGTGATACATCCAGTTCCAATAAGAGAACAAGGAATGGGATTTTATTCCAATCTGTTCATAGTTCCCAAAAAAGAGGGAACATTCAGACCAATTTTGGATCTAAAGATCCTAAACAAATTTCTCAGGGTACCATTGTTCAAAATGGAAACTATTCGAACGATCCTACCTACTATCCAGGAAAATCAATTTATGACTACCGTGGATTTAAAGGATGCGTACCTACATATTCCTATCCACAAGGAACATCATCAGTTCCTAAGGTTCGCTTTTCTGGACAAGCATTACCAGTTTATGGCACTTCCATTTGGATTAGCCACTGCTCCAAGGATTTTCACAAAGGTACTAGGGTCCCTTCTAGCGGTTCTAAGACCAAGGGGCATTGCAGTAGTACCTTACTTGGACGACATCCTGATTCAAGCGTCGTCCCTGTCAAAAGCAAAGGCTCATACGGACATCGTCCTAGCCTTTCTCAGATCTCACGGATGGAAGGTGAACAAAGAAAAAAGTTCTCTGTCCCCGTCAACAAGAGTTCCCTTCTTGGGAACAATAATAGATTCCTTAGAAATGAGGATTTTTCTGACAGAGGTCAGAAAATCAAAACTTCTAAGCTCTTGTCAAGTACTTCATTCTGTTCCTCGTCCTTCCATAGCGCAGTTCATGGAAGTAATAGGATTGATGGTTGCAACAATGGACATAGTTCCTTTTGCACGAATTCATCTAAGACCATTACAACTGTGCATGCTCAAACAGTGGAATGGGGATTATACAGACTTGTCTCCGACGATTCAAGTAGATCAAAAGACCAGAGATTCACTCCGTTGGTGGCTGACCCTGGACAATCTGTCACAGGGAATGAGCTTCCGCAGACCAGAGTGGGTCATTGTCACGACCGACGCCAGCCTAGTGGGCTGGGGCGCGGTCTGGGAATCCCTGAAAGCTCAGGGTCTATGGTCTCGGGAAGAGTCTCTTCTCCCGATAAACATTCTGGAACTGAGAGCGATATTCAATGCTCTCAGAGCTTGGCCTCAACTAGCAAAGGCCAAATTCATAAGGTTTCAGTCAGACAACATGACGACCGTTGCATATATCAATCATCAGGGGGGAACAAGGACTTCCCTGGCGATGAAAGAAGTGACCAAGATAATTCAATGGGCGGAGGATCACTCCTGCCACTTGTCTGCGATCCACATCCCAGGAGTGGAAAATTGGGAAGCGGATTTTCTGAGTCGTCAGACATTCCATCCGGGGGAGTGGGAACTCCATCCGGAAATCTTTGCCCAAATAACTCAATTATGGGGCATTCCAGACATGGATCTGATGGCGTCTCGTCAGAACTTCAAGGTTCCTTGCTACGGGTGCAGATCCAGGGATCCCAAGGCGACCCTAGTAGATGCACTAGTAGCACCTTGGACCTTCAACCTAGCTTATGTATTCCCACCGTTTCCTCTCATCCCCAGGCTGGTAGCCAAGATCAATCAGGAGAGGGCCTCAGTGATCTTGATAGCTCCTGCGTGGCCACGCAGGACTTGGTATGCAGACCTGGTGAATATGTCATCGGCTCCACCATGGAAGCTACCTTTGAGACAGGACCTTCTTGTTCAGGGTCCATTCGAACATCCGAATCTGGTTTCCCTCCAACTGACGGCTTGGAGATTGAACGCTTGATTTTATCAAAGCATGGGTTTTCAGATTCTGTAATAGATACTCTGATTCAGGCTAGAAAGCCTGTAACTAGAAAAATTTACCATAAAATATGGAAAAAATATATCTGTTGGTGTGAATCTAAAGGATTCCCATGGAACAAGATAAAAATTCCTAAGATTCTATCCTTTCTACAAGAAGGTTTGGAGAAAGGATTATCTGCAAGTTCTCTGAAGGGACAGATCTCTGCTTTATCTGTTTTACTTCACAAAAGACTGGCAGCTGTGCCAGATGTTCAAGCATTTGTTCAGGCTCTGGTTAGGATCAAGCCTGTTTACAGACCTTTGACTCCTCCCTGGAGTCTAAATCTAGTTCTTTCAGTTCTTCAAGGGGTTCCGTTTGAACCCTTACATTCCGTAGATATTAAGTTATTATCTTGGAAAGTTTTGTTTTTGGTTGCAATTTCTTCTGCTAGAAGAGTTTCAGAGTTATCTGCTCTGCAGTGTTCTCCGCCCTATCTGGTGTTCCATGTAGATAAGGTGGTTTTGCGTACTAAGCCTGGTTTTCTTCCGAAAGTTGTTTCCAACAAAAATATTAACCAGGAGATAGTTGTACCTTCTTTGTGTCCGAATCCAGTTTCAAAGAAGGAACGTTTGTTACACAATTTGGACGTAGTCCGTGCTCTAAAATTCTATTTAGAGGCTACTAAAGATTTCAGACAAACATCTTCCTTGTTTGTTGTTTATTCTGGTAAAAGGAGAGGTCAAAAAGCGACTTCTACCTCTCTTTCCTTTTGGCTTAAAAGCATTATCCGATTGGCTTATGAGACTGCCGGACGGCAGCCTCCTGAAAGAATCACAGCTCACTCCACTAGGGCTGTGGCTTCCACATGGGCCTTCAAGAACGAGGCTTCTGTTGACCAGATATGTAAGGCAGCGACTTGGTCTTCACTGCACACTTTTGCCAAATTTTACAAATTTGATACTTTTGCTTCTTCGGAGGTTATTTTTGGGAGAAAGGTTTTGCAAGCCGTGGTGCCTTCCATTTAGGTGACCTGATTTGCTCCCTCCCTTCATCCGTGTCCTAAAGCTTTGGTATTGGTTCCCACAAGTAAGGATGACGCCGTGGACCGGACACACCAATGTTGGAGAAAACAGAATTTATGCTTACCTGATAAATTACTTTCTCCAACGGTGTGTCCGGTCCACGGCCCGCCCTGGTTTTTTAATCAGGTCTGATGAATTATTTTCTCTAACTACAGTCACCACGGTATCATATGGTTTCTCCTATATATATTTCCTCCTGTCCGTCGGTCGAATGACTGGGGTGGGCGGAGCCTAGGAGGGATCATGTGACCAGCTTTGCTGGGACTCTTTGCCATTTCCTGTTGGGGAAGAGAATATCCCACAAGTAAGGATGACGCCGTGGACCGGACACACCGTTGGAGAAAGTAATTTATCAGGTAATCATAAATTCGGTTTTTTGTCCAATTCTGGACCTTAAGTGTTTAAACAAATTCCTGCCTACCTTCACGTCCCTATACACAAGGAACACTTCAAGTTCCTAAGATTAGCGTTCCTGGACCAGAACTTCCAGTTCATTGCACTTCCGTTTGGTCTGGCTACTGCTCCAAGAGTTTTTATGAAGGTTCTGGGGGCTTTGCTTGCAGTGGCCAGAACCAGAGGGATTGCAGTGGCGCCATACTTAGATGATATTTAGGTCCAAGCACCGTCCTGTCGTCTGGCAGAGGACCATTCAGAAGCACTTCTTTCTCTTCTTCGATCTCATGGATGGAAGATAAACTTAGAAAAGAGTTCTCTTATTCCCAGTACCAGGGTGGAATTCCTGGGTACGATAATAGACTCCATATCCATAAGGATATTTCTTATAGACCAGAGACGTTAAAAGCTAACTTCCAATTGTCTTTCCCTCCAGACCTCCTTCAGGCCATCTGTGGCTCGGTGTATGGAGAAATTGGACTCATGGTGTCCTGCATGGACATCTTCTACTTTGCCAGATTCTATCTAAGACCTCTATAGCTGTGCATTCTGAGACAGTGGAACAGTAATAATTCATATCTGTCTCAACCGATTTCTCTGGACAGCCGGCCGAGAGAATCGCTCTCCTGGTGGCTTTGTCCAGATCACCTGTCCCAAGGGACGGCCTTCTTGAGACCATCCTGAGAGATTGTGACTATGGATGTGAGTCTCACAGGATGGGGAGTTGTTTGGGGTGCCAGGAAAGCTCAGGTCCTGTGGAATCAAGAGGAATCTCTCCTCCCAAACATCTTGGAACTTTGAGTGATCTTCAATGCTCTGAAGTCTTGGCCCCTTCTGGGTTCGCCCCAGTTTGTCAGATTCCAATCTGACAACTTAACTTTGGTGGCTTACATCAACCATCAGGGGCCAACGAGAAGCTCCCTAGCAATGAGGGAAGTATCTCAGATTCTGGAATGGGTGGAGGCCCACAACTGCTCACTGTCAGCGATCCACATTCCAGGTGTGGACAACTGGGAAGCAGACTTCCTCAGCAGACAATCCTTTCATCCGGGGGAATGGTCTCTTTATCCCGAGGTGTTTGCAGAGATTTGCAGCAGATACCAGATATAAGTTGCGGTCCAGGGATCCTCAGGCTGAGCTAATAGATGCATTAGCAGTGCCTTGGAGGTTCAGTCTGATCTACATTTTCCCGCCATTACCACTTCTACCTCGTGTGGTGGCCCGCATCAAGCAGGAGCGAGCAACAGTGATTCTAATTGCTCTATTGTGGCCTCGGAGGATGTGTTTCGCGGATCTGGTGGGGATGTCCTCATCTCCTCCATGGAGGTTACCTTGTCGCTAGGATCAGCTGGTACAAGGTCTTTTTGTTCATCAAAATCTAGATTCTCTGAGGCTGACTGCGTAGAGATTTAATGCTTAGTCCTAGCCAAGAGAGATTTCTCAGAGAGTTATCGATATTCTCATTCAAGCTCGTAAGCCGGTCACTCGCCGCCTCTATCATAAGGTGTGGAGGACCTACTTATTCTGGTGTGAAGAGCGTGGATTTCCCTGGCATAAGGTCAGAGTTTCCAGGATTCTCTCTTTTCTCCAGGATGGTCTGGAGAAGGGCCTAGCTCTCTTAAGGGACAGATTTCGGCCCTATCTGTTTTACTGCACAAGAGGTTCCCTGAGCTTCCAGACGTACAGTCCTTTGTTCAGGCTCTGACTAGAATCAGACCTGTGTTTTGACCTAGCGCTCCTCCTTGGAGTTTAAATCTTGTTATTAAGGTTTTGCAGAGGGCTCCGTTTGAGCCTATGCACGGCCTTGACATTAAATTACTATCTTGGAAGGTTCTCTTTTTACTGGCTATTGCCTCGGCACGCAGAGTATCTGAGATGGCGGCCTTGCAATGTGAGAGCCCCCTTACCTAGTATTCCATGCAGATAAGACTGTTCTTCGTACTGGGTTAGGTTTTCTTCCTAAGGTTGTTTCTGATCGCAAACATCAATCAGGAAATTGTCGTTCCTTCCTTGTGTCCTAGCCCTTTTTCTTCGAAGGAGCGGTTACTTCATAATTTGGATGTGGTTCGGTCCTTGAAGTTCTATCTTCAAGCCACTAAGAAGTTTAGACAGACGTCTTCTTTGTTTGTTGTCTATTCTGGGAAGTGTAAAGGGCAGAAAGCCTCGTCCACTTCTTTTTGTTTGAGGAGCATTATTCACTTAGCATATGAAACAGCTGGACATAAGCCTCCTCAGAGAAATAAGGCTCATTCTACTAGAGCAGTGGCTTCCTCTTGGGCCTTCAAGAATGAGGCATCTATGGAGCAGATTTGCTACCTGGTCCTCCTTACATACCTTTTCAAAATTTTACAAATTTGACGTTTTTGCTTCGGCTAAAGCATTTTTTGGGAGAAAGGTTTTGCAGGCTGTGGTGCCGTCATAATAGGGTCCGTCTCTCCTTTTTACCCTCCCATTTCATTCAGTGTCCTCTAGAGCTTGGGTATATGTTTCCCACAAGTAAGGAATTAATCCGTGGACTCTCCTCATATTAAGATGGAAAACATAAATTATGCTTACCAGATAATTTCCTTTCCATCTGTAAAGGGAGAGTCCATAGCCCTCCCGTTTTCTCCATTGGGCAGACCAAAATATTTTGTTCTTCTAGCACCATTTATACCCTGATATTTCTTCTTCTTGTTCCCTCGACAGAATGACTGGGGGATGGGGGGAGTGGGGGAGATATTTAAGCCTTTGGCTGGGGTGTCTTTGCCTCCTCCTGGTGGCCAGGTTCAGTATTTCCTACAAGTAATGAAGCTGTGGACTCTCCTCATACAGATGGAAAGGAAATTATCAGGTAAGCATAATTTTGTTTTTTTCGTTCCTTTAGTAACTTCAAGGGACAAGGGTCTTGAATTTTGCATTTCCAAGCCGGAGCAATCCAGGGCATCATGGAGATCGGGTCAACTTTGGAATATAGGGAAGTAATCCTAAAATACTTACTCTGAATTTAAGTCAGCATGAACGGGCCACCCCTGATCCAATCATAGATCATCTAGGGGGCAGATTTTCCTTCTTTCCTCAAGCTTGGATTCCAGATGTCCTAGTTCCTTGGGCTGTGGAAGTATTTTCCCAGGGATACAGTATTGGATTCAAGTCTTGCCCCCTCAGGGGAATATTTATACTGTTAAGGTTATCTGCAAACCAGGTGAAGAGAGAGTCCTGCTTAAACTGCGTAAAGGACCTATTTTCTCTGAGAGTGATGGTTCCAGTTCCTGTGATGGAACGGGGTCTGGGATTCTATTCAAAACTTTTTGTGGTTTCCAAGAAATAGGGAATGTTCCGACCCATATTGGACCTCAAGTGTCTCAACAAATTTCTCTAGGTTCCATCTTTCAAAATGGAGACTATTCATTCCATTCTTCTTTTGGTTCAGGAGGGTCAGTCCATAACTACCTTAGACTTGAAGAAAGAGTATTTTCAGGTTCCCATTCACAGGGAACATCTCCTTTTCCTGCAGTCTGCCTTCCTTGTCAAACCTTCCAGTTTGTAGCTCTTCCTTTTGGCCTTGCTATGGTTCCTCAAATCTTTACAAAGGTTTTAAGGACGGTGGTCAGATCTAAGGGAATAGCGGTGGCGCCCTTCCTGGATGTCATTTTGGTTCAAGCGCCTTCTTTTCAGTTAGCATAATGGATGTCAGAAAATACATAATTCTTGCTACTGTCCTTCTTTAATAGTTTCTATCTGAGACCTCTATAGTTATGCATGTGCAGACAATGTAACGGAGGCCGCGCAGATCTCTCTGAGGATAGTTCTAGTCTCCCTAAGAGAGACTTTCTATCTTGGTGGATTTCTCAGAACCTTCTTATTCAGGGATCATGCTTCCTGAGACCTTCCCTGCAGTTTGTGCCCTCAGGTGCCAACCTATCGGACTGGGGAGCAGTTTGGGTTTCCTTAAAGGCTCAGGGTATTTGACTCAGGAGAGTCTTGAATCCCAATATCAATTTTAGATTTGAGGGCAACCTTCTCTGTTCTGTCTCCTTGGCCTCAACTAGGTTTGGTTCCTTTTATCAGTTTTCCGTCGGAAATCTTTTCCTCGGTGGTAAATGTTAACCACCATAGTGGATTGTGAAGTCCCTTAGCCATGAAGGAGGTGACTCATATTCTTCAGTGGGCGGAGTCTCGCGATTGTCTCATTTCTGCTTTCCACATCCCAGGGGTGGTCTACTGGGACGATGAGACAGACTTTTCGTCCGGGGAGTGGGCTCTCCATCTGGAAGTATTCTCTATGATAACCCTCTGGTGGGGGGGGGTTCTGGAGATGGATCTGATGACGTCTCGTCTAAACACCAAGCTTCCAAGGTATGGGTCAAGATCGAGAGATCCTCAAATAGTTCTGTTCAACACGCTCTGGCGATCCCTTGAGACTTCAATCTAGCGTACCCGTTTCCTCCATTTGCCTCCTTCCTCGCGTATTAGCTTGTGTCAAACAGGAATGGGTGTCGGTGATTCTTGCTCCTGCCTGACCTCGCAGGATCTGGTTTGCAGATGTGGTGTGAAGTCTTCTCTTTTCCTTTGGAGTTTTCCTCTGAAGAGGGACCTTCTTCAGGGTCCCTTCCTCAATGCAAATTTAGTCTCTCTGAAACTGACTGCTTGGAGACTGAACTCCTAGTTTTTGGTTAGGCGTGATTTTCTGAGTAGGTCATTGATAAGAGGCTTCAGGCTCGTAATTCTATTTTTCGTTCGATTTACCTTTATTGGTGGGAATCAAAGGGTTTCTCTTGGTGTCGGGTGCGGAATTTCTCATTGTAGATTTTCTTCAGGATGGTCTGGAGAAAGGTTTGTCAGTCAGTTTTTCGGAAGGGTCAGATTTCTGTACTGTCTACTTTTACTCAAACGTCAGATGTTCTATCGTTTGTTCAGGGCTTGATCAGAATCAGGCCTGTGTTCAAATCTGTTGCCCCTCTGTTTGAGCCTATGCATTCAGTTGATATTACATTGTTATCTTGGAAAGTTTTGTTTCTTCTTGCTATTTCTTATTCTTGCAGAGTTTCCGAACTTCGGTTCTGCAGTGTGAATCTTGCTGATAAGGCTGTCCTTGGTACTAAATTAGTTTGTTGGGTTTTTTTTTCCCTAGAGTGGTATCGGATTGCAAAATCAATCAAGAAATTGTTGTTCCTTCTTTTTGTCTGAATCTTTGTTTTCAGAAGGAACTTCTGTTACACAACCTGGATGTTCTGCATGCTCTAAAATTTTGTCTACAAGCGACTAAGGATTTTCGGCAGTCAACTGCCCTGTTCGTTGTTTTCGCTGGCAAGTGTATAGGTCAGAAGACCATTTCTACTAATCATTCTCTCTGGTTGAGAGGTGTTATACGATTAGCATATGAGACAGCTGGACATCATCCTCCTGAGAGAATTACGGATCATTCCTCTAGGGCTGTCTGTTCTTCCTGGGCTTTCAAAAATGAAGCATCTGCAAGGCAGCCACTTGGTCCTCATTGCATACTTTTTCCAAATTCAACAAATTTGATACTTTTTGCCTCTGCTGAGGCTTCTTTTGGGAGAAAAGTTCTTCAAGCGGTGGTGCCTTCTGTTTAGGTCTGCCAGTCTTGTTCTCCCTCCCTTTCATTCTGCGTCCTCTAGCTTGGGTATTGGTTCCCACTAGTAATTGGAATGAAATTGTGGCCTTTCTATGCCCTAGGAAAGAAAAAAAAATGTATGCTTACCTGATAAATTTATTTATTTCCGGGCATGGAGAGTCCACGACCCGCCGTTATTACATTTAAAACGGCATATTTTTGGTACAAACCTCAGGCACCTTTATACCCTTGTGTTATCTTCTTTTTCCATTTTCCTTCTGCCGAATGACTGGGGATTATGGGTAAGGGAAGTGACACTTAACAGCTCTGCTGGGGTGCTCTTTGCCTCCTCCTGCTGGCCAGGAATTGAATATCCCACTAGTAATTTGAATGAAATCGTGGACGCTCCATGCCTGGAAAGAAAGAAATTTATCAGGTAAGCATAAATTTTGTTTTTGCAGCAGGGTGGGTCGTTCATACAGAGGGGAGGAGGTCATCACTGTTTTTTACCCTATATAAGGGTGTGTTTCATATATTTTGTTTGTTCTGAAGAAGGGGATTGTAATCCCCGAAACATCAATAAATTTGGCACGTTTTGCAAAATCCTGAGGCTTCACTGTTCATTATTCTCTGTGTGTGTGTGTGTGTATGTATGTATGTATGTATGTATGTATATATATATATATATATATATATAGCCCAGGGACAGGCACTATTCCCCTCTGTTTTTTTGCACATAAAATAATTTTATCTTAATAAAGCAAATATAACCTTAAAAGGCATACATAACAAGCGCAGGACGCAGGAAGGGGTAATTTATAACAAGGGTTTTCTTCTTTTATATGTGATCAAACTTGATAAGAGAAGGTATATTTCTCTTGTTAAGTGTAGTCAGTCCACGGGTCATCCATTACTTATGGGATTATATCTCTTCCCCAACAGGAAGTTACAAGAGGATCACCCAAGCAGATCTGCTATATAGCTCCTCCCCTCACATGTCATATCCAGTCATTCTCTTGCAAGCTAACTAAAGATAGGTTGTTGTGAGAGGGCTGTGGTGTTTTTAAACTTAGTTTATTTCTTCAATTAAAAGTTTATTTTAAATGGCACCGGAGTGTGCTGTTTGTTCTCAGGCAGCATTAGAAGAAGAATCTGCCTGCGTTTTCTATGATCTTAGCAGACGTAACTAAGATCCACTGGCTGTTCTCGCACATTCTGAGGAGTGAGGTAACTTCAGAAGAGGGGAATAGCATGCAGGGCCCCCCTGCAAACGAGGTATGTGCAGTAAATTATTTTTCTAAGCAATGGAATTGACTGAGAAATTACTGCTGATACCAATGTTATGCAAGTACAGCCTTAAATGCAGTGGTAGCGACTGGTATTAGGCTGAGGAGTGTGTGTACACTGAAGTATTTTTCTAGGGAATGGAATTTGACTCAGAAAATACTGTTAATACTGAAGTAATGTGTGAGCCTTAACTGCAGTAAAAGCGACTGGTAGCAGGCTTATTAATAACACTTCATAACTTTTAAAATGTATGTTCAAAACGTTTACTGGCATGTTAATCGTTTTTTGTGAGGTACTTGGTGATAAAACTTATTGGGGCATGATTTTTACCACATGGCTAACTTTTGTTTCTGCATAGAAACAGTTAACTGAGCTTCCCCACTGTGTAATATGAGTGGGAGGGGCCTATTTTAGCGCTTTTTTGAGCAGTAAAGATTCAGTCACAATCTTCCTACTTCATCCTCCATGATCCAGGACGTCTCTAGAGAGCTCAGGGGTCTTCAAAATTCATTTTGAGGGAGGTAATCAGTCACAGCAGACCTGTGACAGTGTGTTTGACTGTGATAAAAACTTTAATTATTAAATTATCCGTTTTTGGGTATTAAGGGGTTAATCATCCATTTGCTGGTGGGTGCAATCCTTTGCTAACTTAATACATTTACTGTGAAAATTTGGTTGCTATAACTAATTTGGTTCATTGTTATTTCTGTAGAGATGAAAATTTACCTGATGGAGGCCAGGTTATCAAAACTTCTAAATGCTTGCCGTGCCCTTCATTCCATTCCACACCCGTCAGTAGCTCAGTGCATGGAAGTAATCGGCTTAATGGTAGCGGCAATGGACATAGTACCATTTGCGCGACTGCATCTCAGACCGCTGCAATTGTGCATGCTAAGTCAGTGGAATGGGGATTATTCAGATTTGTCCCCTCTACTAAATGTGGATCAAGAGACCAGAGATTCTCTTCTATGGTGGCTTTCTCGGCCCCATCTGTCCAAGGGGATGACCTTTCGCAGGCCAGATTGGACGATTGTAACAACAGACGCCAGCCTTCTAGGTTGGGGCGCAGTCTGGAATTCCCTGAAGGCTCAGGGATCATGGACTCAGGAGGAGAAACTCCTCCCAATAAATATTCTGGAATTAAGAGCGATATTCAATGCTCTTCTAGCTTGGCCTCAGTTAGCAACTCTGAGGTTCATCAGATTTCAGTCGGACAACATCACGACTGTGGCTTACATCAATCATCAAGGGGGAACCAGGAGTTCCCTAGCGATGTTGGAAGTCTCAAAGATAATTCGCTGGGCAGAGTCTCACTCTTGCCACCTGTCAGCAATCTACATCCCAGGCGTGGAGAACTGGGAGGCGGATTTTCTAAGTCGCCAGACTTTTCATCCGGGGGAGTGGGAACTTCATCCGGAGGTCTTCGCTCAACTGATTTATCGTTGGGGCGAACCAGATCTGGATCTCATGGCGTCTCGCCAGAACGCCAAGCTTCCTCATTACGGATCCAGGTCCAGGGACCCGGGAGCGGCGCTGATAGATGCTCTAGCAGCCCCTTGGGTTTTCCAGATGGCTTATGTATTTCCACCGTTTCCGCTGCTGCCTCGACTGATTGCCAAGATCAAACAGGAGAGAGCATCAGTGATTCTGATAGCGCCTGCGTGGCCACGCAGGACCTGGTATGCAGACCTAGTGGACATGTCGTCCTGTCCACCATGGTCTCTGCCTCTGAGGCAGGACCTTCTAATTCAGGGTCCTTTCAACCATCCAAATCTAATTTCTCTGAGGCTGACTGCATGGAGATTGAACGCTTGATTCTATCAAAGCGTGGCTTCTCGGAGTCGGTTATTGATACCCTAATACAGGCTAGGAAACCTGTTACCAGAAGAATTTACCATAAGATATGGCGTAAATATTTGTATTGGTGCGAATCCAAGAGTTACTCATGGAGTAAGGTTAGGATTCCTAGGATATTGTCTTTTCTACAAGAGGGTTTAGAAAAGGGCTTATCCGCTAGTTCGTTAAAAGTACAGCTTTCTGCTCTGTCTATTCTTCTACACAAGCGTCTGGCAGAAATTCCAGACGTTCAGGCTTTTTGTCAGGCTTTGGCTAGGATTAAGCCTGTGTTTAAGACTGTTGCTCCGCCGTGGAGCTTAAACTTAGTTCTTAATGTCCTGCAAGGCGTTCCATTTGAACCCCTTCATTCCATTGATATTAAGCTGTTATCTTGGAAAGTTCTGTTTTTGTTGGCTATTTCCTCGGCTCGAAGAGTCTCTGAGTTATCTGCCCTACACTGTGATTCTCCTTATCTGATTTTTCATTCAGACAAGGTAGTTCTGCGTACTAAACCTGGGTTCTTACCTAAGGTAGTTTCTAACAGGAATATCAATCAAGAGATTGTTGTTCCATCATTGTGTCCTAACCCTTCTTCAAAGAAGGAACGACTTTTGCATAATCTGGACGTAGTCCGTGCCCTGAAGTTCTATTTGCAGGCAACTAAAGATTTTCGTCAAACTTCTTCCCTGTTTGTCGTTTACTCTGGACAGAGGAGAGGTCAAAAGGCTTCGGCCACCTCTCTCTCTTTTTGGCTTCGTAGCATAATACGTTTAGCCTTTGAGACTGCTGGACAGCAGCCTCCTGAAAGAATTACAGCTCATTCTACTAGAGCTGTGGCTTCCACCTGGGCCTTTAAAAATGAGGCTTCTGTTGAACAGATTTGCAAGGCTGCGACTTGGTCTTCACTTCACACTTTTTCAAAGTTTTACAAATTTGACACTTTTGCTTCTTCTGAGGCTATTTTTGGGAGAAAGGTACTTCAGGCAGTGGTTCCCTCCGTTTAAAGTTCCTGCCTTGTCCCTCCCTTCATCCGTGTACTTTAGCTTTGGTATTAGTATCCCATAAGTAATGGATGACCCGTGGACTGACTACACTTAACAAGAGAAAACATAATTTATGCTTACCTGATAAATTTATTTCTCTTGTAGTGTAGGCAGTCCACGGCCCGCCCTGTCTTTTAAGGCAGTTCAAACATTTTTAATTTAACTCCAGTCACCACTGCACCCTATGGTTTCTCCTTTCTCGTCTTGTTTCGGTCGAATGACTGGATATGTCATGTGAGGGGAGGAGCTATATAGCAGATCTGCTTGGGTGATCCTCTTGCAACTTCCTGTTGGGGAAGAGATATAATCCCATAAGTAATGGATGACCCGTGGACTGACTACACTACAAGAGAAATACATTTATCAGGTAAGCATAAATTATGTTTTCTTAAACCCCATCTTATTTATTTTATTACTCTTTAGGGAGAAAGGTTCATCAAGCGGTGGTGCCTTCTGTTTGGACAGCACTTTGAGATTGAAATATAAAATGTTTAAATGTAGATAAAAAACATTTGCATTATGTTTTCTTATTTTGTCTCCTTTAATTTAGTTCTGAATCTTGTGGGCTTTCCAATTCTTGTTAAAAGTGGAAGTGGAGATTCCAGACTTAGAACTCTCTATATTCTACACAGTCATTGATTGGACATACTAGTGACCCATTTTTATCATTCCCTAATTGGCCTCAGTAGAAAAAGAAACTTATTTTTTTTCAATATTTAAACAACTAATATCTTTTTTTTTTTTTTGTATAATATTCTCAGGCTAAGTTTTGCTTTTATCATTCAATATTCCTTTAGTTTAGTAACATTTATTGTGTGGTTTGTGTTTATTAGTGGATATAATAGTGTTTTGATATATATATATATCTCAAAAGATGAGAGAGAGACTAAGGTAATTCTCCTCTCCCTTTCTTAATGTGAGGGATTCTCAGATAGAAGTTCTGCTTCTTTTTTATGTTGGACCTGTCTGGGCAGGATAAGCTCAGTGGGGCTTGGGGATTATTTCCTTTTGTTACAGGCTGGGGTGGCAAACACTTACCAGTGCTTTCTTGGGGCTTATGACACTTTGGTATTGCTATATTGGATTGATCCGAGATCACATTATTTGGGGATCATATAAATCACAAGCATGTTAACATGGTGCCAGCCATTAAATCCAGAAGGACATTTAGTCTTTTCTTTCAGCTGATGTACCCCAGGGAAGGCTGATTAGTAGGTGTGTGCATTATTTCAGGCTTTCCGGCACAGCAAATGGCAGAATACTGCAGACCTACAACCATTTTCAGGCTTTGTTTCACTAACAATTAACAAAGCCTGAAATAATGCACATGCCTACTGCATAAGCAGTAGTACCCCATGTACCATAAGTGCTGCTACTCGTGGGAACGCTCTGAGCAGTGTGTGTAACATTTCCATTTCTGGATAGAATAATTTCTATGCATTATTTGTTCTGGGCACAGGGTAATTACTTTTCCTCAAAAGGTTTGTGCCCTTTGCAATAATCCTGGATGGAATAACGATTAACTGCACTTTTTTTGTACGGGACAAATTACTGTGGACATTTTGTATAACTTTCCCTAAATGCTGTTACAGATTATACTGTGTTAAACTTTCTACTTAGTCCATTCTCAGGATAACAAGTCTGATTGTAATCATATGGACACTAAATATTCCAGATGCATTTAAATTAGGGTTGCCACCTCAGCCATGTTTTCCTGAGCACGTATGAGAAACACATGCTGCAGGGTGTGCAGAAAGGCGCACATAAATAGTGCTGTTCATTGTCACTATTTGTTTGCTGTCCAGGGTTGAAATTCATGTTCCTACCTGCACACCCTGCAGCATGTATAACTCATAAGTGTCCAGGATAACATGTCTTAGGTGGCAACCCTAATTTGAACTATCTGTTTTTTCAGACTTCATTAGATATAAAATAATTTGTGTTTAGACTTGAAAAGTCCAGCATCTATTTTATTAGCTTAGTTTTGGAATAAGCTTAATTTCTCCAACATAGGTGTGTCCGGTCCACGGCGTCATCCTTACTTGTGGGATATTCTCTTCCCCAACAGGAAATGGCAAAGAGCCCAGCAAAGCTGGTCACATGATCCCTCCTAGGCTCCGCCTACCCCAGTCATTCTCTTTGCCGTTGTACAGGCAACATCTCCACGGAGATGGCTTAGAGTTTTTTAGTGTTTAACTGTAGTTTTTATTATTCAATCAAGAGTTTGTTATTTTGAAATAGTGCTGGTATGTACTATTTACTCAGAAACAGAAAAGAGATGAAGATTTCTGTTTGTATGAGGAAAATGATTTTAGCAACCGTAACTAAAATCCATGGCTGTTCCACACAGGACTGTTGAGAGCAATTAACTTCAGTTGGGGGAACAGTGTGCAGTCTCTTGCTGCTTGAGGTATGACACATTCTAACAAGACGATGTAATGCTGGAAGCTGTCATTTTCCCTATGGGATCCGGTAAGCCATGTTTATTACGATCATAAATAAGGGCTTCACAAGGGCTTATTAAGACTGTAGACTGTTTCTGGGCTAAATCGATTCATTATTAACACATATTTAGCCTTGAGGAATCATTTTATCTGGGTATTTTGATATAATAATATCGGCAGGCACTGTATTAGACACCTTATTCCTTAGGGGCTTTCCCAAAGCTTAAGCAGAGCCTCATTTTCGCGCCGGTGTGGCGCACTTGTTTTTGAGAGGCATGGCATGCAGTCGCATGTGAGAGGAGCTCTGATACTTAGAAAAGACTTTCTGAAGGCGTCATTTGGTATCGTATTCCCCTTTGGGCTTGGTTGGGTCTCAGCAAAGCAGATACCAGGGACTGTAAAGGGGTTAAAGTTTAAAACGGCTCCGGTTCCGTTATTTTAAGGGTTAAAGCTTCCAAATTTGGTGTGCAATACTTTTAAGGCTTTAAGACACTGTGGTGAAAATTTGGTGAATTTTGAACAATTCCTTCATGTTTTTTCGCAATTGCAGTAATAAAGTGTGTTCAGTTTAAAATTTAAAGTGACAGTAACGGTTTTATTTTAAAACGTTTTTGTAATTTGTTATCAAGTTTATGCCTGTTTAACATGTCTGAACTACCAGATAGACTGTGTTCTGAATGTGGGGAAGCCAGAATTCCTATTCATTTAAATAAATGTGATTTATGTGATAATGACAATGATGCCCAAGATGATTCCTCAAGTGAGGGGAGTAAGCATGGTACTGCATCATTCCCTCCTTCGTCTACACGAGTCTTGCCCACTCAGGAGGCCCCTAGTACATCTAGCGCGCCAATACTCCTTACTATGCAACAATTAACGGCTGTAATGGATAATTCTGTCAAAAACATTTTAGCCAAAATGAACCCTTGTCAGCGTAAGCGTGGCTGCTCTGTTTTAGATACTGAAGAGCATGACGACGCTGATATTAATATCTCTGAAGGGCCCCTAACCCAGTCTGATGGGGCCAGGGAGGTTTTGTCTGAGGGAGAAATTACTGATTCAGGGAACATTTCTCAACAGGCTGAACCTGATGTGATTGCATTTAAATTTAAGTTGGAACATCTCCGCATTCTGCTTAAGGAGGTATTATCCACTCTGGATGATTGTGAAAAGTTGGTCATCCCAGAGAAACTATGTAAAATGGACAAGTTCCTAGAGGTGCCGGGGCTCCCAGAAGCTTTTCCTATACCCAAGCGGGTGGCGGACATTGTTAATAAAGAATGGGAAAGGCCCGGTATTCCTTTCGTCCCTCCCCCCATATTTAAAAAATTGTTTCCTATGGTCGACCCCAGAAAGGACTTATGGCAGACAGTCCCCAAGGTCGAGGGAGCGGTTTCCACTTTAAACAAACGCACCACTATACCCATAGAGGATAGTTGTGCTTTCAAAGATCCTATGGATAAAAAATTAGAAGGTTTGCTTAAAAAGATGTTTGTTCAGCAGGGTTACCTTCTACAACCAATTTCATGCATTGTCCCTGTCGCTACAGCCGCATGTTTCTGGTTCGATGAGCTGATAAAGACGCTCGATAGTGATTCTCCTCCTTATGAGGAGATTATGGACAGAATCAATGCTCTCAAATTGGCTAATTCTTTCACCCTAGACGCCACTTTGCAATTGGCTAGGTTAGCGGCTAAGAATTCTGGGTTTGCTATTGTGGCGCGCAGAGCGCTTTGGTTGAAATCTTGGTCGGCTGATGCGTCTTCCAAGAACAAGCTACTAAACATTCCTTTCAAGGGGAAAACGCTGTTTGGCCCTGACTTGAAAGAGATTATCTCTGATATCACTGGGGGTAAGGGCCACGCCCTTCCTCAGGATCGGCCTTTCAAGGCAAAAAATAGACCTAATTTTCGTCCCTTTCGTAAAAACGGACCAGCCCAAAGTGCTACGTCCTCTAAGCAAGAGGGTAATACTTCTCAAGCCAAGCCAGCTTGGAGACCAATGCAAGGCTGGAACAAGGGAAAGCAGGCCAAGAAACCTGCCACTGCTACCAAGACAGCATGAAATGTTGGCCCCCGATCCGGGACCGGATCTGGTGGGGGGCAGACTCTCTCTCTTCGCTCAGGCTTGGGCAAGAGATGTTCTGGATCCTTGGGCGCTAGAAATAGTCTCCCAAGGTTATCTTCTGGAATTCAAGGGACTTCCCCCAAGGGGGAGGTTCCACAGGTCTCAGTTGTCTTCAGACCACATAAAAAGACAGGCGTTCTTACATTGTGTAGAAGACCTGTTAAAAATGGGAGTGATTCATCCAGTTCCATTAAGAGAACAAGGGATGGGGTTTTACTCCAATCTGTTCATAGTTCCCAAAAAAGAGGGAACGTTCAGACCAATCTTAGATCTCAAGATCTTAAACAAGTTTCTCAAGGTTCCATCGTTCAAGATGGAAACCATTCGAACTATTCTTCCTTCCATCCAGGAAGGTCAATTCATGACCACGGTGGATTTAAAGGATGCGTATCTACATATTCCTATCCACAAGGAACATCATCGGTTCCTAAGGTTCGCATTCCTGGACAAACATTACCAGTTCGTGGCGCTTCCTTTCGGATTAGCCACTGCTCCAAGGATTTTCACAAAGGTACTAGGGTCCCTTCTAGCTGTGCTACGACCAAGGGGCGTTGCGGTAGTACCTTACTTGGACGACATTCTGATTCAAGCGTCGTCCCTTCCTCAAGCAAAGGCTCACACGGACATCGTCCTGGCCTTTCTCAGATCTCACGGATGGAAAGTGAACGTGGAAAAGAGTTCTCTATCCCCGTCAACAAGGGTTCCCTTCTTGGGAACAATTATAGACTCCTTAGAAATGAGGATTTTTCTGACAGAGGTCAGAAAAACAAAACTTCTAGACTCTTGTCGGATACTTCATTCCGTTCCTCTTCCTTCCATAGCTCAGTGCATGGAAGTGATCGGGTTGATGGTAGCGGCAATGGACATAGTTCCTTTTGCGCGCATTCATCTAAGACCATTACAACTGTGCATGCTCAGTCAGTGGAATGGGGACTATACAGACTTGTCTCCGAAGATACAAGTAAATCAGAGGACCAGAGACTCACTCCGTTGGTGGCTGTCCCTGGACAACCTGTCACAAGGGATGACATTCCGCAGACCAGAGTGGGTCATTGTCACGACCGACGCCAGTCTGATGGGCTGGGGCGCGGTCTGGGGATCCCTGAAAGCTCAGGGTCTTTGGTCTCGGGAAGAATCTCTTCTACCGATAAATATTCTGGAACTGAGAGCGATATTCAATGCTCTCAAGGCCTGGCCTCAGCTAGCGAGGACCAAGTTCATACGGTTTCAATCAGACAACATGACAACTGTTGCGTACATCAACCATCAGGGGGGAACAAGGAGTTCCCTAGCGATGGAAGAAGTGACCAAAATCATTCTATGGGCGGAGTCTCACTCCTGCCACCTGTCTGCTATCCACATCCCAGGAGTGGAAAATTGGGAAGCGGATTTTCTGAGTCGTCAGACATTGCATCCGGGGGAGTGGGAACTCCATCCGGAAATCTTTGCCCAAGTCACTCAGCTGTGGGGCATTCCAGACATGGATCTGATGGCCTCTCGTCAGAACTTCAAAGTTCCTTGCTACGGGGCCAGATCCAGGGATCCCAAGGCGGCTCTAGTGGATGCACTAGTAGCACCTTGGACCTTCAAACTAGCTTATGTGTTCCCGCCATTTCCTCTCATCCCCAGGCTGGTAGCCAGGATCAATCAGGAGAGGGCGTCGGTGATCTTGATAGCTCCTGCGTGGCCACGCAGGACTTGGTATGCAGATCTGGTGAATATGTCATCGGCTCCACCTTGGAAGCTACCTTTGAGACGAGACCTTCTTGTTCAGGGTCCGTTCGAACATCCGAATCTGGTTTCACTCCAGCTGACTGCTTGGAGATTGAACGCTTGATTTTATCGAAGCGAGGATTCTCAGATTCTGTTATCGATACTCTTGTTCAGGCCAGAAAGCCTGTAACTAGAAAGATTTACCACAAAATTTGGAAAAAATATATCTGTTGGTGTGAATCTAAAGGATTCCCTTGGGACAAGGTTAAGATTCCTAGGATTCTATCCTTCCTTCAAGAAGGATTGGAAAAAGGATTATCTGCAAGTTCCCTGAAGGGACAGATTTCTGCCTTGTCGGTATTACTTCACAAAAAGCTGGCAGCTGTGCCAGATGTTCAAGCCTTTGTTCAGGCTCTGGTTAGAATCAAGCCTGTTTACAAACCTTTGACTCCTCCTTGGAGTCTCAATTTAGTTCTTTCAGTTCTTCAGGGGGTTCCGTTTGAACCCTTACATTCCGTTGATATTAAGTTATTATCTTGGAAAGTTTTGTTTTTAGTTGCAATTTCTTCTGCTAGAAGAGTCTCAGAATTATCTGCTCTGCAGTGTTCTCCTCCTTATCTGGTGTTCCATGCAGATAAGGTGGTTTTACGTACTAAACCTGGTTTTCTTCCAAAAGTTGTTTCTAACAAAAACATTAACCAGGAGATTATCGTACCTTCTCTGTGTCCGAAACCAGTTTCAAAGAAGGAACGTTTGTTGCACAATTTGGATGTTGTTCGCGCTCTAAAATTCTATTTAGATGCTACAAAGGATTTTAGACAAACATCTTCCTTGTTTGTTGTTTATTCAGGTAAAAGGAGAGGTCAAAAAGCAACTTCTACCTCTCTCTCTTTTTGGATTAAAAGCATCATCAGATTGGCTTACGAGACTGCCGGACGGCAGCCTCCCGAAAGAATCACAGCTCATTCCACTAGGGCTGTGGCTTCCACATGGGCCTTCAAGAACGAGGCTTCTGTTGATCAGATATGTAGGGCAGCGACTTGGTCTTCACTGCACACTTTTACCAAATTTTACAAGTTTGATACTTTTGCTTCTTCTGAGGCTATTTTTGGGAGAAAGGTTTTGCAAGCCGTGGTGCCTTCCATTTAGGTGACCTGATTTGCTCCCTCCCTTCATCCGTGTCCTAAAGCTTTGGTATTGGTTCCCACAAGTAAGGATGACGCCGTGGACCGGACACACCTATGTTGGAGAAAACAGAATTTATGTTTACCTGATAAATTTCTTTCTCCAACGGTGTGTCCGGTCCACGGCCCGCCCTGGTTTTTTAATCAGGTCTGATAATTTATTTTCTTTAACTACAGTCACCACGGTACCATATGGTTTCTCCTATGCAAATATTCCTCCTTAACGTCGGTCGAATGACTGGGGTAGGCGGAGCCTAGGAGGGATCATGTGACCAGCTTTGCTGGGCTCTTTGCCATTTCCTGTTGGGGAAGAGAATATCCCACAAGTAAGGATGACGCCGTGGACCGGACACACCGTTGGAGAAAGAAATTTATCAGGTAAACATAAATTCTGTTATCCCTGATGAATGTCCTACTTTGGTTACTATTAAGGATTATGTGGAAGAATTTGCTAATGCTGACAAATGGCTTTATGTTCCTGAAAAAAAGACAAATTCTTTCCTTTGCCAAAATGTATAAGCTCAATATTACATGCATTTGTTCACTATTTCAAGAAAATAATTGTCCCAGAATATAATTATGGAAATTTGAGATATTATGGTAGAAATTAGAATAAGCTAAAAGGGAAAGTCCACTCTAGAATTCTCCAGACTAAATGATCTTGTCTCTGAAGAATCTTCTCTAGAGGATATTCATGATCATATTTAATGCCTAAAGAGGGCAAACTCTTTCATCTGTTACACTGTAATTCAGATCATTTGCTTGACTGCAAAGAGTACAGCCCTAGCTGTTTTATGCAGAAGGGCCTTTTGACACCATATTGGCTGACCAAGACTTTAGCCAAAGTCAGTTTCTTACTCTTTCCTTTAAGGGCAAGAATCTGTTTGGCTCAGAATTGGTTACTATCATTTCTATTGTCACAGGTGGAAAAAAAGCTTTCTTACCTCAAGTTAAGAAGTCAAGACCCAAAGGAAGATCTGTCAGCAGGTTTCATTCCTTCTGAACAAGGTACACAATCCCCAAATAGCCAGAAGCCTGACTCCTCTATATTTGCTTGGAGACCGCACTCCAACTTGAAGAAGTCCAAGCAGACCAAGAAGTCTGCCACAAACAACAAATCTGCATGAAGGTGTGGCCCCAGATCCTCCAGTAGGGGGCAGATTAGCCTTTTTCGGGAAGCTTGGGCAAACACTAATCCAGGATCCTTAGGTTCTGGACAGTGTTAAAATAATACAAGATAGGATTCCAGTTTTGCCCACCTCGAGAGAGGTTTATTCTGTGTCAGAGAAAAGGACAGCCTTCTTACAGTGCATGAAGGATTTAGAAATTATGGGAGTGATTACTCCAGTACATGTGGAGGAACAGGGGATGGAGTTTTTATTCAAACTTCTTCATAGTCCCAAAAAAGAAGGGAACTTTCAGACCCATCCTAGATCTGAAGATCCTAAACAGGTTTTTGAAAATACATTCTTTCAAAATGGAGACTATCTGAGCCATTTTTCCTTTTAGTAGTTCAGGGTCAGTACATGACCATAAATAAAAAGAGAGAAGCGCTCAACCTTGGAACGAACAATAGCATAATAGCTTGTTCTATGGCTAGTTACCACCCTAGAAGCAGCCTCAGTACATGACCACTATAGACTTGAAGGATGCATATCTACATATCCAAATACATTCGGATCATCACAGGTATCTTCGGTTTGCCTTTATAAAAAAGCATTTCAGTTTGTGGCCCTACCGTTCGGTTTGACAACTGCTCCTCAAATTTTCACTTAGGTTTTAGCAGCTGCTCGGTCTGTGATCATAATTCTAGGAGTGTCATGGCACTGTATTTGGACAATATCTTGGTTCAAGCTCCATATTTACCCGTAGATTCTTTTCATACGGAGAGACTACTGTGGTTCCTTTGTAACATTAACAATGGTTGGAAATTCAACGTAACCAAGAGTGCCTTAATACCCAGCACAAGGGTATGTTTCCTGGGAGTTCTAATTGACTCATTGGAGATAGAACTTTTTCTGACAGATCAGCGGAAACTCAAAACTACATGTTGTGTGTCAAATGCTTCAATCTATTCAGTTTCATAGACTTGATGGTGGCAGCTACAGTTGCTGTACTATTTGCAAGGTTCCGTTTAAGATCCATTCAACTTTGGATGCTGGGACAGTGGAATGGAGACCATTCCAATCTCTCCCAGTCTATTCAGTTAGACCACTTGGTAAGGAATCTCTTTCTTGGTGGACATACCCACACCATCTTTACAGAGAGATGTCCTTCCTCAGACCAGATTGGCAAATTATTACAACTGATGCAAGTCTATCCGGTTGGGGAGCAGTTTGGAAAGATCAGAGAGCTCAAGGGATCTGGTCCTCACAGGAAGCCATTTTACCTATCAACATCTTAGAATTCAGGGCCATCTTTAAAGTCCTCCAGGCTTGGCCTCAACTGGCCACTCATTTGGTCATTAGTTTCCAGTCAGAAAACATCATGACCATAGCCTATATCAATTACCAAGGAGGCGTTTTGAACCTCTCTAGCCATGTAGTAGGTCTTGCATTTTCTGAATTGGGCATAGACAAATCAGTGTGTCGTGTTCACAATCCATATTCCAGGTGTTGAGATTTGGGAGGTGGATTATCTACATCGTCATACCTTCCATCTGGGAAAATAGTCTCTCAATCGGGACATCTGAACCTCAAACTTCCTCTGTATGGGTTGAGGTCGAGAGATCCATAAGCAGAAATGGTGGATGATTTGACGGCTCCTTTGTGGTACCATTTAATGTTTCTGTTCCCTCCGATTGTCCTCCTTCTGCAGGTGATAGCCTGTCTATTGTAGGAGAGAATTTCTGCCATTCTCACACAGGACATGGTATTTAGATCTGGTGAAGATGTCCAGTGTTCCTCCATCCAGATATATTAGAACAGGGCCCATTCTACTTTCAAAATCTGCGATCGATAAGTTTGACTGCTTAGGGATTGAACGGATGATTTAGACCCTAGTTTAAACTAGGAAGATTTATCACTAGCTGTTGAAAGTTTCTTTCCTGGTGCTCTAACAGAAGAACTTTTGGCATTCCGTAAGGAGGCCACATATTCTAGAATTTCTGCAGACAGGACTTGATAAAGGCTTATCTGCAAGATCAATTAAGGGACAGGTCTCTGCTCTGTCGGTCTTTTTTGCATTTGAAACTGACTCATCTGCCTGACGATCAGTCATTCATTCAGGCGCTGGTTAACAGCACCTGAATGAATGCACAGATGTGCATGCAGGTAGGCAGGCTTAGTAAGAAATAAAATATAAACTTACCAATAAACAAATTATTTTACACTCATAATAGAACCATATAAAAGCCTGTCCTTTTTACTGTGTTTTTCCTGATCTGTCTGGGAACGGGTTATGTGTTGCCAGCCACAGAGGCTGTATACCAATCATTACTAAATATGAAGAAAATTAATTTAAGTATAAAATTGGTTTTACATAACTTAAAAGGCTTTTTCATACACACAATATATAGACAATAATTAATTAATATGAAAATATGACATAATTTTCCCTTTTTTTTTAAATAGGAATCCTGAACAAATGAAGGCATTGTGGCAAATATCAGGAATTTCTGAAAAATCTGAAAATGGAGGCAAGTATAGTAATATGTTTGTGTATAAGTATAATACAACATATTGTGAATTCACTCAGTAAAGTTTTATGGTAGAAATCTCTTAAAGGGACAGTAAAGTCAAAATTAAACTTTCTCAGGATTCAGATAGAAAATGCAATTTTAAACAGCTTTCCAATTTACTATTATCTATATTACTTTGTTCTTTTGGTATCCTTTGTTGAAATCATTCCTAGTTAGTCCAAGGAGCAGCAATGTTTTATTGGAAGCTAGCTTATTGGTGCCTACACATATATGCCTCTTGTCACTTTCAACAAAGGATACTAAGTGAAAGAAGCAGATTTGATAAGTCAGTTGGAAAATTGTTTAAAATTGTATGCTCATTATGAAAAAAATTGGGTTTCATGTTCTTTTAATGAAAGGATTATTAACACTGCATACTGAGAATCTTATGAAATCTGTGGGATTTTTTTTTTTAATAATTTGCTTAATGATGTTATAGTGGAAATAGGACAAGGTTGTTTGGTCACATTATCTTTCTTTGTACAAAGTGTGCCATATATAAAATATATGTTTATACATTTTAGTTTCATTATTTTTACATTTTTAGAATTTAGGCCATATATTTATGCATGGCTTGACAAATCCTGGTTACCAAGGAGCCACAGCTCAGTATTTTGTCTGTCCAGCACAGTTTATATATTATAACTTCATAGTTTAAACACTGTTTTTTGAGGGGGCGGAGCCAGCAGCTGAAGCAACAAGACGCTGGCTCAAACTTGAAAAAACTAACCAAGAATATGTACAGCTTATAAAGTTCTCTTTACATGCCCCTGCTAGTTTGATTCCTAAGCAGAAAAGTGAGTGTTTTGGGGACAAGAAACAAAGAAATAGATGACTATAATGCAAGAAGACCGGTGTATTAGCTAGATAGTTGAATACGGCGATCCACCATTTTGGACTGTGCATACATTCCACTGCTACTCTAAGTGAATAGTCCTATACATGCTCAGCTTATGTCTATTTGGAGCGTTATGGTGTCTATCGCTATCTAGCATCCCACCCTGGTTCACTGAGGTTATAGACTGGAAACCGCTACTACTCTCTATAGCTGACAGAAGAATACTGCTCTGGAAATCATGATGCCTTCAGCTAAGGAGAGACAGACTGCTACCTTGCTGGGCCCTTTACTACATATGCTAGACAAACTCCAATATATCCTCATTTGGGAGCTGAGAGGCTTTCACTCTGCCCCAGACTACGCTAGAGGAATATGGAACTACAAATGACAGCAACCATAGTGCAACTGACACCGTACAGCGTCTGGGAGAGATAATCTTCACCATAGTAGACTGTGCTACCGAGATACATTATGGGATGAGAGATCAGGCTAAAAAATATACCACTACAGGTGTTTGGCAACCACGCGTAGCGTCTGCCTACAAAGATTTCTCGCCCTGGCTCGGTTCCAAGTACACAGCCTAAAACTAGTGAAAGATAGTTAAGCGCTAAAAGCACGGGTTAAATTATAGGGATGTGAGTGAATATTAGTGCAAAATATGGTGCAAATATTAGTGTTGCATAATAAAAAATACAATGAATAATATAGTATATAATAAAGGTGCCTGAAAAATATATCCGGTTTAGTGAATATAACCAATACAAAGAGGTACATAATGTTACAAAATGGAACAACTATAATGAAATCAGATAATCAATTTAATAAAATACAAATGTATCATCTAAAACATATAAAACCTAATAGAAGGGACGTCTCCCTTAGAACAATAGATGGCTTCTAAATAGCCTGGTGGAAATAATAAAACTTATAAATTAAAGTACTTGAGCTTTTGAGGTGAGAAATAGCCTTGGTTTAGGCTATGATAGTTGCCTTGACAGATTCAAAAATATCACTGCGGTTCTCACAATCGTTAAGAGATCAAACACAGTGCGGTTTAGCAATCTTAAGGAGAACAAACACAGTGCGATTTAGCAATCTTAAGGAGAACAAACACAGTGCGATTTAGCAATCTTAAGGAGAACAAACACAGTGCGGTTTAGCAATCTTAAGGAGAACAAACACAGTGCGATTTAGCAATCTTAAGGAGAACAAACACAATGTGTTGCTGGCAGGTCAAGCTAACTGTTTGTGTGTAGTGAGGTGTTACCGGTTGTAGGTGAGTGGCGACTTTTACGTGACCCCTCTGACATCACGTGTAAGATGTTTAATGTCCAGAGCAGACAAGAGGAAAAGTTCAGAGGGGTCACGTAAAAGCCGCCACTCACCTACAACCGGTAACACCTCACTACACACAAACAGTTAGCTTGACCTGCCAGCAACACGCTGTGTTTGTTCTCCTTAAGATTGCTAAATCGCACTGTGTTTGTTCTCTTAACGATTGTGAGAACCGCAGTGATATTTTTGAATCTGTCAAGACAACTATCATAACCTAAACCAAGGCTATTTCTCACCTCAAAAGCTCAAGTACTTTAATTTATAAGTTTTATTATTTCCACCAGGCTATTTAGAAGCCATCTATTGTTCTAAGGGAGACGTCCCTTCTATTAGGTTTTATATGTTTTTGATGATACATTTGTATTTTATTAAATTGATTATCTGATTTCATTATAGTTCCATTTTGTAACATTATTTTCCTCTTTGTATTGGTTATATTCACTAAACCTGATACATTTTTCAGGCACCTTTATTATATACTATATTATTCATTGTATTTTTTATTATGCAACACTAATATTTGCACCATATTTTGCACTAATATTCACTCACATCCCTATAATTTGACCCGTGCTTTTAGCGCTTAAAGGGACATTAAACCCACATTTTTTCTTTAATGATTCAGATAGAGAATACCATTTTTAACAACTTTCTAATTTACTTCTATTATCTAATTTGCTTAATTCTCTTGATAATCTTTCCTGAAAAGCATATCTAGATAGGCTCAGTAGCTTCTGATTGGTGGCTGCACATATTTGCCTTATGTGATTGGCTCACCCATGTGCATTGCTATTTATTTATCAAAGGATATCTAAAGAATGAAGCAAATTAGATAATAGAAGTAAATTTGAATGTTGTTTAAAATTGCTTTATCTGTCGGAATCATGAAAGAAAACGTTTGGGTTTAATGTCACTTTAACTATCTTTCACTAGATTTTGTACTAATCTTTTTCTTGAGGGGAAATCACTAGTTAAGCAGGGTTCTTATATCCTCTAAGCGCTTCTACTTTTTCCTTTGCACTTCCAAGTACACAGCCGACAGGTCGGCCCGGCTCCTACCCCTGTTGGAAGACTTTAACTTTGTGAAAAAGGGTAGCTACGGTCTGGAGAGGCCAGATCCATAACGTAACAGCTTTCATCCAAGACAAGGAGGGACAACTGCGGGGGGGGGGGGGGGGGGCTAGCTTTACCCTGGGTTTCGTCGCAGAGGTCTCTGCACTGTCTCACGATGATCCTCCACAGTTCCCTAGCAAGAGAGGAATTGGCTAAGTCACAGTGGCATCGCTGCAGCAGCTCTACATAGGCTTAAATAAAGTACCGAACTGTCTTTACCTCCTGCTCCTACGGTTTAGACTCTGTGATAGCAGTGCGCTTAAATTTAACTTATAAGGATCTTTGAGCCTACTTACATATAATTCCTAATCTTGTCTGACAATATTGTTTTGTGTTAATATTTACAACTCGCTCCCCCTAGTTACCTACATATAGTGCTTAACACGGCTGCTTAGATTGAGATCTACCCTAGTATCTGACACCAGATTTGATTGACATATTATAGATATGTACTCCTTAGATATGCATAGAAATCTACTAACGTTACTAGCTACTAGTACTTAGCACTTGACCTGTATTCACTAGTTTAATAGTTGCAGACTAAGGCCTCTAGTTATTAAGGTCTGGCGGACCTGATCCGACACTGCGGATCAGGTCCGCCAGACCTCGCTGAATACGGCGAGCAATACGCTCGCCGTATTCAACATTGCACCAGCAGCTCACAAGAGCTGCTGGTGCAACGCCGCCCCCTGCAGACTCGCGGCCAATAGGCCGCCAGCAGGGGGTGTCAATCATCCCTATCGTACTCGATCGGGTTGAATTCCGACGATGTGTGTCCGCCTGCTCAGAGCAGGTGGACAGGTTATGGAGCAGCGGTCTTTGTGACCGCTGCTTCATAACTGCTGTTTATGGCGAGTCTGAAGACTCGCCAGAAACAGGGGCCATCAAGCTCCTTATGGAGCTTGATAACTAGAGGCCTATCTCTTTTTCAGTCAGATAGTAGTAATTACACTAGTAGAGGAGCCTGATAGTTACTTGTCTAACTCGTGATGTGGATACATGTTTTTGTAACATGAATCAGGACATGACTAACCAATACTCCATATGTATATGAGGGGTCCCTAATCTTGTATTTCAATATTGTTCTTTGTTAATATCTACAACTCTTTCCCCCTAGTTAACTAGTTAACTACATATAGTGCTTAACTGTGCCATTGTTTCATATTGCCCACCCTACACAGCTGCTTAGATTGAGATCTACCTTAGTATCTGATCCCAGATTTGCTCTACAAGTTATAGATAGATACACCTTAGATATGCTTAGAAATCTACTAAAGTTAATGGCTACTGGTGCACTCTGACCTGGAATGACTAGTTTTATATGTGCAGACTATCTACATCTCTGGCAGATAGGGGTAAACTTCACTGGTAGGTGAGCCTGATAGTGATCTGTCTAACCCATGTGGATACTTGCTTTTTAAATAAGAGTCGGGATACGACTAACCAATACTCAATATGTATGTGGGGAGGTATGTCTCTGGGTCTGCGGCCGAGACATCAGGGAATACCCACCTATCCTAACATGAGCTGAGTTTAGATGTAGATAATAATGGCTCAGCATAGTCTGATTTCTGGTCTTCATTAATGCTAGCTTCCTGAAGCCTCTTATGTGATATCTATCTCTACTAATAAGAGTTTCAATCTGGGCCACAAATCACCTTAAAAGATATTTAGTTACTGCCTGTATTTTAGCTGGGCAATAGTTTTACATATAATAGACATGTATTTGTTTGCCATAATAAGAGAACTCAATTTCTGTTATTTTCATTAAACTGCTTCCCCCTCCCCCTAGTCTACTTAGTAAGCTATGGAAAATATATCCTAAGAAATACCCTTATAAAACTATTCCTTGTGACACTTTATACTTATTCTACATGTACAGTCCATTTCCCTTTTTTTCTTGTTCTATTTATCTTGATAATACTATTCCCAAGCTCTTGTTACTATTCTAGGTCCAAGAGTGACCACTTGTTAAACTGGGAAACAGTCCATCATAAATAAGGTTGATAACTATTCATATAGGTTAATTATTCTTAACTAGTTGTACTTATGCCTACAAGTATTATGTTTATCCCTATGTCATAAGATGCTGAAGGAGTAATGTTGACATTCTCAACCATTGCACTGTAAAACTTAAACATATATTAAATTGTTTGTATAAATGATGGGATTCACTGACAGTCTATGCTTATGTCCAGTTTCCCATTGTAACCTTGCATTTGTCTGTATGTTTTACAACCTCAATAAAAATATAATTAAAAAAAACAAACAAAAAACTGTTTTTTGAAACAAAAGAACTATTAAAAATAGACACTTTTAGTGCACTTGCGTCTATTATATTTGCTATATATCTGACCATGTACATTGCTTCACCCTACTATTGATTTTGCATTTTGAAAGATATTAATGTTTGAAAAGTCTTTTTCATTGTGATGTTTTGGCAACAATTATTGATATGCGTAGTTTGGTTTGAAAAAAAAAAAAAAGTTAATTCCAGATATATGAGAGTTTAAAATAGTTTGTTTATAAGCATGCTTGAAAAAAGGAACCTCATAACTGACATTGACCTTACATCAGACGTGCCAGTTATTTTTGTTTGGTTGATTCAATTTTATGCATCATTCATCACTGGAGTCAACTCTTATGGTGATACCCTAAAAAGATTTTTTCTTTATACCAGAGAGACTCAAATGTAATTAAAAATATATTTTGTTCATACTTTAATAACAAATTTCTTTAAGAGCTCAAGCAGCCTGTCTATTTTTGTATATGATTGCATTATGATAAGTACACCTAGTAGAAGACTTATCAAGTGTCCCAATATTTCTAGACCTATAGTGCCTCAAGTTGAGAACACAATTCTGGCAGTCACATTGTATTTTGTGTTTTGTTTTGTTTTTTAGTGTTAGGCTATTTCTTTCCTAAGATATGGTGAGTCCACAACATCATCATTTACTGTTGGGAATATCACTCCTGGCCAGCAGCAGGAGGAGGCAAAGAGCACCACAGCCAAGCTGTTAAAGGGTCAGTTTACCCAAAAAGTGTTCAATTTTTAAACACAATATTAGCAATAGTTGAGTATAGTGGTGCTGAACATTCTGTTTTAATCATGCTCTGTATTTTGAAATTTCTGTTTACCAATTAAATTGCCTAAACCCCTTAGAATATGACCTCCTCTCCAAAAGCTATTGTAAACAAGCTGACTGATCAGCTGTGCATGATGGCTTGAGTGCACGCTATATTTCAATACATTGTATAGCTGTTGCACTGCCTGCTAAACCATAAAAATACATCACCTTTAAAAAATCCCTACGTGTAATAAATGTCAGAGCTTTAAAGTGAATGTAAATTTTGATGCTAAAGTGCCCGGTTTTTAAAAAATAGATTAAAAACAGGGGCACTTTAATTCATCAAAATTTACATTTCACTCGTGATGTGAAAAAAAAAACCTTACCTTTTAAACTTGACAGCAGCTCTAGCTTCCTCTGGTCTTCGCAAGTCGTATCTGACGTCGGAAATGATGGATAGGTCATCTCCAATCACGGCTCATCCCCCCCCCCCGGGAAGACCCGGGAAGAGGCTTTGCGACGGGTGGAGGAAGCTGGAGCTGCTGTCAAGATTAAAAGGTAAGTTTGTTTTTTTTCACAACAGGAGTGAAATGTAAATTTTGATGCCCCTGTTTTTCATCAAATTTTTAAAAACTGGGCACTTTAGCATCCAAATTTACATTCACTTTAACTGCAGACATCGTCTCTGTAAGATTAAGACAGGCTGTAGAACCATACTGCAAAACGAGCAAAGAAATCACTTCAGCTAAACTTCTCAGTCTGCTTGTAACCTGATGCAGTAAGACCGGGTAGTGAGCATGTCATAAATACAGAGGTAAGAATTTCAGCTCCAATGATTTCTGTTTTGTTTCAGTCTTGCTGCATCAGGTTACAAGCAGGCTGTGAGAAGTTTAGCTGAAGTGATTTCTTTGCTCGTTTTGCGGTATAGTTCCTGTACCAATCTCATCAATCTTACAGAGAGAATGTCTGCAGTTAAAGCTCTGACATTTATTACATGTAGGAATTTTTAAAGCTGGTGTATTTTTACTGTTTAGCAGGAATAGAGGATTTGTGCAGGCACAGTTCTAATATACATTTGACATAGGAATTTGCATATAGCCTATGATTGGAGGGTGGGCGTGCTAGACTGAAGCACAACTCAGCCCTGTCCTGGGGGAGTGCCAGCACTGTGGATAATACTCACATGAGCAGGAATACAAAACTAAAATTTACAAAATGTATTGTTAGTAAGTTTAACTATATAGTTCTAATTTCTTTAGGCACTGTATTTCCTTTAGGAACATAGACTTGTGATTGCTGTGTAAACTGGCTCTTTAAGTATCCCACAACCCACAGTCATTCTCTTTGCCTTGGTGCATGGAGGAGGTGAAGTTTTGGTGTCTGATGAAAATTGGATTTCTTTTGCTACAAGCAAGATTTTAAATATTGTAGGAAGCCAGGGTAGGTTTACCTGTTTCAAGGATTGGGTCTAGCCGTAAGTAGAGTAGTGGTAGCTTTAAAGCAGTTAGGAACTTGTGAAGTGGGTTTCTCTGTGTTTTCCTAACATGTTGCTGCCCTAGAATAGGAAGCCAGAGTAGGTTTACTCTGTTCTTTCCTTTTTCCACAGTTCTCTGTAAGGAGTTGTCCTTCCATGCCGTAGGAGCTGTCTTCCTGTCGGACAGCTAGAGGTACAGGTAAGTGCCTTGTTCTGTCTTCTTGGCTCAGAAAAGGAGGCTGGCACTGAAGGGGTTAACTCATAGTAGAAGAACTGCATCATACTGGGGACTAGTATCCTGGACTCAGGATCATTTTCAGGCAGGGGCAGGCACAGTGTTGTGACCTAGAGACTGGGGTTACCTCCCTTTATGGACAGGAAAAGGATAACCCCATAGCGTTGGCTCAATATCTTTTTTCAAGAGAGGGAGACTAATTTACAGAGGTATTAGTGCTTTTTGGCATATGGCAAGTGTTTGTACTTTGCCATGGGGGCACTTTCCTTATGGCATCTGATGCGATCCTTAGCCGTTACGCTGTTTTAGTGTACAGGTATCGGCTTAATTTTCAATGACGCTTCTCTTCTGGTCTGAAGCGCGTGTTTTTAAATATCATACGCAGCTTCATAGACCGGTCACGTGGGCTCTTTGGTCTGCTTTCTGGGAGGTTTATCAGATCGGTTACGGAGCTTTTCAGAGTTCAGACGGCAGGGAGTCCAGCTCTCCACACTCAAGAGGCTAGAATATCGTTGGGGCAGGTAGGCACCTCAGTCTCAAAAGGCTAAGGTGTAGAGGTGTCTAAAGACTTTTAAAATACAGTTTATTTTCCTTTCTGTCTAATTCCATTTTATTACTGGGAACTAACGCTTCTTGCTTGGGGACACTGTTGATATGCTTTTGGTCAGTTTTAAAAAAATAAAAAAATAAATCTGCATCATGGAACAGGATGCTGTTTCCATGGACAAGTGTCCACTTTGTCTGGATAATCAACTTCTACCGCCCTTACCATTTTGTATGCATAGATAGAACTTAAAAAAATAAAGATAAACACTTACCTTCTGAGCCAACAATCTCAGGATGATGCTGTTCAGGCAATGCCACAGTTTTCTCCTCAGACGTCCCAAGCCTTAATGGTGTCACACGCAGTGCCCTGCAGTTCCTCTCAATCTCCTGGAGGAGTTTATTTGCAAGCAGAGATTGTTGCCAAGGTATCTTCTGTGGTATCTGCGGCATTAGCTGCCATTCCCATGCTTCAGGGAAAACGCAAGAGGAAAACTAGAGACTCAGATAGTAAGGTTTCTGCTACCTAAGTTGCCCTTTCTTATAATTCTGATGAGGAGGATACACCGGTAGCTTCTGAGGGGGAAATCTCAGATTCGGACAGTATAATTCCTCCTTCTAAAGCTGAAGTTGTATCCTTCAAATTTAAGTTTGAACACCTCTGTATACTGTTAAAGGAGGTTTTGGCTACTTTAGACACCTCGGATACTCCTGTTGCTGTCAACCCTAGGGAATCTAGTAAAATTAATAAATACTTTGATGTTCCTTCCTCTGTGGAGGTTTTTTCTGTGCCAGACCGTGCTACAGAGATTATAGCTCAGGAATGGGAGAAGCCAGGAATTGCGTTTAAACCGTCCTATCTTCAAAAAGATGTTTCCTGTTGCTGACTCTATTAAAGAGTCATGGCAAACGGTGCCTAAAGTAGGAGCCATTTTGACTCTGGCTAAGAGAACTACCATTCCTATTGAGGATAGCTGCTCTTTCAAGGATCCAATGGACAAAAAGCTGGAGTCTTATTTTAAGCAAATGTATATTCATCAAGGTCACCAATGGCAGCCTGCAGTTTGTATTGCCACTGTGACAAGTGCCACAGCGTATTGGTTCGATGCCCTGTCTGAGTCTCTTCAGGTAGAGACTTCCTTAGAGGAAATCCAAGACAGGATTAAGGCTCTTAAGCTAGCTAATTCCTTTATTACCGATGCTTCCATGCAAGTTATTAAATTGGGGGCCAAAATATGTCTTTGCTGTGCTAGCGTGCAGAGCATTGTGGCTGAAATCTTGGTCAGCTGATGTTTCATCTAAATCCAAGCGTTTGACGATTCCCTACTAGGTTAAGACCTTGTTTGGACCCGGTTTGGCAGAAATTATTTCTTACGACATGAGTGGGAAAGGGTAATTTCTTCCACAAGACAAGAAGAATAGACCGAAAGAACGTCAAAGTAATTTTCTTCCTTTTGTAACTTCAGAGGAAAGTCTTCCCCTTCTTCTTCCAAGCAGGAACAGTCCAAGTTTTCTTGGAAACCCAGTCAGTCCTGAAACAAGGGGAAGCAATCAAAGAAACCCGCATCTGAGTCTAAATCAGCATGAAGGGTTTGCCCCCGATCCGGGTTCAGATCAAGTGGGCGGCAGGCTTTCTCAGTTTTCTCAAGCTTGGATATTAGATGTCCCAGATCCCTGGGCTGTGGACATAGTATTTCATGGTTACAAATTGGAATTCAAGACCTTTCCTCCAAGGGGCAGGTTTCACCTCTCAAGATTATCTGCAGACCAGATAAAAAGAAAGGCGTTCTTGAAATGTATACAGAACCTTTCCTCCCTGGGAGTGATAAGTTCCAGTTCCAGCCCAGGAAGAGGGTCTTGGTTTTTTTTCCAATCTGTTTGTAGTTCCCAAAAAAGAGGCAACTTTTAGCCCTATTCTAGACCTGAAATGTCTAAACAAGTTTCTCAGAGTACCGTCCTTCAAGATGGAAACTATCCGTTCCATTCTTCCTTTAGTGCCAGAGGGTCAGTTCATGACGACCATGAAGGATGCGTATCTTCATGTTCCCATTCACAGGGATCATCACAAATTTCTGAGGTTTTCCTTTCTGTGTCTCTTCCATTTGACCTTGCCACAGCTCCCAGAATTTTCTCAAAGGTTCTGGGAGCTATTTTGGCAGTCTCTGGTCTCGGGGAATTGCAGTGGCGCCATGCTTGGACGACATATTGGTTCAGGTGCCATCTTTTCACTAAGCAAACTCTCACACAGAGATCTTGTTGTCTTTTCTATGTTCCCACGGATAGAAAGTGAATCTGGAAAAGAGTTCCCTTGTTCCAGCTACAACTTTCTTAGGGACCATAATAGATTCCCTATCAATGAAAATATTTCTGACAGAGGTCAGGAAGTCTAAAATTCTTTTCTCTCTCCTCTCTCTGCAGTCTATTGTTCGGCCATCAGTAGCTCAATGCATGGAGGTTATTGGTCTGATGGTCGCTTCTATTGACATCATTCCCTTTGCTCGGTTCTATTTGAGAGCTCTGCAGTTATGCATGCTCAGACAATGGAATAAGGTCCAAATCTGTCTGAGGATATCTCTAGATCAGTTGATAAAAGACTCTCTTCCGTTGTGGCTTTCTCAGGAACATCTGTCTCAGGGCATATGCTTTTGGAGACCTTCCTGGGTAATTGTGACCACAGACACCAGCCTGCTGGGTTGGGAAACAGTCTAGGGCTCGTTAAAGACTCAGGGACTATGGACTTGGGAGGAGTCTGCTCTCCCCTTAAACATCTTGGAGTTGAGAGTTATTTACATTGCTCTGATGTCTTGGCCTCAATTGTCCTTAGCCCTGTTTATCAGGCTCCAGTCGGACAACATAACCTCAGTGGCTTGCATCAATCACCAGGGGGGATCTCAGAGTTTCTTAGCCATGAAGGAGGTGACTTGAATTGTTCATTGGCGGAGGCTCACAATTGTTGTCTATCTGCCATCCACATTCCAGTAGTGAACAACTGGTGAACGGATTTTCTTAACAGACTTTTCATCCCGGGGAGTGGGCTCTCCATCCGGTGATTCTAATAGCCCCTGCGTGGCCTCACAGGATCTGGTATGCAGACCTAGTGGAGATGTCATCTCTTCCACCTTGGAGGTTTCCTCTGAGGAAGGACCTTCTAATTCAGGGTCCATTCCTTCATCCAAATCTCGTTTCTCTGAAGCTGACTGCTTGGGGATTGAACGCTTAGTTCTGTCTAAGCGTGTTTTTTTTGAGTCGGTCATTGAGACCATGATTCAGGCTCGCAAGCTACTAGAAAGATTTACTATAAGATATGGCATAAATATATTTATTGGTGTGAATCCAAAGACTACTCTTGGAGTAGGGTTCGGATTCCTAGAATTTTGTCTCTTCTCCAGGAAGGTCTGGAGAAGGGATTGTCAGTCAGTACGCTGAAAGGTCAGACTTCTGCATTATCTGTTTTGTTACATAAACGTTTGATGGATGTGCCCGATGGTCAATCCTTTTGTCAGGCCCTGGTCAGAATCAAGCCTGTGTTTAAGTCTGTTGCTCCGCCTTGGAGCCTTAAACTCGTTATTAAAGTTTTGCAGCAGGCTCCGATTGAGCCTTTGCATTCCGTAGATATTAAGTTGTTATCTTTGAAGGTTTTGTTTCTTTTTGCTATCTCTTCTGCTCAGAGAGTTCCGGAACTCCCTGCCTTGCAGTGTGATTTGCCTTATCTTTCATGCTGATAAGGCGGTTCTTCGTACGAAGTTGGGTTTTCTTCCTAAAGTTGTTTCAGATAGAAATATTAATCAGGAAATTGTTATTCCTTCTCTATGTCCTAATCCTTCCTATAAGGAATGTTTGTTGCACAACTTGGATGTTGTGTGTGCTGTAAAGTTTTACCTTTAGGCGCCTAAGGACTTTTCGCCAGTCTTCTGCCCTATTTGTTTGTTTCTCTGGAAAGTGTAAAGGTCAGAAAGCTACTGCCACTTCTCTTTCTCTCTGGTTGAGAAGTATGATTTGTTTTGCTTACGAGACTGCTGGTCAGCAGCCTCCTGAGAGAATTACGGCTCATTCCACGAGGGCTGTTTCCTCTTCTTGGGCTTTCAAAAATGAAGCTTCTGTGGAACAAATTTGCAAGGCTGTAACTTGGTCCTCTCTACATACTTTTTTTTCAAAATTTTACAAATTTGATACTTTTGCCTCAGCTAAGGCCTCTCTTGGGAGAAAGGTTCTTCAAGTGGTGGTGCCTTCTGTTTAGGTCTGCCTGTCTTGTCCCTCCCTAGTCCTCTGTGTCCTCTAGCTTGGGTATTGGTTCCCAACAGTAAATGATGTCGTGGATTCATCATCTCTTAGGAAAGAAAAGAAAATGTATGCTTACCTGATAAATATATTTCTTTCCAGATATGGTGAGTCCATGACCTCTGCCCTTTATTTAAGACATTTATTTTTTGTCTAAACTTCAGGCCCCTCTACACCTTTGTGTTGCTCCTTTTTCTCCATTTTCCTTCGGTCGAATGACTTGGGGGTTGTGGGAAGGGGAGTGATACTTAACAGCTTAATAATAAATTTATCGGTAAGAATAAATTTAGTTTTTTCGTCTGAAAACATGCTTCGAATCGTTAAGTACAATTTTCTGTGTTATGTTTTGTTTTTAAAAAATACTAGTAAAATGGTATTCTTGATCAAACATGGAAAAGTTGCAATATTCCTGGTTTCAGTTGTCTTTTCATAAAACTTGAAACATAACATTTGTGTACTCCTGGTTAGCTTTCCTTTCCATAGTTCCATAGATGTGTCTGCATGCATTGTATAGAGCATACTGTCCATTTAGAGAACTAATACTAGGATTTTCCTTACTTTTTCCACATTTTTAGTGGAAACTTAAATTCTGGTGTTAATGTTTTTTCCATCTTAATATGAGGAGAGTCCACGGCTTCATTCCTTGTGGGAATACAGAACCTGGCCACCAGGAGGAGGCAAAGACACCCCAGCCAAAGGCTCAAATACCTCCCCTCACTCCCCTCATCCCCCAGTCATTCTTTGCCTTTCGTCACAGGAGGTTGGCAGAGAAGTGTCAGAAGATACAGAGTAGTTCCTTATGGAGGGTAGTACTCATAGGAATGGAACTGGAGTTTTAATTAGTCTTGTCAGCCTCTCAGTGAGAGCATTGACGAAGGTTAGGGTCTGGAGGTGCAGGGAGAGTCTTTCTGCGAAACCATCCAGACTCGTATTAACTCCTAAGCAATCGGTGTTGACGAGTTTCACTGCCTGCTTCTGTCACTCAAGTCCATGTCAGGTGCAATGCTACAAGACTGTCAAACTTGAGAGGCTGTGTGTCTGTTCCACGGCGTTGATACCGGTAAGATTGTTTCATTTTATACTCATATGATAACGTAAGAAGTCAGGGGCAAAGTGTGTCTCCTTTATCTGTATGGAATCGAGGGTTAATATCCCTGGAAGGAGATTATTGAACAGGGGGGATTTATACATGATTTGCTTTATTATGTTTTATGCTGCGACATGTGAGAGATGAGGCTCTGGCAGATGTGGGAACATCAGTTTTTACTTTCGTTTTTGGATAACTGCGCAGCCTGTTAGTTTGGCGCATTTTCCTCCTGCAGCAGGGGCTGTCCTGCATGGCACTCCATGTGACCGGGTGTGGCCTCATTAACTTCCTATTTCCTGACCATGCGGTTTACAGGAGAAGAAGCGTTTTCTCTGTGGGGCCTGGGTCATAGGAGGTGGGGTGAGTGCCCCGGCCATTGGGGGTATAAAGATGCCATTTATTGTTTTCTATAGTTCTTCTTTAAAGTGCAAGCTATGGAGGACTCTAGTAAGTTAGAGGGTACTCCCTCCATGCTAAGATATAATACCTGTTTTTATTGTGAGTAGGCTACAGTATACCCGCCTGCTCAATTATGTTCTACATGCCTTGATAAAGTACTTGTATCTAAAAAGACCAAGATATTTAGTACTACAGAGTCGTCCACCTCTGTGGGGTCTCTGTCCCGCGAGGTGTGTTTCCTGCAATAATCTCCTTGCAAACATGCAGATTATTCGCTTAAATGCCAAGACATCAGGCTTTTCTGTTCTAATCCGTAGGGCTCTGTGGCTTGGTCTGCTGACATGACTTCAAAATCTAGATTGCTTTCCCTACCATTTAAGGGGAAGATTATTTTAGGTCCAGGTCTGGACTCTATCATATCCACGGTCACGGGGGGGGCAAGGGTGCCTTTCTAACGCAGGATGAGAAGAATAAACCTAAAGAGCAGGTTCCTAATTTTCGTCCCTTTCTTTTGGATATATCTTAACGCCAGCAGCCGTCCGCGAAGCCTGATCAGCCCAAGGGAACTGGGAAACCATCTCAATCTTGGAATAAATCCAAGCAGAACAAGAAGCACGCCGAGACAAAATCGGCATGAAGGGGCGGCCCCCGATCCAACATTGGATCGTGTTGGGAGCAGACTATCTCTTTTTGTGGAGGCTTGGGTTCTGGAGGTCATTGCCCAGGGTTACAGGATAGGTTTCAAATCTCAACCACCCAGGGGCAGATTCCTCTTATCAAACCTGTCTTCAAGACTGGAAAAACGAGATGCCTTTCTAGGGTGCGTGAGGCATTTATCCTCCCTAGGAGTCATTGTGCCAGTACCTCTAACAGAAAGAGGTCTGGGGTACTACTCAAACCTTTTTGTGGTCCCAAAGAAGGAGGGTACTTTTCGCCCGATTCTAGACCTAAAGTGCTTAAACAAGTTTCTGTTGGTCCCATCGTTCAAGATGGAGACGATAAGGTCTATTCTGCCCTTAGTTCAAGAGGGACAGTTCATGACTACAATAGGCTTTAAGGATGCTTACCTTCATGTGCCAATACACAAGGATCACTTCAATTTCTTAAGATTTACTTTTCTGGACCAGCACTTCCAGTTTGTGGCTCTTCCTTTCGGTCTGGCTACTGCTCCAAGAGTCTTTACGAAGGTTCTAGGGGCTCTGCTCGCGGTAGCGAGATCCAGAGGTATTGCAGTAGCGCCTTATTTGGACGACATCCTGGTCCAAGCTCTGTCCTGCCGTCTTGCAGAGGACCACTTAAGAGCTCTTCTTCTACAATCTTGTGGATGGAAGATAAACTCTGGTTCTCAGTACCAGAGTGAAATTCCTGGGCACGATAATAGATTCCACATCCATGAAGATATTCCTTACAGACCAGAGAAGTTGCAAAATTACTTCCAATTGTCTTGCCCTCCAGACCTCCTTAAGGCCATCTGTGTCCCGGTGTATGGAGGTAATTGGGCTCATGGTGTCCAGCATAGATGTCATTCCATGCGCCAGATTCCATCTCAGACCTCTTCAGTTGTGCATGCTGAGGCAATGGAATGGTGATCAACTGGACAACCAGTCTAGAGAATCGCTCTCTTGGTGGCTCTGTCCAGATCGCCTGTCCCAGGGGACATCCTTCTTGAGACCATTCTGGGAGATTGTGACTACGGATGCAAGTCTTATCAGGATGGGGAGCTGTTTGGGGTGCCAGGAAAGCACAGGGCCGGTGGTCTCTCCTCCCGATAAACATTCTGGAACTTTGAGCGATCTTCAATGCTTTGAAGGCTTGGCCTCTTCTGGGTTTGTCCCAGTTTATCAGATTCCAATTGGACAACATTACCTTGGTGGCTTACATCAACTATCAATGGGGAATGAGATACTAGCCATGAGGGAAGTATCTCAGATTCTGGAATGGGCAGAGGCCTGCAACTGCTCACTGTCAGCGATCCACATTCTGGGTGTGGACAACTGGGAAGCGGACTTTCTCAGCAGACAATCGTTTCGTCCGGGGGAATTGTCTCTCCATCCTGAAGTGTTTGCGGAGATTTGCAACAGATGGGGGGCACCGGAGATGGATCTCATGGCGTCCACACTCAATACCAAGCTACCCAGATATGGGTTATGGGCCAGGGATCCGCAGGCAGAGCTGATAGATGCCTTAGCAGTGCCCTGGGGGTTCAAACTAATCTACATCTTTTCACTGCTGCCACTTCGACCTCAGGTAGTGGCCCGCATCAAGCAGGAGCAAGCCTCGACTATTCTAATTGCTCCATCGCGGCCGCGAAGGATGTGGTTTGCGGACCTGGTGGGGATGTCATCATTTCCTCCATATAGGTTATCCTGTCACAGGGATCTGCTGGATCTGCTGGAACAGGGTCCCTTTGTTCATCAAAATCTGGATTCTCTGAGACTGACTGCATGAGATTGAACGTTTAATCCTAGCCAAGAGAGGGTTTTCTGAGAGAGTGATTGATACTCTCATCCAAGCTAGAAAGCCGGTCACCCGTTGCATCTATCTTAAGGTGTGGAGGACCTACTTATTCTGGTGTGAACAATGTGGATTCCCCTGGCATAAGGTCAAGGTTTCCAGGATTCTTTCTTTTCTCCAAGATGGTTTGGAGAAGGGATTGGCCGCTAGTTCCTTAAGGGGACAGATTTCGGCTCTGTGTTATTACACAAGAGGCTCGCTGAGCTTCCTGATATTCAGTCATTTGTTCAGGCTGTATCTAGAATCAGGCCTGTGTTTAGACATTCCGCTCCTCCTTGGAGTTTAAATTTGGTTCTTAAGGTTTTGCAGATGGCTCCATTTGAGCCCATGCATTCGGTCTTGGAAGGTACTCTTTCTACTGGCTATTGCTTCGGCACGCAGAGTTTCTGAGATGGCGGCCTTGCAATTTGAGCCCCCTTACCTAGTTTTTCATGCTGATAAGTTTGTTCTTGGGTTTGGGTTAGGTTTTCTCCCTAAGGTGGTGTCTGATCGCAACATCAATCAGGAAATTGTGGTTCCTTCCCTGTTTCCTAATCCTCCTCCTTCGAAGGAACGATTACTTCATAATTTGTATGTGGTTCGGGCTTTGCATTTCTATCTTCAGGCTACGAAGGATTTTAAACGGACGTCGTCATTGTTGTCTATTCGGGGAAGCATAGAGGACAGACAGCTTCTTCCGCTTCCCTATCTTTTTGTTTGAGGAGCTATTATCCGCTTAGCATATGAAACAGCGGGACATAAGCCTCCTCAGAGGATTACAGCTCATTCCACTAGAGCTGTGGCTTCTTCTTGGGCCTTCAAGAATGAGGCCTCAATGGAGCAGATTTGTAGGGCGGCTACCTGATCCTCCTTACATACTTCACACTTTTTCAAAGTTTTACAAATTTGACGTTTTTGGTTCGGCTGAAGCAGCTTTTGAAGGAAATGTTTTGCAGGCTCTGGTGCCCTCAGAATAGGGTCCGCCTCTCTTTTTACCCTCCCGTTTTCATTCAGTGTCCTCTAGAGCTTGGGTATGTATTTCCTACAAGTAAGGAATTAAGCTGTGGACTCTCCTCATATTAAGATGGAAAACATAAATTATGCTTACCAGATAATTTCCTTTCCATCTGTATGAGGAGAGTCCACGGCCCTCGCACGTTTTCGCCGTTGGGAGGACCAACATTTTTGTTTGTTCTTCTGACACCTTTTATACCCTGATATTTCTCTTGCTGTTCCTTGTTCCCTCGGCAGAATGACTGGGGGATGAGGGAAGTGGGGGAGGTATTTAAGCCTTTGTCTTGTGTGTCTTTGCCTCCTCCTGGTGATGGCCAGGTTCTGTATTCCCACAAGTAAGGAATGAAGCTGTGGACTCTCCTCATATAGATGGAAAGTAAATTATCTGGTAAGCATAATTTATGGTTTTTGGGTTTTGTTTGCGATAAATATATTTTTATATTTTCTTATTTTAGGAGCTGGATCCCTCCGAGCGAAATTTGTCCTATCAGAGGGACCTAGCAATCCAAGCACACTTGCAGTACAGTTTGTTAGTGATGGGGGAATGCTTTCTGGAGTGGACATTGAGCTAGTGGGTACAGGTTATCGACTTTCTTTGGTAAAGAAAAGGTTTGGCACAGGTGAGATGTTTTTTATTTCAGTAATGATATTCATTTTTAAAAAAAAATTACTTCTATCATTTAATTTTTATTTATTTTTTTAGTTTAATATTTGTCATGCTTTTAGAAAAAAAATATATATTTTCAGCACATATAGTAGGATAATATAGACAGGTAAACTAGTTTCACACCCCACTGATTTAGCCAAAGGCAGACACCTCTCAGGAGTCCAGGTTGTTCTTTCTTTGTCCAAGTTTGAAGTTTATTCTCCACTTTTCAGCATTTCTAGATTGAACCTAAATAACTTCTGTTTTTAGTGACCTCATTGTCTCAATTATTGTCTACTCTGTTTTTATTCTAGGGTGGTGGGCTTGTCCCTCTCACTAAAAAGAGGGATGCGAGTTCCATATTTGAAAAAAACAAACATTCTTTTAGTATGTGTCCCTCTAGGGGACTAGCGATTGCCATAGTAATGGTATATAACTCACATTAGTCTTATCATTTTTTTGTATTTCAGGTTGCATTTTTGGTAATTTCTACACACTAAAGATATTTCCTTAAATATGTAATTTATTTGGATAACAAAAAAACTAAACAAAAAAAAAAACACTGAAATTGATGTTTAAATTCAGTGAGTGCAAAATCTAAGCATTTGTTCAGCTACTGGGTAAGAAGTGACTTATCACTGAAAGTGTTAAAATGGAGCATTTTAAAATACAAGCTGAGTCAAAAGTCAACAATTACACAAATACCTGTAAGACACCTAATGGTACATTAAGTTCATCATTACCATTATGTGATAGACCATCCAGTGTACCTATGATCTATGTTATGTCATAGTTACACTCATGGAACTATTACATTACGGAAATATTGAGATTAATCTAAAATGAAGCGCCTTGCAGGTGCCTTACTTTTGACTCACTGCGTTTTACAGTTTTTTGAAAAATTCATATTACTGTCTTGAGTAAACCTGTGGGAATTCTTTATCAGCAAGTGGGTGTTACTAGGAAGCACATAACTTATGCTGTATCATTTTAAATTTAAATAACTTATAGATAATGTTTTTAAGTAAAAAAATGTGTGAGTAAATATGCTGTTTGATATGCACAGTAGAATGTTTTTTAGTATTCAGTTCTTTAAAAGGACATTAAACAGTAAATGGGTGCTAAATAGAATGCTTTATTCAAACCCGAGCCTGAGAATAGTATGTAGATATATATTTTAAAATTATATTACTTGTTTAAATATTGAAAAAATAAGTCTAAAGTTTAGTGTCTATGAAGGAATTAGCACGGAAAATGCTGTAACCTCTCAGCTGAGGTCAGTTAGGCCTGGAATCTTTTTTAACAGTTGAAAATAAATATATAAAGAACAGCCCCAGGTATTTTATCTTAAAGCTCCCTCACAGGTAATCTTCCCTATGATTACCGTTTAATTATAAGCAAATAACGGAATAGATTGTAGTTTGGAAGCGCTGAAAGCTAAATAAGATAGTCTGGAGACTGATATACAATTTAACAGAAATAAATTTATTTAAAACATACATAAAAAATATAAGTAAAATCAGACCATGGGACGTCTCCCTTTGGGGTTATAAAAATGAACAATATGTCAAAAAGAGCGCTCAAATATATTTTCTAAAAAATTCCACCTAAATAAGATAGTCTTTTAATTCCACCTTAAATTGGATACTGTTTTGCAGCAAGAACATGAATGTTAAACATTTGACAGTTTTTTTGGCTTTTTTGGCTTTTATTCTTTTAGTAGTCAACTTAGTTTTTATAATATTGCTACTTAATACCAAAAAGAAACAATGTCAGTTTCACAGTCTGTTATAATGTTATCTTTGGCTGATTCGGTTGTTAACTTTTTATAGCAATGTCTCTTGATATATTGTATGTTGCAAAAATAGCTGTTTGCAATAGTTCGGTGTGGATTTAGTATTTTTTGAAGGGCTTACCGGGTCTTCTGACACATCTGTGTCTGATGGTGTCTCGGTTTCTCTTACCGGTAGTGTGTTATGCCTCTCCTCCTCACTTGTATGCTACACATATCACCGATATTGGAAACCTAGACCACGCTCCTGCGTGTATGGGTTTTATTCCTCTATCGGCTTGAAGCAACTCTGGCCCCTGTAATCTGGATCTTATTATCCCGGGCAGCTTCTTGAGACAGGTGTTTGCGGTGCACGCTCCAGCGTGTAAATAGGAACTCGGACTTGACATACAAACGGCCGTTTGCTTTGAACTTTATTTCTTTCATGTAATTAGCAAGAGTCCATGAGCTAGTGACGTATGGGATATACATTCCTACCAGGAGGGGCAAAGTTTCCCAAACCTCAAAATGCCTATAAATACACCCCTCACCACACCCACAAATCAGTTTTACAAACGTTGCCTCCTATGGAGGTGGTGAAGTAAGTTTGTGCTAGATTCTACGTTGATATGCGCTCCGCAGCAGGTTGGAGCCCGGTTTTCCTCTTAGCGTGCAGTGAATGTCAGAGGGATGTGAGGAGAGTATTGCCTATTTTAATTCAATGATCTCCTTCTACGGGGTCTATTTCATAGGTTCTCTGTTATCGGTCGTAGAGATTCATCTCTTACCTCCCTTTTGAGATCGACGATATACTCTTTTCTTCTGTTATGTGTGATCAGTCCACGGGTCATCATTACTTCTGGGATATAACTCCTCCCCAACAGGAAATGCAAGAGGATTCACCCAGCAGAGCTGCATATAGCTCCTCCCCTCTACGTCACTCCCAGTCATTCTCTTGCACCCAACGACTAGATAGGATGTGTGAGAGGACTATGGTGATTATACTTAGTTTTTATAACTTCAATCAAAAGTTTGTTATTTTACAATAGCACCGGAGCGTGTTATTACCTCTCTGGCAGAGTTTGAAGAAGAATCTACCAGAGTTTTTTACTATGATTTTAACCGGAGTAGTTAAGATCATATTGCTGTTTCTCGGCCATCTGAGGGAGGTAAAAGCTTCAGATCAGGGGACAGCGGGCAGATGAATCTGCATCGAGGTATGTAGCAGTTTTTATTTTCTGAATGGAATTGATGAGAAAATCCTGCCATACCGTTATAATGACATGTATGTATACTCTACACTTCAGTATTCTGGGGATGGTATTTCACTGGAATTACTCTGTTAAAGTACATTAAACCTTTTAATAGGTATTTATTATGTTAAACGTTTTTGCTGGAATGTAGAATCGTTTGCATTTCTGAGGTACTGAGTGAATAAATGTTTGGGCATTATTTTTCCACTTGGCAGTTTGCTTGTTTTAATTGTGACAGTTTCGTTTCTCTCTCACTGCTGTGTGTGAGGGGGAGGGGCCGTTTTTGGCGCTCTTTGCTACGCATCAAAAATTTCCAGTCAGTTACTCTTGTATTTCCTGCATGATCCGGTTCATCTCTAACAGAACTCAGGGGTCTTCAAACTTCTTTGGAGGGAGGTAGATTCTCTCAGCAGAGCTGTGAGACTTATATATTGACTGTGATTAAAAACGTTGCTCTGTAATTTTTATGTTTCAAATTTAATTATTGTTACTTTACTAATGGGAACAAACCTTTGCTAAAAGTTGTGTTGTTTTCAAGGATTGATGCTATAACTGTTTTTCAGTTCATTATTTCAACTGTCATTTAATCGTTTAGTGCTTCTTTGAGGCACAGTACGTTTTTGTTAAATAAGATTGTAACCAAGTTGCAAGTTTATTGCTAGTGTGTTAAACATGTCTGATTCAGAGGAAGATACCTGTGTTATTTGTTCCAATGCCAAGGTGGAGCCCAATAGAAATTTATGTACTAACTGTATTGATGCTACTTTAAATAAAAGCCAATCTGTACAAATTGAACAAATTTCACCAAACAGCGAGGGGAGAGTTATGCCGACTAACTCGCCTCACGTGTCAGTACCTGCATCTCCCGCCCGGGAGGTGCGTGATATTGTGGCGCCTAGTACATCTGGGCGGCCATTACAGATAACATTACAAGATATGGCTACTGTTATGACTGAAGTTTTGGCTAAATTACCAGAACTAAGAGGCAAGCGTGATCACTCTGGGATGAGAACAGAGTGCGCTGATAATACTAGGGCCATGTCTGATACTGCGTCACAGCTTGCAGAGCATGAGGACGGAGAGCTTCATTCTGTGGGTGACGGTTCTGATCCAAATAGATTGGATTCAGATATTTCAAATTTTAAATTTAAATTGGAGAACCTCCGTGTATTACTAGGGGAGGTTTTAGCGGCTCTTAATGATTGTAACACTGTTGCAATACCAGAGAAATTGTGTAGGTTGGATAAATACTTTGCGGTACCGGCGAGTACTGACGTTTTTCCTATACCTAAGAGACTAACTGAAATTGTTACTAAGGAGTGGGATAGACCCGGTGTGCCGTTCTCACCCCCTCCAATATTTAGAAAGATGTTTCCAATAGACGCCACCACACGGGACTTATGGCAAACGGTCCCTAAGGTGGAGGGAGCAGTTTCTACTTTAGCTAAGCGTACCACTATCCCGGTGGAGGATAGCTGTGCTTTTTCAGATCCAATGGATAAAAAATTAGAGGGTTACCTTAAGAAAATGTTTGTTCAACAAGGTTTTATATTGCAACCCCTTGCATGCATCGCGCCGATTACGGCTGCGGCAGCATTTTGGATTGAGTCTCTGGAAGAGAACCTTAGTTCAGCTACGCTGGACGACATTACGGACAGGCTTAGAGTCCTTAAACTAGCTAATTCATTCATTTCGGAGGCCGTAGTACATTTAACCAAACTTACGGCTAAGGACTCAGGATTCGCCATTCAGGCACGTAGGGCGCTGTGGCTAAAATCCTGGTCAGCTGATGTAACTTCTAAGTCCAAATTACTTAATATACCTTTCAAGGGGCAAACTTTATTTGGGCCCGGTTTGAAAGAAATTATCGCTGACATTACAGGAGGTAAGGGCCACGCCCTGCCTCAAGACAAAGCCAAAGCTAAGGCTAGACAGTCTATTTTTCGTTCCTTTCGGAATTTCAAAGCAGGAGCAGCACCAACTTCCACTGCAACAAAACAGGAAGGAGCTGTTGCTCGTTACAGACAAGGCTGGAAACCTAACCAGTCCTGGAACAAGGGCAAGCAGGCCAGGAAACCTGCTGCTGCCCCAAAGACAGCATGAATCGAGGGCCCCCGATCCGGGACCGGATCTAGTGGGGGGCAGACTCTCTCTCTTCGCCCAGGCTTGGGCAAGAGATGTTCAGGATCCCTGGGCGCTAGAGATCATATCTCAGGGATACCTTCTAGACTTCAAATTCTATCCCCCAAGAGGGAGATTTCATCTGTCAAGGTTGTCAACAAACCAGATAAAGAAAGAAGCGTTTCTACGCTGTGTACAAGATCTGTTATTAATGGGAGTGATCCATCCGGTTCCGCGGTCGGAACAAGGACAAGGGTTTTACTCAAACCTGTTTGTGGTTCCCAAAAAAGAGGGAACTTTCAGGCCAATCTTGGATTTAAAGATCCTAAACAAATTCCTAAGAGTTCCATCGTTCAAAATGGAAACTATTCGGACAATCTTACCCATGATCCAAAAGGGTCAGTACATGACCACAGTGGATTTAAAGGATGCTTACCTTCACATACCGATTCACAAAGATCATTACCGGTATCTAAGGTTTGCCTTCTTAGACAGGCATTACCAGTTTGTAGCTCTTCCATTCGGATTGGCTACGGCTCCAAGAATCTTCACAAAGGTTCTGGGTGCCCTTCTGGCGGTACTAAGACCGCGAGGAATTTCGGTAGCTCCGTACCTAGACGACATTCTGATACAAGCTTCAAGCTTTCAAACTGCCAAGTCTCATACAGAGTTAGTTCTGGCATTTCTAAGGTCGCATGGATGGAAAGTGAACGAAAAGAAGAGTTCTCTCTTTCCTCTCACAAGAGTTCCATTCTTGGGGACTCTTATAGATTCTGTACAAATGAAGATTTATCTGACCGAAGACAGATTAACAAAGCTTCTAAATGCATGCCGTGTCCTTCATTCCATTCAACTCCCGTCAGTAGCTCAATGCATGGAGGTGATCGGCTTAATGGTAGCAGCAATGGACATAGTACCCTTTGCACGTCTACATCTCAGACCGCTGCAATTGTGCATGCTGAGTCAGTGGAATGGGGATTACTCAGACTTGTCCCCTACTCTGAATCTGGATCAAGAGACCAGAAACTCTCTTCTATGGTGGCTTTCTCGGCCACATCTGTCCAGGGGGATGCCATTCAGCAGGCCGGACTGGACAATTGTAACAACAGACGCCAGCCTACTAGGTTGGGGCGCTGTCTGGAATTCTCTGAAGGCTCAGGGACAATGGAATCAGGAGGAAAGTCTCCTGCCAATAAACATTCTGGAATTGAGAGCAGTTCTCAATGCCCTTCTGGCTTGGCCCCAGTTAAAAACTCGGGGGTTCATCAGGTTTCAGTCGGACAACATCACGACTGTAGCTTACATCAACCATCAAGGAGGGACAAGAAGCTCCCTAGCAATGATGGAAGTATCAAAGATAATTCGCTGGGCAGAGTCTCACTCTTGCCACCTGTCAGCAATCCACATTCCGGGAGTGGAGAACTGGGAGGCGGATTTCTTGAGTCGCCAGACTTTTCATCCGGGGGAGTGGGAACTTCATCCGGAGGTCTTTGCCCAAATACTTCGAAGTTGGGGCAGACCAGAGATAGATCTCATGGCGTCTCGCCAGAACGCCAAACTTCCTCGCTACGGGTCCAGATCCAGGGATCCGGGAGCGGTTCTGATAGATGCTTTGACAGCACCTTGGAACTTCGGGATGGCTTATGTGTTCCCACCCTTCCCGCTGCTTCCTCGATTGATTGCCAAAATCAAACAGGAGAGAGCATCAGTGATTCTAATAGCACCTGCATGGCCATGCAGGACTTGGTATGCAGATCTAGTGGACATGTCATCCTGTCCGCCTTGGTCTCTACCGCTAAGACAGGACCTTCTGATACAGGGTCCATTCAAACATCAAAATCTAACTTCTCTGAAGCTGACTGCTTGGAAATTAAACGCTTGATTTCTTCTGTTATGTGTGATCAGTCCACGGGTCATCATTACTTCTGGGATATAACTCCTCCCCAACAGGAAATGCAAGAGGATTCACCCAGCAGAGCTGCATATAGCTCCTCCCCTCTACGTCAGTCCCAGTCATTCTCTTGCACCCAACGACTAGATAGGATGTGTGAGAGGACTATGGTGATTATACTTAGTTTTTATGACTTCAATCAAAAGTTTGTTATTTTACAATAGCACCGGAGCGTGTTATTACTTCTCTGGCAGAGTTTGAGGAAGAATCTACCAGAGTTTTTTACTATGATTTTAACCGGAGTAGTTAAGATCATATTGCTGTTCTCGGCCATCTGAGGGAGGTAAAAGCTTCAGATCAGGGGACAGCGGGCAGATGAATCTGCATTGAGGTATGTAGCAGTTTTTATTTTCTGAATGGAATTGATGAGAAAATCCTGCCATACCGTTATAATGACATGTATGTATACACTTCAGTATTCTGGGGATGGTATTTCACCGGAACTACTCTGTTAAAAGTCACTAATCCTTTTAATAAGTATTTATCATGTTAAACGTTTTTGCTGGAATGTAGAATCGTTTACATTTCTGAGGTACTGAGTGAATAAATATTTGGGCATTATTTTCCACTTGGCAGTTGTTTGGTTTTAATTGTGACAGTTTCGTTTCTCTTCACTGCTGTGTGTGAGAGGGGCCGTTTTTGGCGCTCTTTGCTACGCATCAAAAAATTTCCAGTCAGTTACTCTTATATTTCCTGCATGATCCGGTTCATCTCCGACAGATCTCAGGGGTCTTCAAACTTCTTTAGAGGGAGGTAGATTCTCTCAGCAGAGCTGTGAGAATTTTATAGTGACTGTGAATAAAAACGTTGCTCTGTAATTTTTATGTCAAATTTAATTATTGTTATTTTACTAATGGGAACAAACCTTTGCTAAAAGTTGGGTTGTTTTAAAGTTTGATGCTATAACTGTTTTTCAGTTCATTATTTCAACTGTCATTTAATCGTTTAGTACCTCTTTGAGGCACAGTACGTTTTTGCTAAAAAAGATTATAACCAAGTTGCAAGTTTATTGCTAGTGTGTTAAACATGTCTGACTCAGAGGAAGATATCTGTGTCATTTGTTCCAATGCCAAGGTGGAGCCCAATAGAAATTTATGTACTAACTGTATTGATGCTACTTTAAATAAAAGTCAATCTGTACAATTTGAACAAATTTCACCAAACAGCGAGGGGAGAGTTATGCCGACTAACTCGCCTCACGCGGCAGTACCTGCATCTCCCGCCCGGGAGGTGCGTGATATTATGGCGCCTAGTACATCTGGGCGGCCATTACAGATAACATTACAAGATATGGCTACTGTTATGACTGAAGTTTTGTCTAAATTACCAGAACTAAGAGGCAAGCGTGATCACTCTGGGGTGAGAACAGAGTGCGCTGACAATACTAGGGCCATGTCTGATACTGCGTCACAGCTTGCAGAGCATGAGGACGGAGAGCTTCATTCTGTGGGTGACGGTTCTGATCCAAACAGATTGGATTCAGATATTTCAAATTTTAAATTTAAATTGGAGAACCTCCGTGTATTACTAGGGGAGGTTTTAGCAGCTCTCAATGATTGTAACACCGTTGCAATACCAGAGAAACTGTGTAGGTTGGATAAATACTTTGCGGTACCGGCGAGTACTGACGTTTTTCCTATACCTAAGAGACTAACTGAAATTGTTACTAAGGAGTGGGATAGACCCGGTGTGCCGTTCTCACCCCCTCCAATATTTAGAAAGATGTTTCCAATAGACGCCACCACTCGGGACTTATGGCAAACGGTCCCTAAGGTGGAGGGAGCAGTTTCTACTTTAGCTAAGCGTACCACTATCCCGGTGGAGGATAGCTGTGCTTTTTCAGATCCAATGGATAAAAAATTAGAGGGTTACCTTAAGAAAATGTTTGTTCAACAAGGTTTTATATTGCAACCCCTTGCATGTATCGCGCCGATTACGGCTGCGGCAGCATTTTGGATTGAGTCTCTGGAAGAGAACCTTAGTTCATCTACGCTAGACGACATTACGGACAGGCTTAGAGTCCTTAAACTAGCTAATTCATTCATTTCGGAGGCCGTAGTACATTTAACCAAACTTACGGCTAAGAACTCAGGATTCGCCATCCAGGCACGTAGGGCGCTGTGGCTAAAATCCTGGTCAGCTGATGTTACTTCTAAGTCCAAATTACTTAATATACCTTTCAAGGGGCAGTCTTTATTTGGGCCCGGTTTGAAAGAAATTATCGCTGACATTACAGGAGGTAAGGGCCACGCCCTACCTCAAGACAAAGCCAAAGCTAAGGCTAGACAGTCTAATTTTCGTCCCTTTCGGAATTTCAAAACAGGAGCAGCATCAACCTCCACTGCACCAAAACAGGAGGGAGCTGTTGCTCGTTACAGGCAAGGCTGGAAGCCTAACCAGTCCTGGAACAAGGGCAAGCAGGCCAGGAAACCTGCTGCTGCCCCAAAGACAGCATGAACCGAGAGCCCCCGATCCGGGACCGGATCTAGTGGGGGGCAGACTTTCTCTCTTCGCCCAGGCCTGGGCAAGAGATGTTCAGGATCCCTGGGCGCTAGAGATCATATCTCAGGGATACCTTCTAGACTTCAAATTATCTCCCCCAAGAGGGAGATTTCATCTGTCAAGGTTGTCAACAAACCAGATAAAGAAAGAAGCGTTTCTACGCTGTGTACAAGATCTGTTATTAATGGGAGTGATCCATCCGGTTCCGCGGTCGGAACAAGGACAAGGGTTCTACTCAAACCTGTTTGTGGTTCCCAAAAAAGAGGGAACTTTCAGGCCAATCTTAGATTTAAAGATTCTAAACAAATTCCTAAGAGTTCCATCGTTCAAAATGGAAACTATTCGGACAATCTTACCCATGATCCAAAAGGGTCAGTACATGACCACAGTGGATTTAAAAGATGCTTACCTTCACATACCGATTCACAAAGATCATCACCGGTATCTAAGGTTTGCCTTCCTAGACAGGCACTACCAGTTTGTAGCTCTTCCATTCGGATTGGCTACGGCTCCAAGAATCTTCACAAAGGTTCTGGGTGCCCTTCTGGCGGTACTAAGACCGCGAGGGATTTCGGTAGCTCCGTACCTAGACGACATTCTAATACAAGCTTCAAGCTTTCAAACTGCCAAGTCTCATACAGAGTTAGTTCTGGCATTTCTAAGGTCGCATGGATGGAAAGTGAACGAAAAGAAGAGTTCTCTTTTTCCTCTCACAAGAGTTCCATTCTTGGGGACTCTTATAGATTCTGTAGAAATGAAGATTTACCTGACAGAAGACAGGTTAACAAAGCTTCAAAATGCATGCCGTGTCCTTCATTCCATTCAACACCCGTCAGTAGCTCAATGCATGGAGGTGATCGGCTTAATGGTAGCGGCAATGGACATAGTACCTTTTGCACGCCTACACCTCAGACCGCTGCAATTGTGCATGCTAAGTCAGTGGAATGGGGATTACTCAGATTTGTCCCCTACTCTGAATCTGAATCAAGAGACCAGAAATTCTCTTCTATGGTGGCTTTATCGGCCACACCTGTCCAGGGGGATGCCATTCAGCAGGCCAGACTGGACAATTGTAACAACAGACGCCAGCCTACTAGGTTGGGGCGCTGTCTGGAATTCTCTGAAGGCTCAGGGACTATGGAATCAGGAGGAGAGTCTCCTTCCAATAAACATTCTGGAATTGAGAGCAGTTCTCAATGCCCTTCTGGCTTGGCCCCAATTAACAACTCGGGGGTTCATCAGGTTTCAGTCGGACAACATCACGACTGTAGCTTACATCAACCATCAGGGAGGGACAAGAAGCTCCCTAGCAATGATGGAAGTATCAAAGATAATTCGCTGGGCAGAGTCTCACTCTTGCCACCTGTCAGCAATCCACATCCCGGGAGTGGAGAACTGGGAGGCGGATTTCTTGAGTCGCCAGACTTTTCATCCGGGGGAGTGGGAACTTCATCCGGAGGTCTTTGCCCAAATACTTCGACGTTGGGGCAAACCAGAGATAGATCTCATGGCGTCTCGCCAGAACGCCAAACTTCCTCACTACGGGTCCAGATCCAGGGATCCGGGAGCGGTTCTGATAGATGCTTTGACAGCACCTTGGAACTTCGGGATGGCTTATGTGTTTCCACCCTTCCCGCTGCTTCCTCGATTGATTGCCAAAATCAAACAGGAGAGAGCATCAGTGATTCTAATAGCGCCTGCATGGCCACGCAGGACTTGGTATGCAGATCTAGTGGACATGTCATCCTGTCCGCCTTGGTCTCTACCTCTAAGACAGGACCTTCTGATACAGGGTCCATTCAAACATCAAAATCTAACTTCTCTGAAGCTGACTGCTTGGAAATTGAACGCTTGATTTTATCAAAACGTGGTTTTTCTGAGTCGGTTATTGATACCCTGATACAGGCTAGGAAGCCTGTTACCAGAAGGATTTACCATAAAATATGGCGTAAATACCTATACTGGTGCGAATCCAAAGGTTACTCCTGGAGTAAGGTTAGGATCCCTAGGATATTGTCCTTTCTACAAGAAGGTTTAGAAAAGGGTTTATCAGCTAGTTCATTAAAGGGACAGATTTCAGCTCTGTCCATCTTGTTACACAGGCGTCTGTCAGAAAATCCAGACGTCCAGGCCTTTTGTCAGGCTTTAGCTAGGATCAAGCCTGTGTTTAAAGCTGTTGCTCCGCCATGGAGTTTAAACTTAGTTCTTAACGTTTTACAGGGTGTTCCGTTTGAACCCCTTCATTCCATTGATATAAAATTGTTATCTTGGAAAGTTCTGTTTTTAATGGCTATTGCCTCGGCTCGAAGAGTCTCTGAGTTATCAGCCTTACATTGTGATTCTCCTTATCTGATTTTTCACTCAGACAAGGTAGTTCTGCGTACTAAACCTGGGTTCTTACCTAAGGTAGTCACTAACAGGAATATCAATCAAGAGATTGTTGTTCCATCCTTGTGTCCAAATCCTTCTTCAAAGAAGGAACGTCTTCTACACAATCTGGATGTAGTTCGTGCCCTCAAGTTCTACTTGCAGGCAACTAAAGATTTTCGCCAAACTTCTTCCCTGTTTGTCGTTTATTCTGGACAGAGGAGAGGTCAAAAAGCTTCTGCTACCTCTCTCTCTTTTTGGCTTCGTAGCATAATACGTTTAGCCTATGAGACTGCTGGACAGCAGCCTCCTGAAAGAATTACAGCTCACTCCACTAGAGCTGTGGCTTCCACTTGGGCCTTTAAGAATGAGGCCTCTGTTGAACAGATTTGCAAGGCTGCAACTTGGTCTTCGCTTCATACTTTTTCCAAATTTTACAAATTTGACACTTTTGCTTCTTCGGAGGCTATTTTTGGGAGAAAGGTTCTTCAGGCAGTGGTTCCTTCTGTATAATGAGCCTGCCTATCCCTCCCGTCATCCGTGTACTTTTGCTTTGGTATTGGTATCCCAGAAGTAATGATGACCCGTGGACTGATCACACATAACAGAAGAAAACATAATTTATGCTTACCTGATAAATTCCTTTCTTCTGTTGTGTGATCAGTCCACGGCCCCGCCCTGTTTTAAGGCAGGTAAATATCTTTTAAATTATACTCCAGTCACCACTTCACCCTTGGTTACTCCTTTCTCGTTGATTCTTGGTCGAATGACTGGGACTGACGTAGAGGGGAGGAGCTATATGCAGCTCTGCTGGGTGAATCCTCTTGCATTTCCTGTTGGGGAGGAGTTATATCCCAGAAGTAATGATGACCCGTGGACTGATCACACAACAGAAGAAAGGAATTTATCAGGTAAGCATAAATTATGTTTTTATCAAAACGTGGTTTTTCTGAGTCGGTTATTGATACCCTGATACAGGCTAGGAAGCCTGTTACCAGAAGGATTTACCATAAGATATGGCGTAAATACCTATACTGGTGCGAATCCAAAGGTTACTCCTGGAGTAAGGTTAGGATTCCTAGGATATTGTCCTTTCTACAAGAAGGTTTAGAAAAGGGTTTATCGGCTAGTTCATTAAAGGGACAGATCTCAGCTCTGTCCATCTTGTTACACAGGCGTCTGTCAGAAAATCCAGACGTCCAGGCTTTTTGTCAGGCTTTAGCTAGGATCAAGCCTGTGTTTAAAACTGTTGCTCCGCCATGGAGTTTAAACCTTGTTCTTAACGTTCTACAAGGAGTTCCGTTTGAACCCCTTCATTCCATTGATATAAAGTTGTTATCTTGGAAAGTGTTATTTTTAATGGCTATTTCTTCGGCTCGGAGAGTCTCTGAGTTATCAGCTTTACATTGTGATTCTCCTTATTTGATTTTTCATTCAGATAAGGTAGTTCTGCGTACAAAACCTGGGTTCTTACCTAAGGTAGTCACTAACAGGAACATCAATCAAGAGATCGTGGTGCCTTCCCTGTGCCCGAATCCTTCTTCAAAGAAGGAACGTCTTCTACACAATCTGGATGTAGTCCGTGCCCTCAAGTTCTACTTGCAGGCAACTAAGGATTTTCGACAAACGTCTTCCCTGTTTGTCGTGTACTCTGGTCAGAGGAGAGGTCATAAGGCTTCGGCTACCTCTCTCTCCTTCTGGCTTCGTAGCATAATTCGTTTAGCCTATGAGACTGCTGGACAGCAGCCTCCTGAAAGAATTACAGCTCATTCTACTAGAGCTGTGGCTTCCACTTGGGCCTTTAAGAATGAGGCCTCTGTTGAACAGATTTGCAAGGCTGCAACTTGGTCTTCGCTTCATACTTTTTCCAAATTTTACAAATTTGACACTTTTGCTTCTTCGGAGGCTATTTTTGGGAGAAAGGTTCTTCAGGCAGTGGTTCCTTCTGTATAATGAGCCTGCCTATCCCTCCCGTCATCCGTGTACTTTTGCTTTGGTATTGGTATCCCAGAAGTAATGATGACCCGTGGACTGATCACACATAACAGAAGAAAACATAATTTATGCTTACCTGATAAATTCCTTTCTTCTGTTGTGTGATCAGTCCACGGCCCGCCCTGTTTTTTAAGGCAGGTAAATATCTTTTAAATTATACTCCAGTCACCACTTCACCCTTGGTTTCTCCTTTCTCGTTGATTCTTGGTCGAATGACTGGGAGTGACGTAGAGGGGAGGAGCTATATGCAGCTCTGCTGGGTGAATCCTCTTGCATTTCCTGTTGGGGAGGAGTTATATCCCAGAAGTAATGATGACCCGTGGACTGATCACACAACAGAAGAAAGGAATTTATCAGGTAAGCATAAATTATGTTATTTATATAGCATTACCTTTGCTGATTTTAGTTTCAGTACTGGTTTGGCTTTCTACAACATGTAGATGAGTGTCCTGGGGTAAGTAAGTCTTATTTTCTGTGACACTCTAAGCTATGGTTGGGCACTTTTTTATAAAGTTCTAAATATATGTATTCAAACATTTATTTGCCTTGACTCAGGATGTTCAACATACCTTATTTCAGACAGTCAGTTTCATATTTGGGATAATGCATATGAATAAATAAAAAAATTTCTTACCTTAAAATTTGACTTTTTCCCTGTGGGCTGTTAGGCTCGCGGGGGCTGAAAATGCTTCATTTTATTGCGTCATTCTTGGCGCGGACTTTTTTGTCGCAAATTTTTTTTTTTCTGTTTTTGGCGTCATACGTGTCGCCGGAAGTTGCGTCATTTTTTACGTTCTTTTGCGCCAAAAGTGTCGGCGTTCCGGTAGATAACGTCTACGCGTTTCGCCAGCAGGCTTTGTCAAGACGGATAATGTTTGTTGTTAGCCCGGCAGTTTAAAAAGCCCTCTTTTCATTTTGATTGGTCGGTAGGTATTTCATTTTGATAGGTGTTATTCTAAAGGTGGATTTCGTTGGTTTATATAAGGTGGAATTTTGGGTATTGCCGCTCACTTTTAAAACCTCCTATGTACATTTTGAATGAGTAATAGTTACGGTTTTTAAATGTAATATATTCACATACTATATTTAAAATTTATGGTGGAATCTCAACTCCTTCAGCTTTTTTATTAACATAATAATTATAAACATAAAATAGAATAAAGGAGACAATATAAATAGAATATAAGAAACAATATGAGAGAGATGTTATGAATTTATTGAAACTTAAAATTTGTTAATCTCAATGTGAAATTTGACATCTATAATTTGTACATTAAACGGAGCTAATTGTCTTTTTTGTTTTATTAGTAGAGTGATGTGGCATATTATTCTCTGATGTGGAATAGACATTGGTATATTACAAAAATTTTCAATTTTTATGTTTCCCCACTGTTTTTCGTATGTATTTGTTTTTTTATCTGTTTGTTAATCTAATCCTAAACCACATATTATTCAAAAATAAATTTTCAATTTAGTTTTAAGATAAGAGAAAGGGGGACAGATCTAATTCTGAGTTTAATCCTGAAGGATAAAGGGTTTGCATATTATAGATTAGCTCTGCTTCTGTTCTTAGGAGCTTTTCTTCACAATTCCCCCCTCTCCATTCCGGTTACAGCTTTTTTTATGCCCCAAAAGGTGAAATCTTTTAGATTATTATGTATTTCCCTAAAATGGGTATATAAATGTGTTTCTAAATTCCCTCTGTCTATGCATGATAGATGTTCGCGTATGCGCTCCCTTAGGGTCCTGTTAGTCTCTCCTATGTACTGTAATTTACACATACATTGTATAATGTAGATAACACCCTTATCCTGACATCTTATAGTTTCTTTTATGTGATGTACTAGACCGTTTTCTCCAACATAGGTGTGTCCGGTCCACGGCGTCATCCTTACTTGTGGGATATTCTCTTCCCCAACAGGAAATGGCAAAGAGCCCAGCAAAGCTGGTCACATGATCCCTCCTAGGCTCCGCCTACCCCAGTCATTCTCTTTGCCGTTGTACAGGCAACATCTCCACGGAGATGGCTTAGAGTTTTTTAGTGTTTAACTGTAGTTTTTATTATTCAATCAAGAGTTTGTTATTTTAAAATAGTGCTGGTATGTACTATTTACTCTGAAACAGAAAAGAGATGAAGATTTCTGTTTGTATGAGGAAAATGATTTTAGCAACCGTTACTAAAATCCATGGCTGTTCCACACAGGACTGTTGAGAGGAATTAACTTCAGTTGGGGGAACAGTGAGCAGTCTTTTGCTGCTTGAGGTATGACACATTCTAACAAGACGATGTAATGCTGGAAGCTGTCATTTTCCCTATGGGATCCGGTAAGCCATTTTTATTCACACAGTAAATAAGGGCTTCACAAGGGCTTATTAAGACTGTAGACATTTTCTGGGCTAAATCGATCATATTTACACATATTTAGCCTTGAGGAATCATTTAATCTGGGTATTTTTTGTAAAATAATATCGGCAGGCACTGTTTTAGACACTTTATTCTATTGGGGCTTTCCCTAATCATAGTCAGAGCCTCATTTTCGCGCCGGTATGGCGCACTTGTTTTTGAGAACAGCATGACATGCAGCTGCATGTGTGTGGAGCTCTGATACATAGAAAAGTCTTTCTGAAGGCATTATTTGGTATCGTATTCCCCTTTGGGCTTGGTTGGGTCTCAGCAAAGCAGATTCCAGGGACTGTAAAGGGGTTAAATATAAAAACGGCTCCGGTTCCGTTATTTTAAGGGTTAAAGCTTCCAAATTTGGTGTGCAATACTTTTAAGGCTTTAAGACACTGTGGTGAAATTTTGGTGAATTTTGAACAATTCCTTCATACTTTTTCGCAATTGCAGTAATAAAGTGTGTTCAGTTTAAAATTTAAAGTGACAGTAACGGTTTTATTTTAAAACGTTTTTTGTGCTTTGTTATCAAGTTTATGCCTGTTTAACATGTCTGAACTACCAGATAGATTGTGTTCTGACTGTGGGGAAGCCAAGGTTCCTTCTCATTTAAATAGATGTGATTTATGTCATAATAAATTTAGTAAAAATGATGCCCAAGATGATTCCTCAAGTGAGGGGAGTAAGCATGGTACTGCATCATCCCCTCCTTCGTCTACACCAGTTTTGCCCATACAGGAGGCCCCTAGTACATCTAGCGCGCCAATACTCCTTACTATGCAACAATTAACGGCTGTAATGGATAATTCTATCAAAAACATTTTAGCCAATATGCCCACTTATCAGCGAAAGCGCGACTGCTCTGTTTTAGAAAATACTGAAGAGCATGAGGCCGCTGATGATATTGTCTCTGAAGGGCCCCTACACCAGTCTGAGGGGGCCAGGGAGGTTTTGAGCTGAGGGAGAAATTTCAGATTCAGGAAAAATTTCTCAACAAGCTGAACCTGATGTGATTACTTTTAAATTTAAGTTGGAACATCTCCGCGCTCTGCTTAAGGAGGTGTTATCCAATTTGGATGATTGTGATTATCTGGTCATTCCAGAAACACTATGTAAAATGGACAAGTTCCTAGAGGCCCCGGGGCCCCCCGAAGCTTTTCCTATACTCAAGCGGGTGGCGTACATTGTTAATAAAGAATGGGACAGGCCCGGTGTACCTTTCGTACCTCCCCCCATATTTAAAAAATTGTTTCCTATAGTCGACCCCAGAAAGGACTTATGGCAGACAGTCCCCAAGGTCGAGGGGGCGGTTTCTACTCTAAACAAGCGCACCACTATACCCATAGAAGATAGTTGTGCTTTCCAAGATCCTATGGATAAAAAATTAGAAGGTTTGCTAAAAAAGATGTTTGTTCAGCAAGGTTACCTTCTACAACCAATTGCATGCATTGTCCCTGTCACTACAGCCGCGTGTTTCTGGTGCGATGAGCTAGAAAAGGCGATTATTAGTAATTCTTCTTCTTATGAGGAGATTATGGACAGAATTCGTGCTCTTAAATTGGCTAATTCTTTCACCCTAGACGCCACCTTGCAATTGGCTAGGTTAGCGGCGAAAAATTCTGGGTTTGCTATTGTGGCGCGCAGAGCGCTTTGGTTAAAATCTTGGTCAGCGGATGCGTCTTCCAAGAACAAATTGTTTGACATTCCTTTCAAGGGGAAAACACTGTTTGGCCCTGACTTGAAAGAGTTTATCTCTGATATCACTGGGGGCAAGGGCCACGCCCTTCCTCAGAATAGGTCTTTCAAGGCCAAAAATAAACCTAATTTTCGTCCCTTTCGCAGAAACGGACCAGCCCCAAGTGCTACGTCCTCTAAGCAGGAGGGTAATACTTCTCAAGCCAATCCAGCCTGGAGACCAAGGCAAGGCTGGAACAAAGGAAAGCAGGCCAAGAAACCTGCCACTGCTCCCAAGACAGCATGAGATGCGGGCCCCCGATCGGGACCGGATTTGGTGGGGGGCAGACTCTCTCTCTTCACTCAGGCTTGGGCAAGAGATGTTCTGGATCCTTGGGCGCTAGAAATAGTCTTCCAAGGTTATCTTCTGGAAGTGATTCATCCTGTTCCATTAAAAGAACGAGGGATGGGGTTCTACTCCAATCTGTTCGTAGTTCCCAAAAAAGAGGGAACGTTCAGACCAATCTTAGATCTCAAGATCCTAAACAAGTTTCTCAAGGTTCCATCGTCCAAAATGGAAACCATTCGAACAATCCTTCCATCCAGGAAGGTCAATTCTTGACCACGGTGGATTTAAAGGATGCGTATCTACATATTCCTGTCCACAAGGAACATCATCGGTTCCTAAGGTTCGCATTCCTGGACAAGCATTACCAGTTCGTGGCGCTTCCTTTCGGATTAGCCACTGTTCCAAGGATTTTCACAAAGGTACTAGGGTCCCTTCTGGCGGTGCTAAGACCAAGGGGCATTGCTGTAGTACCTTACTTGGACGACATTCTGATTCAAGCGTCGTCCCTTCCTCAAGCAAAGGCTCACACGGACATAGTCCTGGCCTTTCTCAGATCTCACGGATGGTAAGTGAACGTGGAAAAGAGTTCTCTATCTCCGTCGACAAGAGTTCCCTTCTTGGGAACAATAATAGACTCCTTAGAAATGAGGATTTTTCTGACAGAGACCAGAAAAACAAAACTTCTAAACTCTTGTCGGATACTTCCTTCCGTTCCTCTTCCTTCCATAGCACAGTGCATGGAAGTGATAGGTTTGATGGTAGCGGCAATGGACATAGTTCCTTTTGCGCGCATTCATCTAAGACCATTTCAATTGTGTATGCTCAGTCAGTGGAATGGGGACTATACAGACTTGTCTCCGAAGATACAAGTAAATCAGAGGACCAGTGACTCACTCCGTTGGTGGCTGTCCCTGGACAACCTGTCGCTAGGGGTGACCTCCCGCAGACCAGAGTGGGTCATTGTCACGACCGACGCCAGTCTGATGGGCTGGGGCGCGGTCTGGGGATCCCTGAAAGCTCAGGGTCTTCGGTCTCGGGAAGAATCTCTTCTACCGATAAATATTCTGGAACTGAGAGCGATATTCAATGCTCTCAAGGCTTGGCCTCAGCTAGCGAGGGCCAAGTTCATACGGTTTCAATTAGACAACATGACGACTGTTGCGTACATCAACCATCAGGGGGGAACAAGGAGTTCCCTGGCGATGGAAGAAGTGACCAAAATCATTCAATGGGCGGAGACTCGCTCCTGCCACCTGTCTGCAATCCACATCCCAGGAGTGGAAACTTGGGAAGCGGATTTTCTGATTCGTCAGACATTGCATCCGGGGGTGTGGGAACTCCATCCGGAAATCTTTGCCCAAATCACTCAACTGTGGGGCATTCCAGACATGGATCTGATGGCCTCTCGTCAGAACTTCAAGGTTCCTTGCTACGGGTCCAGATCCAGGGATCCCAAGGCGACTCTAGTAGATGCACTAGTAGCGCCTTGGACCTTCAACCTAGCTTATGTATTCCCGCCGTTTCCTCTCATCCCCAGGCTGGTAGCCAGGATCAATCAGGAGAGGGCGTAGGTGATCTTGATAGCTCCTGCGTAACCACGCAGGACTTGGTAGGCAGATCTGGTGAATATGTCATCGGCTTCACCATGGAAGCTACCTTTGAGACGAGACCTTCTTGTTCAAGGTCCGTTCGAACATCCGAATCTGGTCCTACTCCAGCTGACTGCTTGGAGATTGAACGCTTGATCTTATCAAAGCGTGGGTTCTCAGATTCTGTTATTGATACTCTTGTTCAGGCCAGAAAGCCTGTAACTAGAAAAATTTACCACAAAATATGGAAAAAATATATCTGTTGGTGTGAATCTAAAGGATTCCCTTGGGACAAGGTAAAGATTCCTAGGATTCTATCCTTTCTTCAAGAAGGATTGGAGAAAGGATTATCTGCAAGTTCCTTGAAGGGACAGATTTCTGCCTTGTCTGTGTTACTTCACAAAGAGCTGGCAGCTGTGCCAGATGTTCAAGCCTTTGTTCAGGCTCTGGTTAGAATCAAGCCTGTTTACAAACCTTTGACTCCTCCTTGGAGTCTCAACTTAGTTCTTTCAGTTCTTCAGGGGGTTCCGTTTGAACCCTTACATTCCGTTGATATTAAGTTATTATCTTGGAAAATTTTGTTTTTGGCTGCAATTTCTTCCGCTAGAAGAGTTTCAGAATTATCTGCTCTGCAGTGTTCTCCTCCTTATCTGGTGTTCCATGCAGATAAGGTGGTTTTACGTACTAAACCTGGTTTTCTTCCAAAAGTTGTTTCTAACAAAAACATTAACCAGGAGATAGTCGTGCCTTCTTTGTGTCCGAAACCAGTTTCGAAGAAGGAACGTTTGTTGTTCGCGCTCTAAAATTCTATTTAGATGCTACAAAGGATTTTAGACAAACGTCTTCCTTGTTTGTTGTTTATTCTGGTAACAGGAGAGGTCAAAAAGCAACTTCTACCTCTCTCTCTTTTTGGATTAAAAGCATCATCAGATTGGCTTACGAGACTGCCGGACGGCAGCCTCCTGAAAGAATCACAGCTCATTCCACTAGGGCTGTGGCTTCCACATGGGCCTTCAAGAACGAGGCTTCTGTTGATCAGATATGTAGGGCAGCGACTTGGTCTTCACTGCACACTTTTACCAAATTTTACAAGTTTGATACTTTTGCTTCTTCTGAGGCTATTTTTTGGGAGAAAGGTTTTGCAAGCCGTGGTGCCTTCCATTTAGGTGACCTGATTTGCTCCCTCCCTTCATCCGTGTCCTAAAGCTTTGGTATTGGTTCCCACAAGTAAGGATGACGCCGTGGACTGGACACACCTATGTTGGAGAAAACAGAATTTATGTTTACCTGATAAATTACTTTCTCCAACGGTGTGTCCGGTCCACGGCCCGCCCTGGTTTTTTAATCAGGTCTGATAATTTATTTTCTTTAACTACAGTCACCACGGTATCATATGGTTTCTCCTATGCAAATATTCCTCCTTAACGTCGGTCGAATGACTGGGGTAGGCGGAGCCTAGGAGGGATCATGTGACCAGCTTTGCTGGGCTCTTTGCCATTTCCTGTTGGGGAAGAGAATATCCCACAAGTAAGGATGACGCCGTGGACCGGACACACCGTTGGAGAAAGTAATTTATCAGGTAAACATAAATTCTGTTTTTGTTTGATTTGATTTTCTTACATTTGCTACTGAATTTGCAGGACCTACAACCAAAACAGGGGTAGAAACCGGCTAGTTTATTTCCTAGTAGGTCTTTTTCTAGTGTAGAATTCGTTTTGTTTAAACTCACTGGGAGCTAGTATTTTTTTTTAGAATTTTTTGCTTTTTTGAAAATGATTTTTGGGTTATCTGTCATTTTTTCTCCTATAAGGGGATCTGTTTGGACTAGATGCCAATGTTTTTTGATTATTTTTTGTAAAATATGATGATCACAATTATAGTCAGTAATTAGTGCAACATTGAATTTTTCTTCTTTATTGTCCAAATTGTTGGAATTTTTATATGCGAGTAAACTGTTTCTCTCTTTTTGATCTACCTGTTCTTTTTTAAGTAGCAATATTATAAAAACTAAGTTGACTACTAAAAGAATAAAAGCCAAAAAAGCCATAAAAACTGTCAAATGTTTAACATTCATGTTCTTGCTGCAAAACAGTATCCAATTTAAGGTGGAATTAAAAGACTATCTTATTTAGGTGGAATTTTTTAGAAAATATATTAGAGCGCTCTTTTTGACATATTGTTCATTTTTATAACCCCAAAGGGAGACGTCCCATGGTCTGATTTTACTTATATTTTTTATGTATGTTTTAAATAAATTTATTTCTGTTAAATTGTATATCAGTCTCCAGACTATCTTATTTAGCTTTTTTATAATCAAATTGCAATAAAACAAAACAAAACAACCTTCTGTAAATCTGGTGTTTCACTGTGCATGGAATAGATACAATTTGGAATGTTTTTTAATGCTAGAACAGGACAGTATTTTCTTCCTAATGGGAAAGAGTCCACAGCCACATTTTTACTTTTGGGAAAGAAGGAGGCGGCAAAGACACCCCAGCCAAAGGCTTAAATACTCTTCCCACTTCCCTCATCCCGCAGTCATTCTTTGCCTTTTGTTCCAGGAGGTTGGCAGAGAAGTGTCAGAATTTGTTTTGTCTCTTATGGAGGGTTCTACTCTTCGCAATGGGACATGAGTTTAAGTAGCCCTTTAAGCTTCTCAACTTGAGGACCTGGGTGAACGCTAGAGTCCAGAGATGCAGCGGGAGCTTCCCTTTGCGACACCATCCTGACTCATATTAACAGCTCCTTTAGCAATCAGCATTGACGAGTTTCGCTGACTGCTTTTTACACTCTAGTTCATGTCAGAAGCAAAGCTACTAACCTGTCACACTTGAAGGGCAGTGTTCCTGTTCCACAGCATAGATTCTGGTAAGATTGTTTCATGTTTTATTATATAATAATACAGAAGATAGGGTCACAGTGTGGCGCCTTTTACCTTTATAGAATCAAGGGTTAATATCTGCTTTGGGGGATTATTGAACAGGGGGGAATAATAATCTTATGTTTATTTGATTTTATGCTTCTTTATGTGTGAGATGATAGGCTCATCGGCTGTTATGGAATATACAGGTTTCACTTTTGAGAGCCATGCAGCTTACAAGCTTGGCGTGCTTTCTCTCATAGCAGGGACACTCCTGCATTGTGCACTGTGATTTATTCCCTCTTTCCTGACAGGACTATCCGAGAGGAGTCATAATTCTCTGTACTTTCTGGGTCATAGGAGGTGGTGAGTGCCCCAGCCATTGGGGTATAAGGGTGCCGTTTTTGTTGAATAAAATAAGATGTTTTATTTCTCTAGTTCTCCGGTTATTGCACTAGCGATGGAGGATTCTGTTACTTTAGAGTGCACTCCTTCTATTCCTAAAGAGTAATTCCTGTTTATATAGTGAGGAGGCCCTAGTTCCCCCTCTCAATTATTTTCCATATGCCTTGAAAATGTGATAATATCAAACATGTTTGATACCACGGAGCCGTCCGCCTCTGAGAAGTTGTCGTTCAGTGAGGTGCGTACCCTATCTCTACACATGCAGTTTTCCCGTAGCATTGCGGATCCTCCATCTGGAGGGGGCCTTTTTTTTTTTTCTCTCCAGATGTTACTGTGCAGTTCAGATGGCGGTGTCTGCAGCCTTAATGATTTACCTCGCCCCGCTAAGCGATAGCGAAGGGTTACATATTGCACTCTTTCCCAGAGTACATCAAATAAATTTTGGTTTTAACCGATAGGGTTATCCGAGGATGAAGTTCTTTCTGAGACTTCAGAGTATGAACTTTCTGTGTCGGAGTCTGTTGCCTCTCAACCTCCAGCTGCGGAGGAACCAGATTTTAGTTTTAGGAATTTGCACTTCTTCTAAAGGAAGTTTTTGGCGAATTCAGGGGTTCCAGAGGTCATATTGCCTGATGAACCTTTATTTCCTAAATTGAATAGAGTTTGAGGACAGGGTGGTGCCTTCCCTGCTCCTGTTGTCCCGGATATTCCACCTTGGACTGTACAGTTCTCTGCGGGTGCAACTGTCCCTGAGTGTTGCTCCTTTCGTTACAGAATTGCGCGCCTTAGCTTGTTAGACATGTTTTTTTCAGTTATTGAATGACCCTATCCTTATCGGATACGGGAATACTCAGTCTGCTCTTCGAATGGCGCACCTCATTAGACATGTGGGGATGATGTCATCTCCTGATTGTCCGTATATTGAGATCTTTTCCAGTTTTTTTGGAAGATCAGGGCTCCGTTTGGCTGGTCCTGCGGTAGGCCTGTTTCTTTTGGGTAAACCTACGGGTTGCCTTGTATTTTATTTTCATCCGATAGGATGTCCTGTCTGTTTTCCTTCTTCCCCTCTGAGGGAGGATTTATGCGGCTTGACGGTTAGGACCCGGATTGCAGGCTGGTCCTGTTTGGGTTCAGTTCTGTCTGGTAGATGTTCGGACATGTGGCGCCGCTCTGCTTGGCTAGTCCGGTAGAGGTGTTGAGTGATCATGTTATCCTCTGTGTTCAACTAAGCATTCTAGAGGACCGGTGGGTCCATGAGGCAGAAAGGATTGTCTCAGTTCTTATAGCCTTCAATTTGGATGACTGGGTCAGTAGAGTTCCACTGCATGTCTCTCTCTTGTGTCTGGGGTTGTCCTTCCCATGTAGTGGAGGGTTGGTGGGCTTGCGCCCTCTTGCCGCCGAGTTGGGCGGTTTGGCCTTTCTTCTTTTGAGGCCCTGGGAATTGTCCTTCTGGACTTAGTTCTCAGCAGCTAGTAGTTTATTGGGTAGTTCAGCTGCCTTGCAGCAGATGGGTTGCAGAATGTGACCAGCTGCAGCTATTGAACATTGACTGTGTACTGTCTAGCTGTTTTTTATGAGACCTTTTGGTCTTCCTCTGTTGTCTCCATGTGAGTTGGGTCTCCTTTTGTGGACCTGGGTTCCCCTCCGGGATTTGGTCGTTCCCTGTTAGGGGCACTGGGCGTTGTCTCCTTGGGCTCTGCTCGGAGTTGGGGATGCTTTGCGTCCTTTTCCCTCTATGATCCTCTGATTGTATGGAGGTGATGCAGAGACCAGCCTTTGCTCGAGTGATTTTGGCTTCGGGGTATTCCCCTTGCTTGTTGTCCTGTGGCTGTTTGAGAGTCTATGGGCTCTAGTGTCGTTGTACGACTTTTAACGCCTTAGCTCCTTTGGAGCATTGGACTTTGGCAAGGGGTGGTCTCTTCCTTGGGTTCTGGATATTGCATTGATATCTCCCTGTGGTCTGGTTTTTTATATCTGATTGGGTTTTAAGTTCTCGGATATTGTTTGTTTAAACAATTGGGGGCTTCGCTCAGTGGTTTTCCTTTGTGGAGTTGTTGCAGGACTTTTTGGCTGTAGAAAACTTTAAAAAGGAAAGGCCCCAAGGACACTGACCAGCAGATAGTCTAGAAGCCTAGCTAGAGACAGCAAAATTAGACTCAACTGAGCCAACAGTCCTCCAGGAGACACCGTCATCCAAACAGTCGGTCCCCCAAGCATATTTCCATCTTAATGGGAGGAGAGTCCACGGCTTCATTTATTACTTGTGGGCATTAAGAACCTGGCCACCAGGAGGAGGAAAAGACACCCCAGCCAAAGGCTTAAATACCTCCCCCACTTCCCTCATCCCCCATTCATTCTTCGGAGTAGTGTCTTATGAAGGGTAGTACTCTTCGGAATAGGACTGGAGTTTTAATTAGTCCTGTCAGCCTCTCAGTGATAGCTTGGATAAAAGTTAGAGTCCGGAGATGCAGGGAGAGTCTTTATGCGAATCCATCCCAACTCAGATTAACAGCTCCATAAGCAATCAGCGTTGACGAGTTTCCCTGCCTGCTTTCTGCACTCAAGTCTATGTCAGGAGCGATGGGTCGGAATCGGCAACATCTAGACCTCCTGCAGCGGAGGAGCCAGACTTTAAGTTTAAGATGGAGCATTTGCGCTTTCTATTGAAAGAGGTGCTTGCTACGTTAGAGGTTCCGGAACCAAAACTACGGGAGGAACAGGGTGGTGCCTCAGACCTTCCCGGTACCCGTTAAGATGGCTAATATTAAGAACGAATGGGAGGAACTTGGCTTGTCTTTTTCTCCCTCTACTTTTTTTAAAAATATTGTTCCCCGTTCTGGACTCTCAGCTTGAGCTGGGGGGGGGGCATTCCTAAGGTGGATGGTGCTATCTCCATGCTCACTAAGCGCACAACTATCCCGCTTGAAGATAGCTCTTCGTTCAAGGAGCCCATGGATAAAAAAAATTGGAATCCATGTTGAGAAATGTGTTTCAGCTCACGGGGTTCGTTTTTCAACCGACAGCGGCAGTCGCTGTGTTGGCTGGGAATGCTACCTACTGGTATGATGCTCTATCAGCTATGGTCAACGTGGAGACTCCCCTCGAGGAGATACAGGAACGAATTAAGGCCTTAAGGGTAGCTAATTCATTCATTTGTGATGCAAATATGCAGATTATTTGCCTGAATGCCAAGACATCAGGTTTTTCTGTTCTAGCCCGTAGGGCTCTGTGGTTGAAGTCATGGTCTGCTGACATGACTTCAAAGTTTAGATTACTATCCCTCCCTTTTAGGGTGCTTTCCTACCGCAGTATAAGAAGAATAAACATAAGGGGTCTACTTTTCGTCCCTTTCGTTCGGACAAGTCCCAACGCCAGCAACCTGCCGCGAAAACCAAGCAGTCCAAGGGATCTTGGAAGCCAGCTCAATCTTGGAACAAGGCCAATCTAAGCAAGAAGCCCGCAGAGACAAAATCGGCATGAAGGGGCGGCCCCCGGTCCGTCTATAGATCGTGTAGGGGCAGACTATCTCTTTTTGCGGAGTTCTGGATGAGAGACGTTCAGGACCCTTGGGTTCTGGAGGTCATCGTCCAGGGTTACAGGATAGGGTTCAAGACTCTTCCGCCCAGGGGCAGATTCCTCCTGTCAAACCTATCATCAAGACCAGAGAAGAGAGACGCCTTTCTGGAGTGGGTAAGGTATCTCTCCTCTCTCTGGGTAATCGTACCAGTACCTCTGGCAGAAACAGGTCTGGGGTATTATTCAAACCCTTTCATGGTCCCAAAGAAGGAGGGTACGTTTCGTCCGATTCTACACCTAAAGTACCCAAACAAGTTTCTGTCGGTCCCATCGTTCAAGATGGAGACGATCAGGTCTATTCTGCCCCTAGTTCAAGAGGGACAGTTCATGACTACAATAGATTTGAAGGATGCTTACCTTCATGTGCCATTTCACAAGGATTACTTCAGGTTCCTAAGATTTACCTTTCTGGACCAACACTTCCAGTTTGTGGCCCTACTGTTTGGCCTGGCGACTGCCCCAAGAGTCTTTACGAAGGTTCTGGGATCCGTCCTGCAGTTTTGTAGAGGATCATTTGAGGGCTTTTCTTCTTCTTCGATCTCATGGATGGAAGATAAACATAGGAAGTGTTCCCTGGTTCCCAGCAACAGAGTGGAATTTCTGGGCACGATAATAGATTCCATATCATGAAGATTTTCCTGATAGATCAGAGACATTACAAGATTGTGTCCAGCTGTCTTGCCCTTCAGACCTTCTCAAGGCCATCTGTGGCCCGGTGTATATAGGTGGTTGGGCTTATGGTATCCAACATAGATGTCATTCCATATGCCAGGTTCCATCTCCGTCCTCTTCAGTTGTACATGTTGAGACAATGGAACGGCGATTACTCGGATCTATCCCAACAGATCTCTATGGACAACCGAACAAGGGAAACCCTCTCTTGGTGGATCTGTCCAGACCAACTGTCCCAGGGGACATCCTTCTTGAGACGATGCTGGGAGATTGTGACCACGGACGCAAGTCTGTCAGGATGGGTAGCTGTTTGGTGTGCCAGGAAGGCACAGGGCAGGTGGACTCGAGAGGAGTCGCTTCTCCCGATCAATATTCATCAGATTCCAGACGGACAACATTACCTCGGTGGCTTACATCAACCATCAGGGGGGAACGAGAAGCTCCCTAGCCATGAGGGAAGTATCTCGGATTCTGGAGTGGGCAGCGATCCACAACTGCTCGCTATCGGCGATCCACATTCCGTGTGTGGACAACTGGGAAGCGGATTTTCTCGGCAGACAATTGTTTTATCCAGGGGAATTGTCTCTCCATCCCGAGATGTTTGCGGAGATCTGCATCAGATGGGGGACGCCGGAGATGGATCTCATGGCGTCCAGACTCAACTTCAAGCTACCCAGATACAGGTCGCGGTCCAGGGATCCCCAGGCAGAGCTGATAAATGCCTTAGCGGTGCTTTGGGAGTTCAACCTAGTCTACATATTTCCACCGTTACCACTTCTACCTCGAGTAGTGGCCCGCATCAAGCAGGAGCAAGCTTCGGCTATTCTAATTGCTCCATTGTGGCGGTGGAGGATGTGGTTTGCGGATATGGTGGGGATTTCATCGTCTCCTCCATGGAGGTTACCTTGTCGCAGAGATCTGCTGATCAGGGTCCCTTTCTACATAAAAATCTCGATTCTCTGAGGCTGACTGCGTGGAGATTGAACACTTAGTCCTAGCCAAGAGAGATTTTTCTGAAAGAGTGAATGATACTCTCATTCAAACCAGGAAACCTGTCACTTGGCGCATCTATCATAAGGTGTGGAGGACCTACTTGTCATGGTGTGAGGGACGTGGATATCCTTGGCATAAGGTTAGGGTATTCAGGATGGGTTGGAGAAGGGACTTGCCGCCAGTTCCTTAAAGGGACAGTTTTCGGCTTTATCTGTACTGTTACACAAGAAGCTTGCGGAGCTTCCTGATATTCAGTCCTTTGCTCAGGCTCTGTCTAGGATCAGGCCTGTCTTTAGAAATTCCGCTCCCCCTTGGAGCTTAAACTTGGTACTTAAGATTTTGCCGAGGGCTCCGTTTGAGCCTATGCGTTCACTTGACATTAAAATTATTTCCTGGAGGGTTCTATTCCCAGTGGCTATTGCATCGGCACGCAGAGTCTCTCTGAGTTAGCGGCCTTGTAATGTGAGCCTCCTTACCTGTTTTTTTTTATGCCGACAAGGCTGTACTTCGGACTCGGTTGAGATTTCTTCCCAAGGTTGTGTCAAATCATAACATCAATCAGCAGATAGTTTCTTCCTTGTTTCCTAACCCTTCTTCAAAGGAAAGGTTACTTAATAATTTGGATGTGGTTCGGGCCTTGAAATTCTATCTTCAGGCCACGAAGGAATTCAGACAGACTTTGTCCTTATTTGTGGTGTATTCGGGGAAGCGCAAGGGGCAGAGGGCCTCTTCCACTTCCCTATCTTTTTGGTTGAGGAGCATTATTCGTTTGGCCTATGAGACTGTGGGACATAAGCCTCCTCAGAGGATTATGGCTCACTCAACTAGGGCTGTGGCTTCTTCATGGGCTTTTAAGAATGAGGCCTCTATGGAGCGGATTTGTAAGGCGGGTACTTGGTCCTCCTTACATACTTTCTCTTGTTAAGTGTGTTCAGTCCACGGGTCATCCATTACTTATGGGATATATTCTCCTTCCCAACAGGAAGTTGCAAGAGGATCACCCAAGCAGAGCTGCTATATAGCTCCTCCCCTCACATGTCATATCCAGTCATTCTCTTGCAACCCTCAACAAAGAAGGAGGTCGCAAGAGGAGTTGGAGTTTTTACTTAATTATTCTTCAATCAAAAGTTTGTTATTTTAAATGGCACCGGAGTGTGCTGTTTTTTCTATCTCAGGCAGTATTTGGAAGAAGAAACTGCCTGCGTTTTCTATGATCTTAGCAGGCGTAACTAAGATCCACTGGCTGTTCTCGACATTCTGAGGAGTGGGGTAACTTCAGAAAATGGGAATAGCATGCGGGGTCTCCCGCAAATGAGGTATGTGCAGTACAATATTTTCTGGGAATGGAATTGACTAAGAAAACACTGCTGTTACCCGTATGATGTAAGTACAGCCTTAAATGCAGTAGTAGTGACTGGTATCAGGCTGATAAATGTATGCACAGTAGAGTTATTTTCTAGGGACTAGAATTTGACTGAAAAAATACTGTTAATACTGATATAATGTGTGAGCCTTAACTGCAGTAGAAGCGACTGGTAGCAGGCTTAGTAATAACTTTACACAGCATCTGAAATGTTGTTTTTTAAAACTTTTACTGGCATGTTAATCGTTTTGTGAGGTACTTTGGTGATAAATCTTTTTGGGCATGATTTTTTTCCACATGGCTAACGTATATTTCTGCATAGAAACCGTTATATCAGGTCTCCCACTGTTGTAATAGGAGTGGGAGGGACCTTTTTTTAGCGCCTTGTTGCGCAGTTAAAATTCTAGCACAGTCTTTCCTGCTTCTTCCTCTTTGATCCAGGACGTCTCCAGAGAGCTCAGGGATCTTCAAAATTCGTTTTTGAGGGAGGTAATCAGTCACAGCAGACCTGTGACAGTGTGTTAGACTGTGATAAAAGCGTTAAATCTTAATTTGATATCCGTTTTTGGGTACTGAGGGGTTAATCATCCTTTTGCTAATGGGTGCAATCCTCTGCTAATTAGTACATTTAAAGAATTGTTGACTATAACTGAATTAGTTCTTTGTTATTCAACTGTGTTTTTAAAAAAAAGCGCTGCAGAGTTTTTTATATTGCTTGTAAACTTATTGAAAGTAATTTCCAAGCTTGCTAGCTTCATTGCTAGTCTGTTTAAACATGTCTGATACAGAGGAATCTGCTTGTTCATTATGTTTAAAAGCCGATGTGGAGCCCAATAGAAATATGTGTACCAATTGTATTGATATTACTTTGAATAAAAGTCAATCTGTACCGATAAAGAAATTATCACCAGACAACGAGGGGGAAGTTATGCCGTCTAACTCTCCTCACGTGTCAATACCTTCGTCTCCCGCTCGGGAGGTGCGTAAGATTGAGGCGCCAAGTACATCAAGGCCCTTACAAATCACTTTACATGATATGGCTAATGTTATGAAAGAAGTATTATACAATATGCCCGAGTTAAGAGGCAAGCGCGACAGCTCTGGGTTAGGGACAGAGCGCGCAGATGACACGAGAGCCATGTCTGATACTGCGTCACAATTTGCAGAACATGAGGACGGAGAGCTTCATTCTGTGGGTGACGGTTCTGATTCGGGGAGACCGGATTCAGAAATTTCAAATTTTAAATTTAAGCTTGAGAACCTCCGCGTGTTGCTAGGGGAGGTGTTAGCGGCTCTGAATGATTGTGACACGGTGGCAATCCCAGAGAAATTATGTAGGCTGGATAAATACTATGCGGTACCGGTGTGTACTGACGTTTTTCCTATACCAAAGAGGCTTACAGAGATTATTAGTAAGGAGTGGGATAGACCCGGTGTGCCTTTTTCCCCTCCTCCGGTATTTAGAAAAATGTTCCCTATAGACGCCACCACACGAGACTTATGGCAGACGGTCCCTAAGGTGGAGGGAGCAGTTTCTACTTTAGCCAAGCGTACCACTATCCCGGTGGAGGATAGCTGTGCTTTCTCAGATCCAATGGATAAAAAATTAGAGGGTTACCTTACGAAAATGTTTGTTCAACAAGGTTTTATATTACAGCCTCTTGCATGCATTGCGCCTGTCACTGCTGCAGCGGCATTCTGGTTTGAGTCTCTGGAAGAGGCGATTCGCACAGCACCATTGGATGAATCTTTGAACAAGATTAGAACCCTTAAGCTGGCTAATGCGTTTGTTTCGGATGCCGTAGTGCATTTAACCAAACTTACGGCTAAGAATTCCGGATTCGCCATACAGGCGCGCAGAGCACTATGGCTTAAATCCTGGTCAGCAGATGTAACTTCTAAGTCTAAACTACTAAACATTCCTTTCAAAGGGCAGACCTTATTCGGGCCCGGCTTGAAGGAAATTATTGCTGACATTACTGGAGGTAAGGGCCACACCCTTCCTCAGGACAGGGCCAAATCAAAGGCCAAACAGTCTAATTTTCGTGCCTTTCGTAATTTCAAGGCAGGAGCAGCATCAACTTCCTCCGCTCCAAAACAGGAAGGAACTGCTGCTCGTTACAGACAGGGTTGGAAAGGCAACCAGTCATGGAACAAGGGCAAGCAGGCCAGAAAGCCTACTTCCGCCCCTAAGACAGCATGAAGACAGGGCCCCCTTTCCGGAGACGGATCTAGTGGGGGGCAGACTTTCTCTCTTCGCCCAGGCTTGGGCAAGAGATGTACAGGATCCCTGGACGTTGGAGATTATATCTCAGGGATACCTTCTGGATTTCAAAACTTCTCCTCCACGAGGGAGGTTTCATCTGTCAAGGTTATCAACAAACCTAGTAAAGAAAGAGGCATTTCTACAATGTGTACAAGACCTCTTAGTGATGGGAGTGATCCACCCAGTTCCACGAACGGAACAGGGGTAAGGGTTTTATTCAAATCTGTTTGTGGTTCCCAAGAAAGAGAGAACCTTCAGACCAATCTTAGACTTAAAAATCTTAAACAAATTCCTAAGGGTTCCATCGTTCAAGATGGAAACCATTCGGACCATCCTACCCATGATCCAAGAGGGTCAATATATGACCACAGTGGACTTAAAGGATGCCTACCTTCACATACCGATTCACAAAGATCATTATCGGTACCTAAGGTTTGCCTTTCTAGACAGGCATTACCAGTTTGTAGCTCTTCCCTTCGGGTTAGCTACGGCCCTGAGAATTTTTACAAAGGTTCTGGGCTCACTTCTGGCGGTACTAAGACCACGAGGCATAGCGGTGGCTCCGTACCTAGACGACATTCTGATAAGCGTCAAGTTTTCAAAATGCAAAGTCTCATACAGAGATAGTTCTAGCATTTCTGAGGTCGCATGGGTGGAAAGTGAACGTGGAAAAGAGTTCTCTGTTACCACTCACAAGGGTCCCTTTTCTAGGGACTCTTATAGATTCTGTAGAGATGAAGATTTACCTGACGGAGTCCAGGTTATCAAAGATTCTCAATGCTTGCCGTGTCCTTCACTCCATTTCAAGCCCATCAGTAGCTCAGTGCATGGAAGTAATCGGCTTAATGGTCGCGGCAATGGACATAGTGCCATTTGCGCGCCTACATCTCAGACCGCTGCAACTATGCATGCTAAGTCAATGGAACGGGGATTACTCAGATCTGTCCCCTTTGCTAAATCTGGACTAGGAGACCAGAGATTCTCTTCTCTGGTGGTTGTCACGGGTTCATCTGTCTAAAGGAATGACTTTTCGCAGACCAGATTGGACGATTGTAACAACAGATGCCAGCCTACTAGGCTGGGGAGCAGTCTGGAACTCCCTGAAGGCTCAGGGATCGTGGACTCAGGAGGAGAGACTCCTCCCGATAAACATTCTAGAATTAAGAGCAATATTCAATGCTCTTCTAGCTTGGCCTCAGTTAGCAACACTGAGGTTCATCAGATTTCAGTCGGACAACATCACGACTGTGGCTTACATCAATCATCAAGGGGGAACCATGAGTTCCCTAGCGATGTTGGAAGTCTCGAAGATAATTCGCTGGGCAGAGTCTCACTCTTGCCACCTGTCAGCGATCTACATCCCAGGCGTGGAGAACTGGGAGGCGGATTTTCTAAGTCGCCAGACCTTTCATCCGGGGGAGTGGGAACTCCACCCGGAGGTATTTGCTCAACTGATTCGTCGTTGGGGCAAACCGGATCTGGATCTCATGGCATCTCGCCAGAACGCCAAGCTTCCTTGTTACGGATCCAGGTCCAGGGACCCGGGTGCGGTGCTGGTAGATGCACTAGCAGCACCTTGGGTTTTCAACATAGCTTATGTGTTTCCACCTTTTCCGTTGCTACCTCGACTGATTGCCAGGATCAAACACGAGAGAGCATCGGTGATTCTGATAGCGCCTGCGTGGCCACGCAGGACCTGGTATGCAGACCTAGTGGACATGTCGTCCTGTCCACCATGGTCTCTACCCCTGAGGCAGGACCTTCTAATTCAGGGTCCTTTCAACCATCCAAACCTAATTTCTCTGAGGCTGACTGCTTGGAAATTGAACGCTTGATTCTATCAAAGCGTGGGTTTTCGGATTCGGTTATTGATACATTAATACAGGCTCGGAAACCTGTTACCAGAAAAATTTACCACAAGATATGGCGTAAATATTTATATTGGTGTGAATCCAAGAGTTACTCATGGAGTAAGGTTAGGATTCCTAGGATATTGTCTTTTCTACAAGAGGGTTTAGAAAAGGGCTTATCCGCTAGTTCACTAAAGGGACAGATTTCTGCTCTGTCTATTCTTTTACACAAGCGTCTGGCAGAGAATCCAGACGTCCAGGCTTTTTGTCAGGCTTTGGCTAGGATTAAGCCTGTGTTTAAAACTGTTGCTCCTCCGTGGAGCTTAAACTTGGTTCTTAAAGTTCTTCAGGGTGTTCCGTTTGAACCCCTTCATTCCATTGATATTAAGCTTTTATCTTGGAAATTTCTGTTTTTGATGGCTATTTCCTCGGCTCGAAGAGTCTCTGAGTTATCTGCCTTACATTGTGATTCTCCTTATCTGATCTTTCATTCAGACAAGGTAGTCCTGCGTACTAAACCTGGGTTTTTACCTAAGGTTGTTTCTAACAGGAATATCAATCAAGAGATTGTTGTTCCATCATTATGTCCTAATCCTTCTTCAAAGAAGGAACGTCTTTTGCATAATCTAGACGTGGTCCGTGCCCTGAAGTTCTACTTACAGGCAACTAAAGATTTTCGACAAACTTCTTCTCTGTTTGTCGTTTACTCTGGACAGAGGAGAGGTCAAAAGGCTTCGGCTACCTCTCTCTCTTTTTGGCTTCGTAGCATAATACGCTTAGCCTATGAGACTGCTGGACAGCAGCCTCCTGAAAAAATTACAGCTCATTCCACTAGAGCTGTGGCTTCCACCTGGGCCTTTAAGAATGAGGCCTCTGTTGAACAGATTTGCAAGGCTGCAACTTGGTCTTCACTTCATACTTTTTACAAATTTTACAAATTTGACACTTTTGCTTCTTCGGAGGCTGTTTTTGGGAGAAAGGTTCTACAGGCAGTGGTTCCTTCTGTTTAATGTTCCTGCCTTGTCCCTCCCATCATCCGTGTACTTTAGCTTTGGTATTGGTATCCCATAAGTAATGGATGACCCGTGGACTGAACACACTTAACAAGAGAAAACATAATTTATGCTTACCTGATAAATTTATTTCTCTTGTGGTGTGTTCAGTCCACGGCCCGCCCTGTCTTTTTGAGGCAGGTTCTAAATTTTAAATTATAACTCCAGTCACCACTGCACCCTATAGTTTCTCCTTTCTCGTCTTGTTTCGGTCGAATGACTGGATATGACATGTGAGGGGAGGAGCTATATAGCAGCTCTGCTTGGGTGATCCTCTTGCAACTTCCTGTTGGGAAGGAGAATATATCCCATAAGTAATGGATGACCCGTGGACTGAACACACCACAAGAGAAATAAATTTATCAGGTAAGCATAAATTATGTTTTTGCTAAATTTTACAAATTTGATGTGTTTGCTTCGGCGGAAGGGGCTTTTGGAAGAAAGGTTTTGCAGGCTGTGGTGCCCTCATTTTAGTGCCCACCTCCTTTTGCCCTCCCGTTTTTTTCATTCAGTGTCCTCTAGAGCTTGAGTATTTTTTTCCCACGGTAATGAATGAAGCCGTGGACTCTCCTCCCATTAAGTTGGAAAACATAAATTATGCTTACCTGATAATTTCATTTCCATCTGTGGGAGGAGAGTACATGCTCCCGTCCGTTTCTCCGATGGGCGGACCTAAATTTATTTTTATTCTTCTGGCACCATTTATACCCAGATATTTCTCCTACTGTTCCTTCTTCCCTTGGCAGAATGACTGGGGGATGAGGGAAGTGGGGGAGGTATATAAGCCTTTGGCTGGGGTGTCTTTGCCTCCTCCTGGTGGCCAGGTTCTTAATTCCCACAAGTAATGAATGAAGCTGTGGACTCTCCTCCAACAGATGGAAATTAAATTATCAGAGGCTTATTTTGTTTGCATTTTTTCCCATTCCTGAAACTGTCATATAAGGAAATTGATAATTTTGCTTTATATGTTGTTTTTTCTATTACATATTGCAAGTTGTCTCAATCTGACCCTGTCTCAGAATCTACTTCTGGAATCCTGCTGCCTGATGTCGGTTCTACCAAAGCTAAGTGCATTTGTTGTAAACGTGTGGTTACTGTTCCTCCGGCTGTAGTTTGTGTTAGTTGTCATGATAAACTTTCAAACACAGACAATATTTCCATTAGTAGTAATCCATTACCTGTTGTTCCTTCAACATCTAATGTTCAGGATATTCCTGTTAATGTGAGAGAATTTGTTTCTAATTCTATTCAGAAGGCACCTTCTAATAAACGTAAAAGGAACTTCTCATAAATTCGATGTTTTTTTAAATGACCGACAGCATTCTGATTTATCTATCTCTGATGAGGATGTATCTGGTTCAGAAGATTCTGCCTCAGATATTGACACTGACAAATCTTCATACTTATTTAAAATGGAGGATATTTGTTCCTTATTAAAGGAGGTGTTGATTGCATTAGATATGGAGGAGACTAGTCCTCTTGATATTAAAACCAGTAAAAGTTTAAATTCGGTTTTTAAACCTCATGTAGTTATTCCAGAGGTTTTTCCAGTTCCTGATGCTATTTTAGATGTAATTTCTAGGGAATGGAATAAACTGGGTACTTCATTTACTCCTTCTTCAAGGTTTAAAAAACTATCTTTTGCCGACTGATAGATTGGAGTTTTGGGAAAAGATCCCCAAAGGTGATGGGGCCATCTCTATGGCAGATGGTACTAATTTTAAAGATCCTTTAGATAGGAAGCTTGAGTCTTATCTAAGGAAGGCTTATTTATGTTCAGGTCATCGTCTTAGGCCTGCTATTTCTTTGGCTGATGTTGCTGCGGCTTCAACTTTTTGGTTGGAAACTTTAGCACAACAAGTACCAGATCATAATGTGTATAGCATTGTTAAGCTAATTCAACATGCTAATAATTTCATTTGTGATGCCATTTTTTATATCATTAGAATTGATGTCAGGTATATGTCTTTAGCTATTTTAGCTAGAAAAGCTTTATGGCTTAAATCTTGGAATTCTGATATGACTTATAAATCAACGTTGCTATCTTTCTTTTCAAGGTAATAAATTATTTGGTTCTCAGTTGGATTCTATTATTTCAACTGTCACTGGGGGGAAGGGAGCTTTTTTGCCTCAGGATAAAAAAATCTAAGGGTAAATTTAGGGCTGCTAACCGTTTTTGTTCCTTTCGTCAGAATAAGGAACAGAAACCTGACCCTTGCACTAAGGGAACGGTTTCCAATTGGAAGCCTTCTCCAGTCTGGAATAAATCCAAGGGATTTAAAAAATCAAAATCAGCCCCCAAGTCCGCATGAAGGTGCTGTCCTCATTCCAGCGCAGCTGGTAGGGGGCAGACTAAGATTTTACAAGGATGTTTGGATCAATTCAATCCAAAATCGAACATTGTTTCTCAAGGGTACAGAATAGGTTTCAAAGTAAGACCGCCTGTGAGAAGTTTCTTTCTCTCACGCATTCCAGTGAACCCAGTAAAGGATCAGGCTTTCCTGAAGTGTGTTTCAGACCTGGAGTTATCTGGGGTAATTGTGCCATTTCCTTTTCAGGAACGGGGTCTGGGGTTTTATTCAAATCTGTTCATTGTTCCAAAGAAGGACAATTCTTTCAGACCAGTTCTGGATCTAAAAAATTTTAATCGTTATGTAAGAATACCAGCATTCAAGATGGTGACTTTAAGGACTATTCTGCCTTTTGTTCAGCAAGGGCATTATATGTCCACAATAGACTTACAGGATGCATATCTTCATATTCCAATTCATTCAGATCACTATCCGTTTCTGAGATTCTCTTTTCTAGACAAGCATTACCAATTTGTTGCTCTTCCTTTTGGCCTAGCAACAGCTCCAAGGATCTTTTTAAAGGTTCTCGGTGCCCTACTCTCTGTAATCAGAGAGCGGGGTATTGCGGTGTTTCCTTATTTGGACGATATCTTGGTACTTGCTCAGTCTTTACATTCTGCAGAATCTCACACAAATCAACTAGTGTTGTTTCTTCAAAGACATGGTTGGAGGATCAATTTACCAAAAAGTTCCTTGATTCCTCAGACAAGGGTAACCTTTTTAGGATTCCAAATAGATTCAGTATCCATGACTTTGTCTCTAACAGACAAAAGACGTCTGAAATTGGTTTCAGCTTGTCGGGAACCTTTAGTTTCAATCATTCCCTTCAGTAGCTATGTGCATGGAGGTTTTAGGTCTCATGACTGCAGCATCGGACGCTATCTCCTTTGCTCGTTTTCACATGAGACCTCTTCAGCTTTGTATGCTGAGCCAATGGTGCAGGGATTATACGAAGATATCACAATTAATAACCTTAAATCCCAATATTCGACTATCTCTGACTTGGTGGTTAGATCACCATCGTTTAGTTCAAGGGGCCTCTTTTGTTCGTCCAACCTGGACTGTGATTACAACAGATGCGAGTCTTTCAGGTTGGGGAGCTGTCCGGGGATCTCTGACAGCGCAGGGGGTTTGGAAATCTCAAGAGGCGAGATTACCAATCAATATTTTGGAACTCCGTGCGATTCTCAGAGCTCTTCAGTTTTGGCCTCTTCTGAAGAGAGAACCGTTTATATGTTTTCAGACAGACAATGTCACAGCCGTGGCGCATGTCAATCATCAAGGTGGGACTCACAGTCCTCAAGCTATGAAAGAAGTATCTTGGATACTTGAATGGACGGAATCCAGCTCCTGTCTAATCTCTGCGGTCCATATCCCAGGTATAGACAATTGGGAAGCGGATTATCTTAGTCACCAGACTTTACATCCGGCAGAGTGGTCTCTTCACCCAGATGTGTTTTTTCAGATTGTTCATATGTGGGGGCTTCCAGAAATAGATCTGATGGCTTCTCATCTAAACAGGAAACTTCCCATGTATCTGTCCAAGTCCAGGGATCCTCAGGCGGAAGCAGTAGATGCGTTGTCACTTCCTTTGAGTTATCAACCTGCTTATATCTTCCCGCCTCTAGTTCTTCTTCCAAGAGTGATTTCCAAAATCATAATGGAGCGTTCATTTGTACTGCTGGTGACTCCAGCATGGCCACACAGCTTTTGGTATGCGGATCTTGTTCGGATGTCCAGTTGCCAACCTTGGCCACTTCCGTTAAGGCCAAACCTTCTATCTCAAGACCCATTTTTCCATCAGGATCTCAAATCATTAAATTTGATGGTATGGAGATTGAACGCTTAGTCATAGAGGTTTCTCTGACTCAGTGATTAATACTATGTTGCAGGCTCGCAAATCTGTGTCTAGAAAGATTTATTATCGAGTTTGGAAGACTTACATTTCATGGTGTTCTTCTCATAAATTCTCTTGGCATTCTTTTAGAATTCCTAGAATTTTACAGTTTCTTCAGGATGGTTTGGATAAGGGTTTGTCTGCAAGTTCCTTGAAAGGACAAATCTCTGCTCTTTCTGTTCTGTTCCACAGAAAAATTGCTAATCTTCCTGATATTCATTGTTTTGTACAGGCTTTGGTTTGTATCAAGTCTGTCATTAAGTCAATCTCTCCTCCTTGGAGTCTTAATTTGGTTTTGAGGGCTTTACAGGCTCCTCCGTTTGAGGCTATGCATTCTCTGGACATTAAATTACTTTCTTGGAAAGTATTGTTCCTTTTGGCCATCTCTTCTGCTGGAATAGTTTCTGAATTATCTGCTCTTTCTTGTGAGTCTCCTTTTCTGATTTTTCATCAGGATAAGGTGGTTTTGCGGACTTAAATTTTTACCTAAAGTTGTGAATTCCAACAACATTAGTAAAGAAATTGTTGTCCCTTCGTTGTGTCCTAATCCTAAGAATTCTTTGGAGAGATCTTTACATTCTTTGGATGTGGTAAGAGCTTTGAAATATTATGTTGAAGCTACTAAAGATTTCAGAAAGACTTCTAGTCTATTTGTTATCTTTTCTGGTTCTAGGAAAGGTCAGAAGGCTTCTGCCATTTCTTTGGCATCTTGGTTAAAGCTTTTGATTCATCATGCTTATTTGGAGTCGGGTAAATCCCCGCCTCAGAGGATTATGGCTCACTCTACTAGGTCAGTTTCTACTTCCTGGGCTTTTAAGAATGAAGCTTCTGTTGATCAGATTTGCAAAGCAGCAACTTGGTCTTCTTTGCATACTTTTACTAAATTCTACCATTTTGATGTTTTCTCTTCTTCAGAAGCAGTTTTTGGTAGAAAAGTACTTCAGGCAGCTGTTTCAGTTTGATTCTTCTGCTTATAATTTCAGTTTTTTCATTATAAAGATTAAAACTTTTGATTTGGGTTGTGGATTCATTTTTCAGCGGAATTGGCTGTCTTTATTTTTATCCCTCCCTCTCTAGTGACTCTTGCGTGGATTTCCACATCTTGGGTATTTGCTATCCCATACGTCACTAGCTCATGGACTCTTGCCAATTACATAAAAGAAAACTTAATTTATGTAAGAATTTACCTAATAAATTCATTTCTTTCATATTGGCAAGAGTCCATGAGGCCCACCCTTTTTATGTTGGTTATGATTTTTTTGTATAAAGCACAATTATTCCAATTCCTTGTTGATGCTTTCGCTCCTTTCTTATCACCCCAATTCTTGGCTATTCGTTAAACTGAATTGTGGGTGTGGTGGGGGGTGTATTTATAGGCATTTTGAGGTTTGGGAAACTTTGCCCCTCCTGGTAGGAATGTATATCCGATACGTCACTTGCTCATGGAATCTTGCCAATATGAAAGAAATGAATTTATCAGGAAAATCTTTACAAAAATTATTTTTTTCCAGGGCTGCTCTTTATTCCCAGTCCAGCCCTGGCTAAGGATGTTCCTCAGAGTACAGTATGTTTTGAGCACAATTTTTCAAAAGTTAGTGGCAAGTTCTTATTAAGGAACAGAAGCATCTCTGCATGTTCAGCTATAAGTCTGTTTCTTTTATCAGTAAGGACGTTTGATGCTAAGCTGAACAGTCTTTCACTTTTCACACTACTGCATGGGGCAGAAATATATTTTTGGGCCATTTTAGCCAGAGCTGGAAATCTGTTTATTAACTGCTCAGTACTTCAGGAGTTTGTCTGAATGAGGTACAGTGATCTCTCCCAGGTAGACTTCCAGCTGTATAGTAGCAGCTTTTGGAGCACTGCTCTTAAACGTACAATAATACAAATAACAGCAATTTGTATTGGCAGAACAGAAGTGAACAATTTTTAGTTAAGTCTCCACTCCAACTTCAAGTGAAATGGGAACATGTAGTTTGAAAAACGCCACAAAATGGTGTATGGGTAGGAAGTGGAGGTATCATTTTAAGTATCGGTGCTTGGTATCGGCACGGATACTAGTATCGGTATCGGTGCAATCCTAGTATTCAAGAGGCTTCAGTTGATCAGATTTGCAAGGCAGCTACTTGGTCTTCTTTGCATACTTTAACAAAAGTCTATCATTTTGATGTTTTTGCTTTTTCTGAAACAGCCTCTGGTAGAAAGGGTTTTTCAGATGGCTGTCTTTGTTTGTTTTTTTTTTGCCTGTTTTTATTTTAAGGACAAAACTAAAAAAAAAAAAAATATTGGGGTTGTGGATTTCATTTCTCAGTGAAAAAAGTTGTGTTTTTTTAAAATCTCTCCCTTTGTGTTATTACTCGTGGATTGCACAGCTTGGGTATTAGTTCCTAGGAGTAATGGATTGTGGACTCACCACCATAATTTATGCTTATCTAATAAATTAATTTCTTTCATGGTGAGGGTGAGAGTCCATATGTTTAAGATACAAGCAAGCAGAAAGACTCCGGCAAACCTCCAGGCGTATAAATGTAAATGAGTCCTTTTTATTTGTGCAGGTAACAAGCATAAAATAGTTAAGAACAAAACAAGGTTGTCACACCAGGATGAATGTCTTACGCGTTTCGGGTGTGATCAAGCCTTACTCATAGACATAGCTACTATACATCAGTCAGGGCTTAAATACCCCAGACTGATTAGCTAACTCCATCCTGCTGTGACTCAAGAATATATGTTAAAGGCACCACTCCAACATACAATGAGAGAGAGACATATACACTACTATGGCATTAAACCAATATATATAGTTGCTTCAAAACAATAGGCACATCATTAAACATTACTTGAAACATGATACAATACATTTTCCTAATTGTAAAAGGCTTGAGTTATATGTCACTCAAACCAGCAGCTGTGAATATATATTTAAGTGTGTTTTTTTGGCTCATGGCAGTCATATTTCCAGTTTCTATATCAGAACCAGTGTCAGATTGGGACGCCTGGATATTTCCCGGTGGGCCGGAGCAGCTGGGCCGGTAGTACGCTGATGTGTAGGGCTGAGGGGGGTTTTTTGCATTTTTTTTTTAAACTGGCTAATACCCACGTGCAGACTGTACTGCTACTGTAAAGCGCGTGGGCTTTTACAGTGAGATGGATGTGGGAGGAGCAGCTTTGCCGGTTGCAGCTGTGTCCTCTGCTGTCTTGAAGAAATTAAGCAGACCAGGAAGACAGGAGATCAGAAAGGGTTCCTCTCAGTAAATGGTAGTTTACCTTTTTTTTCTACATCTGTTCTCTACCGCTGTCGTGTTCTGTAAAATATGCGGGCTGACACTTCTGCTCTCACCGGAACACCTTACAGAAAAAAAGCATATCTAGAGCACAATTTATCTCCTCAGCTTGCAAAAGGACTGCAGTTTATTCCCAAGCAGTGCAAAGTAGCCCTTTTTGTCAGCTGTGGAGTTAAAATTGTTCTCTGCAAGCTATGTTGTTGTTTTTTGATATATCTTTAGGCAGAAGGTTATGGGAGAGGGTTGCTACTCCAATGACAAGCGGCTAGATTACGAGTTTTGGGGTATGTGTGAAAAAGCAGCGTTATGGCTCTTTTTCACTACCGCTGGTATTACGAGTGTTGCAGGTTTAGGGGCACTGCACACTTTTTTGGTTGTAACGCAACGTAACTACCACAGCTTTCAAAAAGTCCTTTTTCAATGGGACTTCCTTTGCGCCGGTATTTCGAGTTTGCCTGGGAGGCCAAAAAGTGAGCGGTACAGCCTATACCGTCAAGATCCATACTGTAAACTGAAAGTCAGTAGTTATGGGTTTTATGCTACAACGCCGTAACATAAAACTCATAACTAAAGTGCTAAAAAGTACACTAACTTCCATAAACTACCTATCAACCCCTAAACCGAGGCCCTCCCGCATCACAAACACTAAAATGATTAATTTCTAATCTGCTGTCCCTAACATCGCTGCAACCTACATTACTGTTATTAACCCCTAAACTGCTGCCCCAAAATCGCTGCCACTATACTAAAGTTATTAACCCCTAAACCTAACCTTAAGTCTAACCCTAACACCCCTAACTTTAATATAATTAAAATCAATCTAAATAAAAATTAATATCATTTACTAAATAATTCCTATTTAAAACTAAATACCTATAAAATAAACCCTAAGCTAGCTACAATATAACTAATAGTTACATTGTATCTATCTTAGGTTTTATTTTTATTTCACTGGCAAGTTTGTATTTATTTTAACTAGGTAGAATAGTTTCTAAATAGTTATTAACTATTTACTAACTACCTAGTTAAAATAAATACAAATTTACCTGTGAAATAAAACCTAACTTGTCTTACACTAACACTACAATTAAATAAATTACATTAATTAAATACAATTAACTAAATTACAAAAACAAACGCACATTAAATTACACAAAAGAAAAAAAAAGTGGATCTGTAAGTGGATCTTCGGGGGTTAGTGTTAGGTTTTTTAAGGGTTTATTGGGTGGGTTTTATTTTTAGATTAGGGTTTGGGCAGAAAAAGAGCTAAATGCCCTTTTAAGGGCAATGCCCATCCAAATGCCCTTTTCAGGCCAATGGGGAGCTAAGGTTTTTTAGATAGGATTTTATTTGGGGGGTTTGGTTGTGTGGGTGGTGGGTTTTACTGTTGGGGGGTTGTTTGTATTATTTTTTTTTTACAGGCAAAAAAGCGGATTTCTTTGGGGCAATGCCCCGCAAAAGGCCCTTTTAAGGGCTATTGGCAGTTTAGTTTAGGCTAGGGTTTTTTTATTTTTTTTTGGGGGGGGGGGCTTTTTATTTTGATAGGGCTATTAGATTAGGTGTAATTAGTTTAAATATTTGATCATTTCTTTTTTATTTTGTGTAATTTATTGGGGGGGGGTTTGTTGTAATTAAGTTAATTGTATTTAATTAATGTAATTTATTTAATTGTAGTGTAAGGTTAGGTTTTAGTGTAACTCAGGTTAGGTTTAATTTTACAGGTAAATTTGACAGCTCCTGCCCGCGCGTGATTGGTTGTGCTCGGGATTGCAAGCGAGCACAAAACTGCGCTCGTGTGCAATGTTAATTACCTGCGGGTAATTTCGCCCCGCCACAGGCAAGCTGAGGCGTACAGGGGCGCATATATGCATTCCTGTACGCCTCAGCGTTGATAAATCTAGCCCTCAGTATCAATTAGACTTTCCTTAACAGCTCAAAGGAGATTAACGTAATAGGCAACATGTGCAAGACTTCAGTCACTTTCAAATTCTGTGGCTCTATGCATAGAGGTGTTAGGCCTGATGATTGCTGCATTAGATGCTATTCCATTTGCTCTGTTTCGCATGAGGCCTCTTCAACTCTGCATGCTAGGTCAATGGTGCTAGACTTCCACTAAACTTTCCAAAAGGATCCTCTTGGATCCCATAACAAAGCATTCTCTATCCTGGTGTCTAGATCACCAGTCCATTTCTCTTGGGTCATTTTTTGTCTGTCCAATTTGTGCAATAATCATGACACACACATCTCTCTCAGGTTGGGTTGCAGTATGGGGGTCCAATAGAGCACAAGGAATTTGGTCTCCTCAGGAGGCGAGATTACCGATAAATATATTGGAACTCCGTGCAATTTGACTTTACTGTACCCTTAAAGGGACATTAAACCCAAAAAAATCATTTAATGATTCAGATATAAAATACAATTTTAAACAACATTCCTATTTACTTCTATTATCTCATTTGCTTCATTCTTTAGATATCTTTTGTTAAAGAAATAGCAATACACATGGGTGAGCCAATCACATGAGGCATCTATGTGCAGCCACCAATCAGAAGCTACTGAGCCTATCTAGATATGTTTTTCATGAAAGAATTTTTAGAGAATGAAGCAAATTAGATAATAGAAGTAAATTAGAAAGTTGTTTAAAATGGTATTCTTCATCTGAATCGTGAAAGAAAATTTTTTGGGTTTAATGTCCCTTTAAGGTATAAAAACGTTCTTTGAAATTGGTGTATTTAAAAAAGTAAAGCAAAACGTAAAATAGAAAATGTTAGAAAACAATGATTACAGAATTGGTTAGCAATAAAAGTCTACCTTTATATATGTATTAAAATGTTTGCAATTAAAGTTGTTAAAGTAAAGCAATGCCTCCTCTTTGGGCTGTGCAATGCAACCATACTCGCATACTAACTAATGTTTTAGTATTAATGCTAATTTAGCCAATTTATAAGTTAACTCATGAACCCATTTGCCAAATCATTTCCCTTGCAAAGATTCAAGAATATGCCTGACCATAAACCCTATTGTAAACATATGTTTTTTCCCCTAATTTTTACTGTTCGCAAACTATAGTCTGCATTATCATTGGTTTCTACAATTTCAGCCTTTTTTTAAAAAAAAAAAGCAATTTCTTGACTTTGAATGCATTATAGTAGATTTTATTGCAAGGACAGAGACTCCTATTTTTTTATCTTATACCTTTTCACTTTACTGCAGACAGCATTTTAACGAACAGAAAACTTACATAAGACACAGACAACAATGAATATAACATAGGAACCAATAAAAACAGGACTTGAGATGAGATTTGCCAGGGTAAAGTGTTAGATAAATTAATTTGATTTACAACTCCCACTCTTCCAGAGTAAACAGCACTCTCTGGACAAATGGTGTTTTGTCCAATGCATCTAAACAGACACAATATTACCCGTAATGTTAAGATGAGTTATTTCTGCCTTTAAGAGAGAAAACTACTTACAGACATGATAGCCTGCGAATTTTCAAAATGTTGCCAAGCAAAAAAAAAAAAGGTCAAATGTCCATTTCACTGTATCATCTTATATTTTATCAGACTATGTATCTTGTGAAACTAATGAATAAAATATTGTCTTCCTGCCTCATTAACTTACTGTACACTTTACCTATATGGCAGATTGCTTCACTTGTTTGTCCCTTTTGATGTATGGATATAATTTAATAATATACATGTTTTAGCAAAAATGCTTCTATTTAAAGGGACACTAAACCCAAACAATTTCTTTCATGATTCAATTAGAGAATACAATTTTAAACAACATTCCAATTTACTTCTATCATCTAATTTGCTTCATTCTTTAGATATCCTTTGTTGAAGAAATAGCAATGCAAATGGTGAGCCAATCACACGAGGCATCTATGTGCAGCAACCAATCAGCAGCCGCTAAGCCTATCTAGATATGCTTTTCAGCAAAGTATATCAAGAGAATAAAGCAAAATATATCATAGAAATAAATTAGAAAGTTGTTTAAAATCACATGCTCTAAAATTGGGTTTCATGTCCCTTTAAAGCTATAGCTGTTTCACTGTGCACCAGCATTTTAAACACTAGAAGCATTTTTGCCAATATGTGTATAATGCAAATTTGTTTCTATTCAAACATGCAATTCATCTATGTGCATTTCAAATTTATACACAAATTTGACTGTGCTTTTTTTAAAAAAAAAAAAAATATTCAGTGACAGTTTATGGGCACCAGTGTACTAACGTGTTGTTGTTTTTTTTGTTTGTTTTTTTTCCATCTCAGGAAAATATATGGCAGACTGTTGATTTTTTCCCCCTCCATAATCGTGGGATATACACAGAACAGCCTTCCTGTTAATTTATAGAAAATGTTCCACATGCTGTTTTAATTAATTATAGATATATATTTTTATCTTTGAATTATTTAGAAGATATGTCTATATTGCTGCCAACTTCAAAACTAGAAATGCACTTTTTAATGAGTCATTTTGTTGTAACCTTTATTTTACAATGATGTAGCACTGAAATTTTCATCAGTCTTGATTTTATATATATATATATATATATATATATATTTATATATATTATATATATTTGCTTTTTTATATTCAGGCAAATGTGTAAGAGTGTATTACAACTTGCATACACAGCTCTTCCTTTTGTCAGAAAGTATAAAATATTAAATTCGTATCCAAAAGTTGCAAGAGCAATCAAATATACATATATACAACATTGTTTTGTTTTTTTAATGTAAATAGATGTTTAAAATGCATCAGATAATGAAATCCCAGACAGTTTTCAGTCTCTATAAATCATTTGAATTAATATCCACTTTCCACTTGCTACAAAACCAATGATTCTTATTTGTCCCCAATATTACCAAAAGGGCAGACGTTTTCTATAAAATCGTTGATGAATCTAAGATGTTTATTACAAAAATATGAATCTTGGATTTTTATGATAAAATATTAACTGTAAGTGCAATGTATTTGAAAATATATATATATATATATGTATATGGCAACTGATTGTGTAGTTTTGTAACGTTAGATCACTTCTGGATCAAGTCCTGTAAAACTGGTAAATTTTATGAGGTTTAACATCTGTGCCTTTTTTTACGCCCAATCTTGTAATTTTAGTGTTAAATGTTTACTCTATCTCCATTTATGAAATATGAGGGTTATTTAATTCATTTATGGAGATTAACATTGGATTATTCTCTTTGATCTACCAACAAATTATTGCACATTATTATACTTGATATGAAAAGTGACCTCATCTAAAGATAATAATCGCGACAGGTAATTTGTAAATTGTTCTATGTGCATTCATTAGAAAAAAAACACTTAATCACTGTCTCCTTAGCGATTTTATTAAAAACACTACTATTAAACCATATCACAGCAGTGATTCTTTGAATTGAAGTGTAAAAAAATACATTGCTAAATTCTTTTTTTAAGTAAATATCTAACTCTTTAAAATGTAAATCATTTAATAATCACATATTAAGATTGAAAATTCTACCAAGAACACGTCTTGTGTAGTTGATATTTAAATTTTGCATATAACACAATGTTTAATGCTGTATTTTACATGTCAGAATGAATCATCTGTTTAAGAGAATGCAGCATGTGTTCCCATTTAAGCAATACCTATCAGAATCTAATTTGATAAGTAAAAAATAAAATAGGCAATCTAAAAATCCCTTGGCATCTTGTACAGGCTTATGTTATAGCGCTGTGCAAGCTTGTTCTTTACCATTTAACGTATTGTTCTCAAATAAAAAATGCTTATGTATGTTTTCTGCCCACACCAAATTAGCAACACATCCCTTTACCTAAATGCATCCGGTTATTTAACACTAAATAAAGAAGCTTGCCCCTCAGCTATGAAATACAAGATTACCATGAAGAGGTGCTGTTAGGTGCAACTCATTTTTTTTACGTTTTGTAAAAGTCTCTTCTGTTTTGTTTTTACTGAAAACATTCTTCTGAAAAAAAGCATTGTATAAGCTATGTTTGATGATCCTATTCCAATGGTTTATACAAAGATACTTAAACCACTATGACTGTTTCTTACTAAAATGCACAGTTTTGATTACACTATAAATGTCTGAATACAGCGATGTATACATTTCCACTACTACTACTAGTGGGAATTTTTTTTAATATACTAGGTTATTTTAAACACAAATCCGTTTAAGCAATAAGGCAAAGCAATATTGATCCATTTGGATGGCAACATTTTTATATAAGGCTTTTCTTAAACAGATTAAAAAGCTAACAGTATCAGGTATCACTATTGTAATCTGTTTTGCAATCAAAATGGTGGCTATTAGGCACATTTCTAAACCTGCTTCTATATAAATAATATAGTTGTTTATGTACGTTTCAGCACTTTTAAGCTCCCTTTGGTGTTAAGTATTCATAAATACATTAGTAATAAGAACAGGTGACTATTGAAGCCATACCAATTTATATGGGATTTTTCACTAGTAAATTAATTAACTTGATCTACAAGTCGATACTGGTATCTGACAATTGATGTATTCTGCAAGCTGGTTCTTGCTTCTGTATACATTATCCTTTGTAACTGCCTCTTTACACAATGAATTTTAAAAACACTGAAAGCTATTACGTACCTAAATTTTTATTGAATGTTTTTACTTTTGTCTGTAAATTAAAACAAGTTTATCCTGCAAAAAAATCTGTAAATATTTTTGATTTTTTTTTTTTTCATAATGTACATTTTACAAAGTTACATATGTAATTAACATGTAATATAATATATTTACAAAACAAACTGTCTCTGTGTATTTCTTTGCTATCATTGACCAGTATATTTTTAATTTTTTTTTATTAATTTTGAGAATGAATTCTATATTGGCTAAAATTATCTATCTTATGCGTCCATTTTTCCTATTCTGGAAAACTCCTTACTGACAGAATTCAGAATGCCAGAAAGTGTTGCCACTACCGTGCTACATATTAGCATATTTCTTCACACAGTTATTAGCAAACACAATCTTGCTCCTTCAGAATATATAGTGCGGCAAAGCATGGATACCACTGCAAAAAAAAAGAATAATAATCCTTCTGTTGCATGAGGCCAAACAAATTAATTTTGCAATGTTTGTATTTGGACTTCCTTCCTGAGGTATAGGAAATCTAGGGATTTGATTTATTTTTTCCGCTAGCACCGATTAAGCTTCTATGTGAAGCCTTTTTAACTGTACTTTTGTTTTTGGATTAAGGTATGATACAATAATTTATGTAAAGAATGAAAAAAGTTTTTCCTCATTATGCAATATATTTTTTTAACAAATTCAATTTAATAAAATTATTTTCGCTGCTTGCTAAACACAACATCAGTTATCTGATTTGCAAGATCAAAACTACTTCTCAAACCGTATCTAAGTAGTCTCACACCTTATGCAGTAAACAAATCAAGAAAAGGTCTTCAGCTATAGATATACCCATCTAGGAATCAACCTTAAGCAATCTTTAGTTCTTCACAGAAGTATTTGTTAATGTTCATTTTTTACATGTTATAGATTACAAATTATTGAGTAAATAGCAGTAAATAAAAATGGGGGGTAATTAAAACGTCTCTATGCCTTCTGAGCATACAGATAATAGTGTCTTATGATTTCTTAATTCCATGGGGGCATGTACTTAACAGTGGGAAAATGCCTGTTGGATGTGCATAAGATTTGGAGAATGTCTAGGGACATGCACAAGGGTGAGGTGAGCATGTGCGTTTGTAAGGGGGGGTGATCACCTAGGGGTGTACGCAGTAGAAGGGATTATGGTGGGTGTGCTTATGACCAGCAGAACACCTGTTGGTTGTTTAAGGATGTGAAGAGAACCTGCATGTGTTTAAGGGTGAGATAACGTCTTGTTTGTTCCTTATTATTACAGAACCCCTGGTGATCTGTACGATAATAGCAAAATGCCTGGTCACGTGCATATATATGGGATGAATGTCTGTGTGTGTGCTCGTAAAGGTAGAAAACAGTCATGAAAGCCTTTTGATATTAGTCTCAGGAATGTCAGGTGTTTATGTTTATTTTAACCTCATATAAAATGTGTGTTCCTGGTTTCTGGACATTTACATATCTGTATGCCCCTATGTGACTGAAGGGGTGCAATGTTGATTCCACTAGCATTTATGGCTGATCTGGAAAAATCTATTTTCCTGCTCTAAACCGGTGAAGTGACTGATAGAAATCAGTTATTCCAGTACACATCCATGCATTTCAGACAAACTGGGACATCCCAGGATACGTTTTAGTGATTTGATGTTACTGAGCAACTAGATGTGTCAGACAAGCTCCAAGGTAGAACATGCAATATCAACTTAGAAAATGTAAATATTTACAGCCCTCTCTCCCTTCACTTTCCTCCCCCTTCCTGAGCACCTGTGTGGTGCAGGGTGACAGCACAAAGGGAAATTTAAAGTGCAACAGAGAAGATAAGTTACACTGTGTGGTAAAAGTAGTCATGATGGCAAATGGTAACTGTTGCTTTCTCCCTTACCCCTTCTGTTATTGCTTTGAAATGTGGATACACATAGCAAGGGAGCGTAAAATGGTGTGATCACTTTTCTTCTTTTATTTGATAACATTCAGAGTCTCTGTATTTATTTGTATTCTGCTTAGATTCCATCCTATCTGTCCTCTGAGAGAAGCCTTTGTATCACCTGAACATTTAGGGAAGCATAGCTTGTGTAGTTAAACAGTGCATGTGGTTGAAAGAGACTGTGTCCTAGAAGCCAGCAATGTATTGTGCAGTCAGCACCATTGAGGCAGCATGTAGGTGCATGCTTGAGACTCTCTAGACCCACAAAAAAGCTGCAGACAGGAGGAGTAGTGTTGCATCTGAGGCCAAACTAATATATAAACTTAGTCAGTCCTGTTTCAGTGTTCATGTCTGAAACAAATTAAACTGTTTTAGTTAATTCCTAAAATATGGTGAGTCTACAACTTCATCAATTACTAGTGGGAATATCACTCCTGGCCAGCAGGAGGAGGCAAAGTGTCACTCCCCTACCCAAAATCCTCAGTCATTCTCATTGCCTTTGTCAATGGAGGAGGTGCAGTTCGGGTGTCTGAAGAAAATTGGATTTCTTTCGCTACAAGCAAGATTTTTGGGTCTAGCCGTAGTCCATGTTAATCCCTTCAGTAGGGCAGTGGTGGCTTTAAAGCAGTTGGGAACTTGTGAGGTATTATATTTGCTGCCCTAGTATAGAAAGCCAGAGTAGGTTTACTCTGTTCTTTCTTTTTCCACAGGTCTCTGGAAGGAGTGGCGTCCTTTCACACCATGTGAGCTGTCTGATTGCCGGATGGCTAGATTGCAGATAAGTGCTTTTCTATCTTCTTGGTAGGAGACTAGCACTTTAAGGATTACCTGCATCATTAAGGGGACAAATAGATCCTTAGTAGGATGGAATTATGGCAGAATGCAGGAACAATTACGTATGTAGTACTGAGACTAATGGGTTAATCCTTATGAAGGAGTTAACCTCTTTTAATCTGGCTCCTTATGTTTATGCAAGACACTGGAGGAGAGGAATTTCCCTAATAATATTTATTGTATTTTCTTTGGGACTGTGTGTTCTGTCACTGTAGCAGCAGGCTCAGTTTGGGTATCGTTTAATCACAAGAGGTTAAAACTAACCGCCCTGTGTATTATAGCTTGTCTGCTAGTCCGTTCAGTTTTGCAGTGGCCGGAGGTGGGCTTAAACTGAGCAGGCAGTTTTTTTCTTGCGTGCTTTTCTGTGTTGCGCAGCTAGTTGCTCTGCTGGTCACATGACCTGGTTTTCCGCTAAGCATAAATTTTGTTTTTCTCTTCAAGGAGGCCTCTTACAAGGTTTTTGAAGGTATGCTACCCCTCTGGCACTCTGTGGGTGTGAGAGGAGATCAGGTTCATGAAGGGATTTCTGTTAGGCATAATCAACTCCTTTCTGGAAAGAACATTACAGAAAATAGTACCTTATTTATTTGAGAGAAATGTGATAAGAGCTCCTCTAGTTATATATCTAGAAGTCCTCTAATAAAAATATAAATCCTACAAAATAAAGAAAAATAAATATTTAAACTACCCCCAATATTAAGCAAAAGTCATTTGTATAATAAGTATCAGCTTAACAGCAGTCAACTACAAGCCCAATTCACACCCAAACAAACCCTCGCCTCTGGAGAAGTCTTATTAAATCCAAGCATAATGGTTAACCATTTTATCCTTCCAATATGTCCTCAAATTCAGTATAATTTCAATGAGGAACTATACTTCCTCTGACAACTTTCAGAAGGAAGAAGCATTATCCGTTTGTGTCTATTTAAAGCATATTTATTGTTTCAAATTTCAAATAGGTAGTTTAGAAGTAAAGGCTACACAGTTTGCCTTTATGTTTGGTTGAATGGAGTTGATTCTTGACTAATTATTAATGAATTTGTAAGATACAGCTTTTGCTACCTAATGACATGGTTAAAGCATAGTTATATTACTTATACAGAAAAGTATTTTCTCTTGTTAAGTGTATCCAGTCCACGGATCATCCATTACTTGTGGGATATTCTCCTTCCCAACAGGAAGTTGCAAGAGGATCACCCACAGCAGAGCTGCTATATAGCTCCTCCCCTCACTGCCATATCCAGTCATTCTCTTGCAACTCTCAACTAAGATGGAGGTCGTAAGAGGACTGTGGTGTTTTATACTTAGTTTATTTCTTCAATCAAAAGTTTGTTATTTTTAAATGGTACCGGAGTGTACTGTTTATCTCAGGCAGTATTTAGAAGAAAAATCTGCCTGCGTTTGCTATGATCTTAGCAGAAGTAACTAAGATCCTTTGCTGTTCTCACATATTTTGAGGAGTGAGGTAACTTCAGAGGGGGAATAGCGTGCAGGTTTTCCTGCAATAAGGTATGTGCAGTTAAAATATTTTTCTAGGGATGGAATTTGCTAGAAAATGCTGCTGATACCGAAGTAATGTAAGTAAAGCCTTAAATGCAGTGATAGCGACTGGTATCAGGCTTATTAATAGAGATACATACTCTTATAAAAGTGTATTTTAAAACGTTTGCTGGCATGTTTAATCGTTTTTTACATATGTTTGGTGATAAAACTTATTGGGGCCTAGTTTTTTCCACATGGCTGGCTTGAATTTTGCCTAGAAACAGTTCCCTGAGGCTTCCCACTGTTGTAATATGAGTGGGAGGGGCCTATTTTGGCGTTTTTTTTTGCACAGCAAAAATTACAGACACAGACATCCAGCTTCTTCCTGCATGGTCCAGGACTTCTCTGAAGGGCTCAAAAGGCTTCAAAAGTCGTATTGAGGGAGGTAAAAAGCCACAGTAGAGCTGTGGCAGTTGCTGTGACTGTTTAAAAAACGTTTGTCATTTGTTATTCCGTTTTTGGTATTAAGGGGTTAATCATCCATTTGCAAGTGGGTGCAATGCTCTGCTAACTTATTACATACACTGTAAAAAATTTGTTAGTGTAACTGCATTTTTTCACTGTTATTTCAGCAGTAACGTTTTTTATATTGCTTGTAAACTTGTTTTAAAGTGTTTTCCAAGCTTGCTAGTCTCATTGCTAGTCTGTTTAAACATGTCTGACACAGAGGAACCTACTTGTTCATTATGTTTGAAAGCCATGGTGGAGCCCCATAGGAGAATGTGTACTAAATGTATTAATTTCACCTTAAACAGTAAAGATCAGTCTTTATCTATAAAAGAATTATCACCAGAGGGTTCTGTCGAGGGGGAAGTTATGCCGACTAACTCTCCCCACGTATCAGACCCTTCGCCTCCCGCTCAGGGGACGCACGCTAATATGGCGCCAATTACATCAGGGATGCCCATAGCGATTACCTTGCAGGACATGGCTGCAATCATGAATAATACCCTGTCAGAGGTATTATCTAGATTGCCTGAATTAAGAGGCAAGCGCGATAGCTCTGGGGTTAGGAGAGATACAGAGCACGCAAATGCTGTTAGAGCCATGTCTGATACTGCGACACAATATGCAGAACATGAGGACGGAGAGCTTCAGTCTGTGGGTGACATCTCTGACTCGGGGAAACCTGATTCAGAGATTTCTAATTTTAAATTTAAGCTTGAGAACCTCCGTGTAGTGCTTGGGGAGGTATTAGCTGCTCTGAATGACTGTAACACAGTTGCAATTCCAGAGAAATTGTGTAGGCTGGATAGATACTATGCGGTGCCGGTGTGTACTGACGTTTTTCCTATACCTAAAAGGCTTACAGAAATTATTAGCAAGGAGTGGGATAGACCCGGTGTGCCCTTTTCCCCACCTCCTATATTTAGAAAAATGTTTCCAATAGACGCCACTACACGGGAATTATGGCAGACGGTCCCTAAGGTGGAGGGAGCAGTTTCTACTTTAGCAAAGCGTACCACTATCCCGGTTGAGGACAGTTGTGCTTTTTCAGATCCAATGGATAAAAAATTGGAGGGTTACCTTAAGAAAATGTTTATTTAACAAGGTTTTATTTTACAGCCCCTTTGCTTGCATTGCGCCTGTCACTGCTGCGGCGGCATTCTGGTTTGAGGCCCTGGAAGAGACCATCCAGACAGCTCCACTGAATGAAATTATTGACAAGCTTAGAACGCTTAAGCTAGCTAACTCATTTGTTTCTGATGCAATTGTTCATTTGACTAAACTAACGGCTAAGAATTCCGGATTCGCCATCCAGGCGCGTAGGGCGCTATGGCTTAAATCCTGGTCAGCTGACGTGACTTAAAAGTCTAAATTACTCAACATTCCTTTCAAGGGGCAGACCTTATTCGGGCCTGGCTTGAAGGAAATTATTGCTGACATTACTGGAGGCAAGGGTCATACCCTTCCTCAGGACAGGGCCAAACCAAAGGCCAAACAGTCTAATTTTCGTGCCTTTCGAAATTTCAAGGCAGGAGCAGCATCAACTTCCTCCGCTTCAAAACAAGAGCGAACTGTTGCTCATTCCAGACAGGCCTGGAAACCTAACCAGTCCTGGAACAAGGGCAAGCAGGCCAGAAAGCCTGCTGCTGCCCCCAAGACAGCATGAAGGAACGGCCCCCTATCCGGAAACAAGAGATGTTCAGGATCCCTGGGCGTTGGAGATCATATCTCAGGGATATCTTCTGGACTTCAAAGCTTTTCCTCCACAAGGGAGATTTTATCTTTCAAGGTTATCAGCAAACCAGATAAAGAAAGAGGCATTCCTAAGCTGTGTGCAAGACCTCCTAGTAATGGGAGTGATCCATCCAGTTCCGCGGACGGAACAGGGACAGGGATTTTATTCAAATCTGTTTGTGGTTCCCAAGAAAGAGGGAACCTTGAGACCAATCTTGGATCTAAAGATCTTAAATAAATTCCTCAGAGTTCCATCATTCAAAATGGAAACTATTCGGACCATCCTACCCATGATCCAAGAGGGTCAGTACATGACCACAGTGGACTTAAAGGATGCCTACCTTCACATACCGATTCACAAAGATCATCATCGGTTCCTAAGGTTTGCCTTTCTAGACAGGCATTACCAATTTGTAGCTCTTCCCTTCGGGTTGGCCACTGCCCCGAGAATTTTTACAAAGGTTCTGGGCTCACTTCTGGCGGTTCTAAGACCGCGAGGCATAGCGGTGGCTCTGTATCTAGACGACATCCTGATACAGGAGTCAAGCTTTCAAATTGCCAAGTCTCATGCAGAGATAGTTCTGGCATTTCTGAGGTCGCATGGGTGGAAAGTGAACGTGGAAAAGAGTTCTCTATCACCACTCACAAGAGTCTCCTTCCTAGGGACTCTTATAGATTCTGTAGAGATGAAAATTTACCTGACGGAGTCCAGGTTATCAAAACTTCTAAATGCTTGCCGTGTCCTTCATTCCATTCCACGCCCGTCAGTGGCTCAGTGCATGGAAGTAATCGGCTTAATGGTAGCGGCAATGGACATAGTGCCATTTGCGCGCCTGCATCTCAGACCGCTGCAATTATGCATGCTAAGTCAGTGGAATGGGGATTACTCAGATTTGTCCCCTCTACTAAATCTGAATCAAGAGACCAGAGATTCTCTTCTCTGGTGGCTTTCTCAGGTCCATCTGTCCAAGGGTATGACCTTTCGCAGGCCAGATTGGACGATTGTAACAACAGATGCCAGCCTTCTAGGTTGGGGCGCAGTCTGGAACTCCCTGAAGGCTCAGGGATCGTGGACTCAGGAGGAGAAACTCCTCCCGATAAATATTCTGGAGTTAAGAGCAATATTCAATGCTCTTCTAGCTTGGCCTCAGTTAGCAACACTGAGGTTCATCAGATTTCAGTCGGACAACATCACGACTGTGGCTTACATCAACCATCAAGGGGGAACCAGGAGTTCCCTAGCGATGTTAGAAGTCTCAAAGATAATTCGCTGGGCAGAGTCTCACTCTTGCCACCTGTCAGCGATCCACATCCCAGGCGTAGAGAACTGGGAGGCAGATTTTCTAAGTCGTCAGACTTTTCATCCGGGGGAGTGGGAACTCCATCCGGAGGTGTTTGCTGAACTTGTCCATCGTTGGGGCAAACCAGAACTGGATCTCATGGCGTCTCGCCAGAACTCCAAGCTTCCTTGTTACGGATCCAGGTCCAGGGACCCGGGAGCAACGCTGATAGATGCTCTAGCAGCTCCTTGGTTCTTTAACCTGGCCTATGTGTTTCCACTGTTTCCTCTGCTCCCTCGACTGATTGCCAAAATCAAACAGGAGAGAGCATCAGTGATTCTGATAGTGCCTGCGTGGCCACGCAGGACCTGGTATGCAGACCTAGTGGACATGTCATCTCTTCCACCATGGACTCTGCCTCTGAGGCAGGACCTTCTAATACAAGGTCCTTTCAATCATCCAAATCTAATTTCTCTGAGACTGACTGCATGGAGATTGAACGCTTGATTCTATCAAGGCGTGGCTTCTCCGAGTCAGTCATTGATACCTTAATACAGGCTCGGAAGCCTGTCACCAGGAAAATCTACCATAAGATATGGCGTAAATATCTTTATTGGTGTGAATCCAAGAGTTACTCATGGAGTAAGGTTAGGATTCCTAGGATATTGTCCTTTCTCCAAGAGGGTTTGGACAAAGGCTTATCAGCTAGTTCTTTAAAAGGACAGATCTCTGCTCTGTCTATTCTTTTGCACAAGCGTCTGGCAGAAGTTCCAGACGTCCAGGCATTTTGTCAGGCTTTGGTTAGGATTAAGCCTGTGTTTAAAACTGTTGCTCCCCCGTGGAGCTTAAACGTGGTTCTTAAAGTTCTTCAGGGAGTTCAGTTTGAACCCCTTCATTCCATTGATATTAAACTTTTATCTTGGAAAGTTCTGTTTTTGATGGCTATTTCCTCGGCTCGAAGAGTCTCTGAGTTATCTGCCTTACATTGTGATTCTCCTTATCTGATTTTTCATTCAGACAAGGTAGTTCTGCGTACCAAACCTGGGTTTTTACCTAAGGTGGTTTCTAACAGGAATATCAATCAAGAGATTGTTGTTCCATCATTGTGTCCTAATCCTTCTTCAAAGAAGGAACGTCTTTTGCATAATCTGGACGTAGTCCGTGCCTTGAAGTTTTACTTACAGGCTACTAAAGATTTTCGTCAAACATCTGCCCTGTTTGTCGTTTACTCTGGACAGAGGAGAGGTCAAAAAGCTTCGGCAACCTCTCTCTCCTTTTGGCTTAGGAGCATAATACCTTTTTCTTTCATGGTGGTGAGTCCACAATACCCACCCTGTTTTTCTATTTAGTTGGTGACAGTTCTAGCTTGCACCTCATTTACTCTTCTTTGTCCTTTTCTACTTATCTGTTATTCTCCTTTTTATTGGCTATACATTAGACTAAGAAGTGATAGGTTTTAGCAGCTCTTAATATATTGGGTATTTTTTTTTTTTGCCTGCCTCCTAGCGGACTGTAGTTTATTTTCCCCATGTGATGGATTGTGGACTCTAGCCACCAAGAAATAAACTAGTTTATCAGGTAAGCATACATTTCTTTCGTAAAGGTGTTGAGAGTCCATGATCTATTACTCCTGGGAATTCACCTCCTGACCACTAGGAGACACTCCAAGAATACTTCATCTCTCCCACCTCTCTGGTATGTCAGTCTTACCTTTGCCTTCCAGAATGCTCCAGATTCTTTGTTGAGATGGGTCCTCAGACCAATTTGAGGCCTATTTTCCCTCAGAGAGCTGCTACTCGGAGACAGAGGGGGGAATCGAGTATTGGGCAGTGACATAATCAATTCCAGTGAAGACGTCACAAGCCTGCCAAAGGTGTCGCAGAGACTTGTCTCTTAGCTTCCTCCTGTTGGGTCGTCAATATACTCCTTACATTGATCCTCTGCTGTGACGTACACAGCACTGGATGGGCTTTCTATGGGAAGCAGTCTAGTTCCCTTTTCTGGTTCCAGGAAAGGGCAGAAGTTTCTGCCATTTCTTTGTCTTCTTGATTGAAACATCTGATACATAAGGTTGGTTTTTTTGGAGGTAGGTCAGTCTCCATATTAATAGATTTCTACTCATTCTACTAGATCAGTTTTCATTTCTTGGCCTTTAAAGAATGAGGCTTCAGTTGACCTTTAAAGAATGAGGCTTCAGTTGACCTTCTTTGCAAATCAGCTACCTGGCCTTTTTTGTATACTTTTACCAAATTCTACCATTTTGATGTTTTTGCTTCTTCTGAGGTGGCCTTTCTTAGGAAGTCCTTTAAGCAGTTGTCTTAGGATGATTGATTCTTTGGGGGTTTTTTTCTATTCTTTTGTTTTGTCCTTTTTTGCGTTCTTTTGGGGTTGTGGATTTTAGTTTATAGTGGGTAACTTGCAATGGGGGTTGTGGCAGTTTAGGGGTTAATAGTTTAGAGGAGTAGTCTGTGTTGTAGGGGTGTGGCTGTTTAGGGGTTAATAGTGTAGTGGGGTGTGGACTTAGTGATGTGGGGGTGTGGCGGTTTAGTGGTTAATAGTGTAGTGGGGACATTGTAGTGGGCTATGTGGCAGTTTAGGGGTTATAAAAGTAGGGGGCTTAGCGTGCGAGTAAGGTTGTTCGTTTTTTTCTGATTTTCTTGCTCTATTGAAGTCTATGGTGGAGTACGTTAACACAATCGCGATATTGTAACTTTTGCTCTCTGCATGCATCGGCGCATAAAAAGCTGAAGTCTAGCGTAGTTATCGCCCAAACGATAAGCAGCACTCCACTCGTAATCTAGCCCTTAATGTACCACTAACCTGTCAAATGTGTAATTTTCTCTGTGATTGCCAGCGATTTGCTTAATATGTGTTTTTACCTGATTACACAAAGGAAACAAATGTAACGCTCTTAAAAAAAACCTTGACACATTATTTAAACTAAATAATGGTTTTAGAATAAGGTGTATACTTATATACAGTCAACTGGACTAAATACATTTATTATGTTCATATCAATATAAATGTATTTTGAAGTCCATTAAAGCTGAGTCTATCTCCGGTATACAGATCTAAGTGAAAAGCACTTTGCCAAAATGTCAAAGCTATGTTTATTCACTAAATAATCACCACTGCAATTTCTATGTGTGATATTTTCCTTCATGCTATCACCATCAATACAGATATTTAACCATCCGTTATCACATTAACCATGCTTTGCGGCTTTCTCGTTTTAGATTGAGAGCCTTTTTTACGTGCACTACACATTGGATAAAATACATCTACTACTGACTTTGCTCAAGTGTAAATCCTCCTGTCTTTTTGTTTCAGTTTATTTAAACAATTAATGTTGTTCAATGCATGTGTACACCTTTTGTTCTGCCAAAAATCTTGTTGATTTTGAAGTAACGATAATAATATAGTAAAATTAATCCCAGTTTCTTTAACCCCAGTCATTCTCTTTGCCTGTGCAAGGAGGTGGTACGTTTTTAGGTGTCTGAAGATTCTTCAAGCAAGAGTTTATTTTTTATAACTGAACAGGTTGTTCTGTTTTTTTCTGGGGTCTAGCTGTGTTCCACATCAGTCTCTTCAGTAGAGCTGTGGTGGCTTTTGAGCATTTGGAAACCGGTGGGGTTTCTCTTGTTAAGTGTAGTCAGTCCACGGGTCATCCATTACTTATGGGATTATATCTCCTTCCCAACAGGAAGTTGCAAGAGGATCAGCCAAGCAGAGCTGCTATATAGCTCCTCCCCTCACATGTCATGTCCAGTCATTCTCTTGCAAGTCTCAACATAGGAGGTCCGCGAGAGGAGTGGTGTTTTATACTTAATTTATTTCTTCAATCAAAAGTTTGTTATTTTTAAATGGCACCGGAGTGTGCTGTTTTTCTCTCAGGCAGTATTTAGAAGAAGAATCTGCCTGCGTTTTCAATGATCTTAGCAGACGTAACTAAGATCCACTGGCTGTTCTCGCACATTCTGAGGAGTGGGGTAACTTCAGAAAAGGGAATAGCATGCGGGGTCCCCCGCAAATGAGGTATGTGCAGTAATATTTTCTAGGAATGGAATTGACTAAGAAAACACTGCTGTTATCCATATGATGTAAGTACAGCCTTTAATGCAGTAGTAGCGACTGGTATCAGGCTGATAAATGTATGCGCAGTTGAGTTATTTTCTAGGGACTAGAATTTGACTGAGAAAATACTGTTAATACTGAAATAAATGTATGAGCCTTAACTGCAGTAGAAGCGACTGGTAGCAGGCTTAGTGATAACTTTGCATAACACTGGAAAGTTGTTTTTAAAACGTTTACTGGCATGTTATTCGTTTTGTGAGGTACTTTGGTGATAAATCTTTTTGGGCATGATTTTTTTCCATATGGCTAACGTATATTTCTGCATAGAAACCGTTGTAACAGGTCTCCCACTGTTGTAATATGAGTGGGAGGGGCCTTTTTTAGCGCCTTGTTGCGCAGTTAAAATTCTTGCACAGTCTTCCTGCTTCTTCCTCCTTGATCCAGGACGTCTCCAGAGAGCGCAGGGGTCTTCAAAATTCTTTTTTGAGGGAGGTAATCAGTCACAGCAGACCTGTGACAGTGTGTTTGACTGTGATAAAAGCGTTAAATCTTAAATTGATTATCCGTTTTTGGGTATTGAGGGGTTAATCATCCGTTTGCTAGTGGGTGCAATCCTCTGCTAAATTCATACATTTACTGTTAAAATTGTTGGCTATAACTGAATTAGTTCATTGTTATTTCAACTGTGACAGTTTTTTTGTGTTTTTAAAAGCGCTGCAGCGTTTTTTTCTATTGCTTGTAAATTTATTGAAAGATTTTTTCCAAGCTTGCTAGCCTTCATTGCTAGTCTGTTTAAACATGTCTGATACAGATGAATCTGCTTGTTCATTATGTTTAAAAGCCAATGTGGAGCCCAATAGAAATATGTGTACCAATTGTATTGATGTTACTTTAAATAAAAGTCAGTCTTTACCGGTAAAGAAATTATCACCAGACAACGAGGGGGAAGTTATGCCGCCTAACTCTCCTCACGTGTCAGTACCTTCGCCTCCCGCTCAGGAGGTGCGTGAGATTGTGGCGCCAAGTACATCAAGGCCCTTACAAATCACTTTGCATGATATGGCTAATCTTATGAAAGAAGTATTATCTAATTTGCCTGAGTTAAGGCAAGCGCGATAGCTCTGGGTTTAGGACAGAGCACACCGATGACACGAGAGCCATGTCCGATACTGCGTCACAATTTGCAGAACATGAGGACGGAGAGCTTCATTCTGTGGGTGACGGATCTGATCCGGGGAGACCGGATTCAGAAATTTCAAATTTTAAATTTAAGCTTGAGAACCTCCGTGTATTGCTAGGGGAGGTGTTAGCGGCTCTGAACGATTGCGACACGGTTGCAATCCCAGAGAAATGATGTAGGCTGGATAAATACTATGCGGTACCGGTGTTTACTGACGTTTTTCCTATACCTAAAAGGCTTACAGAGATTATTAGCAAGGAGTGGGATAGACCCGGTGTGCCCTTTTCCCCTCCTCCGATATTTAGAAAAATGTTCCCAATAGACGCCACCACACGAGACTTATGGCAGACGGTCCCTAAGGTGGAGGGAGCAGTTTCTACTTTAGCCAAGCGTACCACTATCCCGGTGGAGGATAGTTGTGCTTTCTCAGATCCAATGGATAAAAAATTAGAAGGTTATCTTAAGAAAATGTTTGTTCAACAAGGTTTTATATTACAGCCCCTTGCATGCATTGCGCCCGTCACTGCTGCAGCGGCATTCTGATTTGAGTCTCTGGAAGAGGCTATTCGCACAGCACCATTGGATGAGATTATGAACAAGAGAGAGGGGGTATCAACGGCACTACTTAGCCTAATGTGGCTTGAATATTTCTAATTCCCTATATCGCCCCAATTTGTCCTTTAATATATGTGGGGATAATTCCCCTATAAAAATATGGACTGCTAAAGGTGCTATGTAGTTTTCAACATGTGAAACTAGGTAGAGGAAGGTTCTAACTCGGCAGACTACATATATAGCACTCTTGGGGGTTAATATAGGGTATAATTCTGAATAGTATGAAAGACCTAGTTCCTTTAGGCAAAATAGAGTTACTGATGGTCTAGTGAGTTTGCGTGTTCCACGTTAAAACATAACTTTTATTGTGTCAAACTTAATATAAAACACTGGAAATGAATTTAAAAACACACTTAGATGCTAAAGACTCAGTGGTCAGCCTGCTCTTTGTAAGTAGATTCTAGCCTGGTGGGTTCTAGGTTATATTGGAAACCTTCTAGAGTATAATTGCAGCAAGTTAATGAACCTGATGCATACTTATAACAAGAGGTCCTGTAAAGGTTGTGTGTATATCCGTGTAATGGACCTAACAGAGTAAAATATTCTGTAGTCTTAATTGGTATTAATCTTAGTAAGACATTACTTGGTTGTACACAACAGTTACTGTGTATTACAATTTAACCTGTGGTTAATACAGCTCTATTTTTATTGTATCACCTTAATACTGTTTGCTGGTGGATAGTATACTTTATATGCTGACATAGAGTGGTAAGATTACCTTGAATCTTATTAAAGAAGTTAATGGTGCTGTAGTCAGCAATTTTAGCCCAATGCATTCATTCTAAATGTCAGATTTTAATGATAGGTTAATAATCCACATATCAACAGCTTATCAACTTCTAGTTATAACGTGAACCGTTATTATCAGATGGATAAGAGAGGTGATCTTTAAATTGGTATAAATGTGCACTTTGTATACCGTGTTTTCCAGGCAGTGTTAATTCTCATTAATAAATATCATGCACGCTATTACTACTCATGTACGGCTCAGTCGTTACATTTTAAGTATGCTGTGTTACAATTTAAATAACTGATAAAGACTCATTTAGCATGTAAATTTGTAACTGTAGTATAGCGGTTGTTGCCAATGGGTGACAGAGCTGTTTGCTGATTATATAGAGTTTTAGGTGTAGCTCACTCAAACACAAAAAGCTGTATAATTTCAGCCCGCTCCTGCACTGCCGGTTAGACCGGTTTAAATGGGGTTACTGCTGATCACACCACTCGGTATATAGCCGATGGAGTAGATCTAACTTTACCCCTTAATCATTAAATTATATGCCCGTATTGTGTGTCTAATATTTGGTTCCCAGTTTGCCGGTAAGACTATATCTGTGTCGAGTGGCTCACACAGTTCTGCCCCAAAGCTAGATATACAGATTTAGTATTTTTTGCACATTAAGTTTGTTAAGCGATTATCGAGCGTGTAGGAACCAACATAGTTAAATTTGGATTTTAACCAGGATAGTAACCACCAAAGGCTATTGTATAAGTAAACTTAGAGCAGGTTTGGTACTATAGCATTCTAAGGCTCATCTAAAAAATACAGGAGCTCCAGGACTCCTCACCAATTCCCTAACGTCCCTAACATGTTTCGCCCTAACGGCTTTCTAGGGACTCTTATAGATTCTGTAGAGATGAAGATTTACCTGACGGAGTCCAGGTTATCAAAAATCCTAAATGCTTGCCGTGCCCTTCATTCCATTCCAAGCCCATCAGTAGCTCAGTGCATGGAAGTAATCGGCTTAATGGTCGCGGCAATGGACATAGTGCCATTTGCGCGCCTACACCTCAGACCGCTGCAACTATGCATGCTAAGTCAGTGGAATGGGGATTACTCAGATTTGTCCCCTCTACTAAATCTGGATCAAGAGACCATAGATTCTCTTCTCTGGTGGCTTTCTCGGGTCCATCTGTCCAAGGGTATGACCTTTCGCAGAAAAAACACAAATAATCCAAGAGCGCCAACTATAAGGCAAAGGAAAAATCTAACAAATACATCAGTGATTATAAAACATTATCAAACATTTAATTCAAAAACATATAGTTAAAAACATGGATCCATGTAACAGAATAGACTTGAAAAATGGAATTTCACAGTACTAGCAGATAAATACTAAAAACACAATGTTAGCTAAAAACGATAAAGGGTATAAGGGTATGTCACCAATTACGGGGATATACAAAATTATAGAAAAGTCCAGATGTGTCAATAGAAGTCTATGAAAAGTCCAGTGAGTAAATCCAGTGGAAATGACCAGTGAAAAAATCAGTGAAAAGATCAAATGTTAAAAAAAAAAATGTTAAAAATAAACTGATGATAAAAAGATCCCTTGGAGGGAGGTTGTGAAAAAAAGTGTGAAAAAAGTGATGTAAAAATTGTAAAAAATGTATAAAAATATGTAAAAATAAAAGTGGGGGACCCCCTAAAAATAGGTGTCAAAAATATGTGTCAAAAATAGTGAAAAATATAAAATCCGGTTAAAAAAATTAAAAATTAAAAATATAAGAGAAATAATAAATAGTGTGTATATAGTATAATCCAAGTGAAAGTCTTAATAATTAGGTATTAGTGAAAGATCCTCCTTGTGGCTAACTCCGTATGAATGATGGCGATGAACTCTTTGAGATAGATGGTTTTACCTTCCTGTTCAATATAAACTCTTGTAATCCCTGTAAATCAAAAGAATAACATAGTGCAATAAAATTTCAAAAAGCAAGAAATAAAGAAATAATGCTCACCAAAAATGTCAACGCGTTTCGGCCTCTTTGACAGGCCTTTTTCAAGACTATGATAGTCTTGAAAAAGGCCTGTCAAAGAGGCCGAAACGCGTTGACATTTTTGGTGAGCATTATTTCTTTATTTCTTGCTTTTTGAAATTTTATTGCACTATGTTATTCTTTTGATTTACAGGGATTACAAGAGTTTATATTGAACAGGAAGGTAAAACCATCTATCTCAAAGAGTTCATCGCCATCATTCATACGGAGTTAGCCACAAGGAGGATCTTTCACTAATACCTAATTATTAAGACTTTCACTTGGATTATACTATATACACACTATTTATTATTTCTCTTATATTTTTAATTTTTTTAACCGGATTTTATATTTTTCACTATTTTTGACACATATTTTTGACACCTATTTTTAGGGGGTCCCCCACTTTTATTTTTACATATTTTTATACATTTTTTACAATTTTTACATCACTTTTTTCACACTTTTTTTCACAACCTCCCTCCAAGGGATCTTTTTATCATCAGTTTATTTTTAACATTTTTTTTTTTAACATTTGATCTTTTCACTGATTTTTTCACTGGTCATTTCCACTGGATTTACTCACTGGACTTTTCATAGACTTCTATTGACACATCTGGACTTTTCTATAATTTTGTATATCCCCGTAATTGGTGACATACCCTTATACCCTTTATCGTTTTTAGCTAACATTGTGTTTTTAGTATTTATCTGCTAGTACTGTGAAATTCCATTTTTCAAGTCTATTCTGTTACATGGATCCATGTTTTTAACTATATGTTTTTGAATTAAATGTTTGATAATGTTTTATAATCACTGATGTATTTGTTAGATTTTTCCTTTGCCTTATAGTTGGCGCTCCAGGAGCTATAAGGAACCGGGCTGAGCGCTGTTAGATATCTTGTACTCTATGACCTTTCGCAGGCCAGATTGGACGATTGTAACAACAGATGCCACTGGGCAGAGTCGCACTCTTGTCACCTGTCAGCGATCTACATCCCAGGCGTGGAGAACTGGGAGGCGGACTTTCTAAGTCGCCAGACTTTTCATCTGGGGGAGTGGGAACTTCATCCGGAGGTCTTTGCTCAACTGATTCATCGTTGGGGCAAACCAGAACTGGATCTCATGGCATCTCGCCAGAACGCCAAGCTTCCTTGTTACGGATCCAGGTCCAGGGACCCGGGAGCGGTGCTGATAGATGCTCTAGCAGCCCCTTGGGTTTTCAACATGGCTTATGTGTTTCCACCATTTCCGTTGCTACCTCGACTGATTGCCAGGATCAAACAGGAGAGAGCATCGGTGATTCTGATAGCGCCTGCGTGGCCACGCAGGACCTGGTATGCAGACCTAGTGGACATGTCGTCCTGTCCACCATGGTCTCTGCCTCTGAGGCAGGACCTTCTAATTCAGGGTCCTTTCAACCATCCAAGCCTAATTTCTCTGAGGCTGACTGCATGGAGATTGAACGCTTGATTCTATCAAAGCGTGGTTTTTCGGAGTCGGTTATTGATACGTTAATACAGGCTCGGAAACCTGTTACCAGAAAAATTTACCATAAGATATGGCGTAAATATTTATTTTGGTGTGAATCCAATAGTTACTCATGGAGTAAGGTTAGGATTCCTAGGATATTGGCTTTTCTACAAGAAGGTTTAGAAAAGGGTTTATCCGCTAATTCGTTAAAGGGACAGATTTCTGCTCTGTCTATTCTTTTACACAAACGTCTGGCAGAGAATCCAGACGTCCAGGCTTTTTGTCAGGCTTTGGCTAGGATTAAGCCTGTGTTTAAAACTGTTGCTCCTCCGTGGAGCTTAAACTTGGTTCTTAAAGTTCTTCAGGGTGTTCCGTTTGAACCCCTTCATTCCATTGATATTAAGCTTTTATCTTGGAAAGTTCTGTTTTTGATGGCTATTTCCTCGGCTCGAAGAGTCGCTGAGTTATCTGCCTTACATTGCGATTCTCCTTATCTGATTTTTCATTCAGACAAGGTAGTTCTGCGTACTAAACCTGGGTTTTTACCTAAGGTTGTTTCTAACAGGAATATCAATCAAGAGATTGTTGTTCCTTCATTATGTCCTAATCCTTCTTCAAAGAAGGAACGTCTTTTGCATAATCTGGACGTAGTCCGTGCCCTGAAGTTCTACTTACAGGCAACTAAAGATTTTCGGCAAACTTCTTCTCTGTTTGTCATTTATTCTGGTCAGAGGAGAGGTCAAAAGGCTTCGGCCACCTCTCTCTCTTTTTGGCTTCGTAGCATAATACGTTTAGCCTATGAGACTGCTGAACAGCAGCCTCCTGAAAGAATTACAGCTCATTCCACTAGAGCTGTGGCTTCCATCTGGGCCTTTAAGAATGAGGCCTCTGTTGAACAGATTTGCAAGGCTGCAACTTGGTCTTCACACTTTTTCGAAATTTTACAAATTTGACACTTTTGCTTCTTCGGAGGCTATTTTTGGGAGAAAGGTTCTTCAGGCAGTGGTTCCTTCCGTTCCTGCCTTGTCCCTCCCATCATCCGAGTACTTTTTGCTTTGGTATTGGTATCCCATAAGTAATGGATGACCCGTGGACTGACTACACTTAACGAGAGAAAACATAATTTATGCTTACCTGATAAATTTATTTCTCTTGTAGTGTAGTCAGTCCACGGCCCGCCCTGTCTTTAAGGCAGGTTTAAATTTTAATTAAACTCCAGTCACCACTGCACCCTATGGTTTCTCCTTTCTCGTCTTGTTTCGGTCGAATGACTGGACATGACATGTGAGGGGAGGAGCTACATAGCAGCTCTGCTTGGGTGATCCTCTTGCAACTTCCTGTTGGGAAGGAGATATAATCCCATAAGTAATGGATGACCCGTGGACTGACTACACTACAAGAGAAATAAATTTATCAGGTAAGCATAAATTATGTTTTTTCATTCTCACTGTGCCTTCCATGTCTGGTGCTGCCCTATCCTGTATGCCTGATTAGGATTAGTCAGACTTTCGTTTTTCCACGGGTCTATGGGGGGAGGAAGCTTTAACATATCTGTGTGCTGCCCTGCTGCCGGGCAGATTGGTCTCAGGTAAGTGCCTATTTATTATTTTCTTTACTGTCAGAAGAAAAGGTTATGGCACTTTTTTGGGGATTGGGACTGTGGGGTTTTATTTATTGGCAGTATGTTGGGCACTGTTTGACACTCTGGAAGAGAGGCTTTCGGTTTGGCAGCGGTGTTTGCTGCGTGTGTTTGTTTTAAAGCCGGCATTTTTTTCTAACATGATTAGAGCGGCCGGTCTTTTTGTCATGTCCATGAATAGGAGGGGAGGTTTGCTAAGGCGGCAATGAAATTAAGTGCCTTTCCGGAACTCTGTGTTCCGGTCTGTGTGGAGGTTGCTTGTGACGTCGGCTAACACGCTTTGGGCTTTTCATTGCGCTGCAGGTTCTTTTAAGTCCGGATTGTTGGGTTGTCATTCTGGTTTTCAGGAGGTCAGGTAGGCTCCCAGGGTCTGTTAAAGGGACACTAAACCCAAATTTCTTCTTTTGTGATTCAGATAGAGCATGAAATTTTAAGCAACTTTCTAGTTTACTCCTATTATCAATTTTTCTTCATTCGTTTGTTATCATTATTTGTAATGCAAGAATGTAAGTTTAGATGCCGGCCCATTTTTGGTGAACAATCTGCGTTGTCCTTGCTGATTGGTGGATAAAATAAAAAAGTGCTGTCCAGCGTCCTGAACCAAGAAAAAAAAAAGCTTAGATGCCTTTTTCAAATAAAGATAGCAAGAGAACGAAGAAAAATTGATAATAGAAGTAAATTAGAAAGTTGCTTAAAAGTGCATGCTCTATCTGAATCACAAGAGAAAAAATTTGGGTTCAGTGTCCCTTTAAGGTTAAGAGGCTGTCTGGAGGGTTCTGTAGTTTTTTATTAAGCGTTTTTTCGTTTAAAAGAGCAAACTTTTTTTTTGCAGTTAAAAAGTTGTCCTTTTAAAATTTAAAGGGCCAGTAACATTTTTTATTTTTAACTTTTGGGAAGCCAGTTTGATTTATTTTTGTTAAAGATCGATCAAGAGGCTTTATTAGATGTAACATGTAGCTTATGCCTTGACTCTAATGTGGAACCTCCAATTCCTTTTTGTTCATCATGTATTGATAGGACATTACATTATAGGGATAGACTTTTTGAATCTGAGCCATCATTAGCTAAGGCGGATGCTGTTCAGGGGTCTCCTGTCCAGGATATACCGCAGCTTTCTCCTCAAACGTCCCATCCTGTAGTGTCTACTCATGCAGTGCCCAGTGTTTCCTCTGTTCCTCCAGTTGGGGTTTCCTTGCAGTATATTGCTACCCAGATATCCTCTGCGGGAACTGATGTTCTGGCGGCTTTTCCTATGTTACAGGGGAAGCGTAAAAAGGAGGTATAAGGATTCAGGGAGTAAGGTATCTGAATCAGGTGTAGCTATGCCGAATAGTTCCTCTCATAGATCTGAGGGGGAGGATTCTTCTATAGCATCTGAGGGGGAGATCTCAGACTCAGATAGTATAGTTCCTTCTGCTGATGCGGAAGTGGTAACTTTCAGGTTTAAGCTTGAGCACCTCTGGCTGCTGCTCAATGAAGTTTTGGCTACTTTTAATGACTCTGATACCAAGGTCGTAGTCACTCCAAAGAAGTCTATTAAGTTGAATAAGTATTTTGATGTTCCTTCAGCGGTGGAGGTTTTTCCTGTTCCAGACCGTGCTTCTAAAATTATTGCACGGGAGTGGGAGAAGCCTGGGATTCCTTTTTCCCCTTCTCCGATTTTTTTAAGAAAATGTTTTCAATTGCTGATTCTGTTAAGGAGTCTTGGCAGACAGTTACCAAGGTGGAGGGTGCGATATACACTTTAGCCAAAAGGACTACTATTCCCATAGAGGATAGCTCTTCTTTTAAGGATCCTATGGATAAGAAGTTGGAGGTGTTGCTTAAAAGAATGTATGTTCACCATGGGTTGCAATGGCAGCCTGCGGTGTGTATGGCTACTGTCACTAGTGTGGCAGCATATTGGTTATATGCGTTGTCTGAGTCTATTCAGGCAGATACGCCTGTTTAGGAAATCCTGGATAGGATTATGGCTCTGAAGTTGGTTAATTATTTTATCACAGATGCCTCTTTGCAGGTCATCAAGTTAGGAGCAAAGATTTCTGGCTTTGCTGTTTTGGCTCACAGGGCTTTATAGTTGAAGTCTTGGTCTGCGGATGTGTCTTCTAAGTCTAAGCTTTTGTCTATTCCTTACAAGGGTAAGACCTTGTTTGGGCCGGGCTTAGCTGAGTTTATTTCATATATTATGGGAGGGAAGGGTCATTCCCTTCCCCAGGATAAGAGAAATAAGTTGAAGGGTCGTCAGAGTAATTTTGCGGGGTGTTGCAGTGGCGCCTTATCTGGATATTCTGGTTCAGGTGTCATCTTTTCAACAACCAAACTCTCACACAGAGTTGTCTTTTCTGCACTCCCACGGATGGAAGGTGAATTTAGGAAAAAGTTAATTGGTTCCAGCTACAAGGGTGGTATTCTTGGTAACCATTATAGATTCTCTAGAGATAAAGATTTTTCTGACAGAGGTCAGAAGATCAAAGATCTTCAACTTTTGTCTTGCCCTTCAGTCCTCTCCTCGGCCATCAGTGGCTCAGTGTATGGAAGTAATTGGTCTGATGGTGTCAGCTATGGACATCATTCTGTTTGCTCGGCTCCATCTCAGACCTCTGCAGTTATGCATGCTCAAAAAATGGAACAGGGATTATGCAGATTTGTCTCCACAAATTGTTCTGGATCAGGCGACAAGAGATTCTCTTCCGTGGTGGTTGTCTCAAGATCTTCTCTCTCGGGGAACCTGCTTTCACAGACCTAACTGGGTGATCGTGACCACGGACGCCAGTCTGCTGAGTTGGGGAGCCGCCTGGGGCTCGTTAAAGGCTCAGGGTCTATGGACTCGGGAAGAGTCGATTCTTCCCATAAATATTCTAGAGCTGAGGGCAATCTTCAATGCTCTTCTGGCCTGGCCTCAGCTAGCTTCAGAAACACACTCATTTGTAAAAATTATTAAATTAAATTTACTTTATATTAATTAATGAATTTAGATGATACATTAATATTCTTTTTAATATAGTTTATCATCACTATAAGTTATATTTGTATCAAAGTCACTTTATTATTTACACTATATATACACACTTAAGATAAACAAGTTATTTTCGGCCCTTTATATAGGTAGAATAGGAATATAGTAGCGTTTGGCACATTACGATTTAATTTTTAAACCTATACCACAAAATATGATTTTATGTCTGATCCAATTAATTTGAGATAGGGAAGAGTTATATAGTTTATATTCACACATACTGAATTTATAACGATATTCTTTTTAATATAGTTTATCATCACTATAAGTTATATCTAGTTCACTTTACTATTTACACCTAAGATAAACAAGTCATTTTTGGCCCATTATATAGGTAGAGTAGGAATATAGTAGCATTTAGCACATTATTATTTCATTTTTAAACCTGTACTACAAAATTTTATTTTATGTCTGATCCAATTAATTTTAGATAGGGAACAGTTATATAGTTTATATTCACACATAATGAATTTATAACAATATTTGATGTATAGTGGAACCTTGGTTTCAAATTATAAGTAGTTAGGTAGCTTCATTTAAAATAAAATGTAATCCATCCATATCGTGAAAAATCTCTTACAATGGTTTAGATAATAATTTGTATATAGAGGATATCATCTGTTGTCCTTTTTCTTTGAATAAATGTGTGGTGAAACAATACGATGAAAGAGTTAATATTTCTAACACCATGATGTCTGCTTAAATCCGTGTTAATTTTTAGGTATCTATTTTTCTATTGCCATTGTTTAGATGAGAAATTATTTTTTTTTAAAACGATATGTCTACAACTTTTTTAACAGAGAGAGCCCTACCATCTTATTTACTAAACTTTAAAGAAAAATAGAGAGCCCAGTTACGTCATGAAAACCAGATCCAATCGAATAGAAGGCGGCATTATTTGAATCATAGACCTAGAGATACACAGCTTCTTGAAAAAGCTCATAATTAGGGTGAAACGCGTAGAAGCTGTGTTAGAACCATTTGTGCTTTGAGAAACATTACCTCCTATGTTTTGCCTCCCTGAGGTGAACCTCTGCCTTCCGATATTACTCGGAAAGAAAGTCTGACAAGCGGATCGCTACCTGCATACAACAGAGTACTAAGTGCAGGAGAAAACTACTGGCAAAAAGCGGATCAACACCTGCGTACAATGGAGTACTAAGTGCAGGAGAAAACTACCGGTCATCAGGTAACTTGCGCAAGTTTGAAAAAAATACCGGGGCACAAAAAAACCCACTATCATCAGGAACCTCAATATCTGAAATCACTGGAAATCAAACCACAAACAAGATAAGGTGAGACTACCTGCAAAGCGGGCTCAGAGAGACTCACTTCAAGGTACAGATTTCTTTGTTTTTATCCCCTTATCGTTATAAGGTGTTTGAATATATTTTTTCCAGCACGGACCAACGTAAAATATAACAGTGGCTGGCCACTACTATTATATCTATAATTGCTAATAGAAAGGAGAAATTCGGCATAAGAACATTATTGTTCCACACAGAGACTGACATTACTCATTTGAAACAGTGCTGCCTTCAGAAGGTACTGTGTATGCGATGTTATAAGATCGCTACTTGTTTTTATTCAAAGAATAAACTTCACATATCAATTTGGGAATACCCTGCTGACATTTTATGAATTTTGGATAT